>NC_142653.1:72681562-73003125 GCF_055504915.1 Nelumbo nucifera
AGGATCAAACATATCAATAGGAACAAGAATACCTGGGTGAGGAAGATTTGCCTTTGGAGAGTCTAATGGTATTGGTGGCATAGCTTTAGGTTGTTCTGCAGTTGTTGAACTTTGCTGGCCCTTATTACGGCGGAAGAAGACACGGAATGGAAGAGAATAAGGAAGAGGAGGGAGTTGAACTTGTGCTTGAGCACATTTCTCCTCCACCCTACCCTCCCCCTGAGAAGAAACAGGAAAAAAAGGAACATTCTCAAAAAAAGGAGGCATTCGTGGAAACATAATACTTATGAGAAACCGGATCAAAGCACCGATAGCCCTTTTGAGAGGAAGGATAACCCAAGAAGACACATGGGATAGCACGGGGGTCAAGTTTACCACATGGGATAACCCAAGAAGACAAGTTATGGACAAAGCATCGACAACCAAAAACACGCTTAGGAATGGAGAACCAAGGGGCCTTGGGAAACAACAACTGATGTGGAGCCTTGTACCCTATCATCTGAGATGGCATACGATTGATAAATGATAATATTTGCAGCAGACGTAATAGCTTCCATACGAAAACCTTTAGGAACATTCATGTGCAATAACAACCAACGAGCAACTTCAAGAAGATGCCAGTCCTTTTGTTCAGCAACACCGTTTTGTTAAGGTGTTTTAGCACAAGAGATGCGATGAAGAGAACCTCCTGAGGCAAAAAATTTTGTAAGATCACTATGGAAATATTCTTTCGCATTGTTAGACTGGAAGATGTGGATCTGAGTCTGAAATTGGGTAAATACCATGCATTGAAAATTTTGCACAATTTGTGGTACCTCATCTCTAGATCGCATTGGATAAACCCAAGTGTATCGAGAATAACCTTCAATTGGTGTGATAAAGTATTTATACCCCGTCTCAGAAGGTAGTGTAACAGGGCCCCAAACATCAGAGTAGATAATATGAAAAGGAAAATCAGATCTTTTATTTCTCACTGGAAAAGAGTTTCTACAATTTTTACTCAATTGACACGTTTGACACTACAACTCATTTACTGACAAAGACTTAAGTAACTCTGGAAACACAATCTTTAAAGACTCAAGCGACAAATGACCAAGACAACTATGCCATAAATAGGCCCGACTCTTATTAGAATGACTCATTGACTCTGAAGCGACATGACCAGCTTTATTCTCCAACATGTAGAGACCATCCACCATATTACCTCTATCAATCTTCCTCCTGGAGGTCAAATCCTAAAAGACAAAATAAGAAAGGAAAAAGGTTACTGAGCAATTTAAGGAATGAGTAATACTGCTAATAGAAAGTAAATTGATAGGTAACTTAGGAACATGGAACATGTTAGAGAGAGTGAGGCCAAACGGAAGAGAGATGGTTCCTTGACCAGCAATGGTAGAGAGTGACCCATATGCCTGGAACAAATTGGACTTGCCTACCATGTGGTTCGAGGCTCCATTGTCAATGAAGACTCAAGTGAGTGAGATGACACATGGAAGGCAGTAGCAGAGTTACCTGATGTAGATACAAATGAGGTAGATGGTGTAGGACCCGAGTCCATTTGACAAAGTGTCCTTCCATACAGTTCCAAATGATCACAAAAGGAATTGATAATCTCTTCCTTCAGATTAGAAAAAGTAGGGCGATCCTGAGGTACAATGGGGGATGAAGTCTCTTATTTTGATCAGTCCCTTCAGTCCAAGAAACAGTAGGGCGATCTTGAGTTGCTTCATTTGCTGAGTTGTACTTCTTTTGGCATTTTTGGATTGGCTTCTTATTTTGATCAGTTGATTTTTTGCTCAACTTTAGTGCCTAGGCTATTGACAATGAGTACACCACAGTTTGTCCTTATCCTCCACCCCTTTTTGGGAATCACCCTTCTTAAAAAGGTTGCCGCCATTCACACTAGTACCACTCCTAGCTATCAAAGCAACTAGCTCCCCCTCTGAAGTATTCATCACATTTCTTGTTTCTTCTAACTACACTAAAGCATAAACTTCTTGCACTGAAGGGAGGTCTTTATTTCCACGGATTTGAACCCTAATAGATTCATACATAGGGTTCAGTCTCAGTAGAAAAGCAAACACCCTCCGTTGGGAGACTAGAGTCTTGTAGGCTTTGGCATCATCTTCACATTTCCAATTCATATTCTGGTAGTGATCCAGCTCCTTCCAAATTGAAGTCAGGTCCGAGTAATATATGGAAAGACTTCTTTCCCCTTGCTTACATGTAGTAGACACAACTTGCAGTTGATATATTTTCGCATAGTGTCTCTATTCTAAATATTTTGTTTTTGCTTGTTCCCAAATTTCAACAGCAGTCTCAGCCCATATAAAATTTCTCCTTACTTGTGGGAGCATAGATACAAGTAACCACGACATTACCATACTATTTTCTTGGTTCCACTTGTCGTGTTCAGCACTCCCAGATCTTGGTTCCATAATTCTCCCATTGATGTATGATGAAGGGTGATTTGGCACGACCTAGCGAGAAGGGGACACGTGGACACGACCTGACTAAGGGATGACAACTCAGCCTGGCAAGCCTAGTTCGCAATGTTTGAGCTCGGGTGTTCGGTCACCTCGGCATAGAGTCACCTCCGCGTTGGGGCTCCTCGGCATTCAATCTAGTTCGGAACTAAAGAACCGAAGTATCAGCTCGGGGCTAACAACCCGAACTGCCACGTAACGACTCCGGAAGTTTCTCCAGTAGACTCCGAACCTCACGGGATCACGCTGCGTAATGGCAGGCCTTATCTTCTCCCTACCCGGATCAGGCAGAAACGATAGACTTTATTGACTGATACGTTACTCCCTGACTAAAGCAAAAACGGATCTCATCCCCTCAGGCCGAAGATCCCAGAATCGTTCCGTGAAACCCGCGGGAGCTCAGCTATATAAGAGCAACAACCCCTCCAGGGCCCAGGTACGCGTGATCACTCTACTCTCTAGCTCTCAAGCTCTCAAGCTCTCAAATTTTCAAAGCGTTCAGCTCGCAGATACAAACTTAAGCATCAGAGCGACCTCGCCGGGTTAGCCACCCCGGGTTCTCTGATCCATCGTCTTGTAGATTGATCCAGCTCGCTACTCAATTGGAAGCCAGATCACCCTCCAGCTGGGAGTAGTCAGATTGCGCTACATCAATTGGCGCCGTCTGTGGGAATCGACCGAAAAGTCATCTCCATTCTTTACGGTTATCAACCTTACTTCTACGTCAATGGCATCTTCCAATCACGCAGGGAAAAACAGCGAGATGAACGTGTCCGGGGGACAACCCCAACTCCCCACGGTGTGCATCGGCCAGTTCACCATCCCGCTTACTGCGTCTGGAGTTCCAACGCTGACCGTGCCACCAAACACCACACAGGTTAACGCCTCACTTCCCCCAGTGGTAGGTGCAACTTTTTCTGAGCCTTCTGTGGTTCCCCCCGAAGTCGGGCAGTCCTAGTTCAACGACCTGGTTCAGTGCGTCTGGGCTATCTAGATCCAGATGCAGTAGGTCCAGCAATTTCAACAGTACTAGTAGCATTTTTTCTACCAGCAGTACCAGCATCAGTTCCCTCCACTGCCGTAGAACTAGTAGTCGGTTCCACCTCGGCACCTAGGGGCCCATCAGAATCAGAACCGGTCTCGAGTTAAACAAAATATCAGCCGATCTCCCCACCGAGGCAAAGAGACCTCCGAAGTCCCGATTCCTCCCAGGAGTTAAGTCTCACCCCGTGGGAGAAGAGACGGTCAACTTACTCCACCTGCCTCACAAGGGAAACTCGAAAACAGGTCCGGGGATACCCAGGCTCACAGGACCAATCTTCCTCGGCATTCACAGTAGGAAAACGACGGTTCGCTAGCAGGTAACCGGTTCGGGGTTCGAGGTGCGAACTCAAGACAGGGCCTCTCCGTCTGTGATAGTCAGCCCCAGAATCCCACAAGGAACCAGGAGTTACCTCGCGACAGAGCGGTACCGGAGCACACAGAAATCAGCAGCACCAATGCCGAGCCAGTAAAGAAACAATAGCGGAGACGTTGCAAGGCACGCCGTACCTCGGCTCAGAACAACCAACTAGCAAAGCCGAGCCAGCAAGAAGGACAAGCTTAAGGTAGGGAAGAAGCGAGCTCGGTGGCTACAAAGGCCGCTCCTCCCCTACTTTCTAGGTCGTCTCCCGAGCTCTTGGCGACCCCGATGCCAAAAGACTTCAAGATGCCTCCCTTAGACAAGTACCGCGGGTCCTTCGATCCTAATGACCATGTGGACTCTTTCCAGTCCCAGATGCACCTAGTTGGGGCTGATGAGTCTTGCATGTGTGTGGCCTTCTCCACTACCTTTAATGGGGTAGTTCGGACCTGGTATCGGAACCTCGCATCGGGATCGATCAAAAGCTGGTCGCAGTTCGCAGATTTATTTACCTCGCACTTCATCACCAGCAAGAAGTGCCCGAGGTCACAGGAATGCCTTCTCAACGTAGTTCAGAGAGAAGGAGAGTTGATCAGAAACTACATTAAGCTTTTCAACGACACCTTCCTACAGATACCAGGCCTAGACCCGGCGGTAAGACTCACAGCAGCTAAGAAAGGAATAACCCACAGGGAGTTTAAATGGCATGTGGTGGCCAATAAACCAAAGGACATCACCGAATTCCTCAAGCTAGCCGATTCGTTCATCGGTACCAAAGAGGAAATCAATCAGGTCGGCGCTCCAGGACCCCACCTGTTGAAAGAACGAACTACACGCCATTAAACACTAAGCAAGGAGAAATCCTAATGGCCATTAAGGATGACTTCTTCGTCAAATGGCCTCCCAGGTTGAGGGGAGATCCTGCAACAAGGAACCGGAATGTCTACTGTCATTTCCACAGAGACCACGGGCACAACACAGAAAATTGGAGGAACCTCCGCGACAAGATCGAGGAGCTCATCCGCCGTGGATACTTGAAATTTTCATATAGCGAGAAGAGAGAGGCCAAGCAGATCGGCAAGCAGATCAACAGGGGGACCAGAGAAGGAATGCCCCCGAGACCAGCAGGCAGAACAAGCAACCGCTACGACAGTTGCCCGAGGAAAGACCGATCTGCGGGGTAATCAACATGATTACTGGCGGGTCCATCATCGCGAGGTGTACATCGGTAGTCCGACGGACCTCATTCCGCGAGCTAGAAAATGAAGAGGAAAACCCGCCAAAGCAACCTCGGCTCGAAGAACTAATATACTTCACAGAGGACTGTAGAGGAGATGGGTCGAATGGCCCATAGACTGTTATTTCATGTTATGTTTATGTTTCCCTCTGTAATGGGCCTTATTCTGGGCCCATACTCTGTAATGTTCTGTTTCTGTAATCTCTTGCCCACTCAAGGGCCTCTCTATAATATTTCAAAGATTAACTTAATAAAATGTTTAGAGTGTTAGAGGGAGGTTTACTTCGATCCTCTCACTCTCTAACTCTCATTGCCGCCAGCTCTCTCTCTCTCTCAACTTCTTACTCTTCTCTTGTTCATTTTTTTGGTTTTGCATCTAATCTCAAGCAGTCCTATACTTCAAGAGGACTGTTTTCAACTTGGTACCAGAGCAGGCCAGAGCTTGGCGTGACCCTCATGTGGTTCTAGTCTAGCCAACTACACGAGGATGTTCTAGGGCTGGAAGTTTAAAGTCATTCACCTGGTTCTTGGAGGTCATTGGACGGTGCCCAAATCTCTACACACTTGGAGAATAGTTCGGTGACCAGGAAGAATCAGAGAGCAAGGTGTTCAGCCTGATTTGAAATCAGAGAGAAAGGTGTTCGGCCTGGTTTGAAGTTCAAATCAGAGATTCACTTACTGTAAGTTATCTCAGTTATTGATGGGTTACTTTCGTTGCTTGGGAGGGCTGTTAAAGTATTCGAAACCCTCCTCCATTTTGCCCTACTGTTCGGCTGTTGCTGGACTGATTCAACTCAGAGATTTCTGGGTTGTTGTTGGACTGTCAAGTTGCTAAAACTGATTTGGACTTAGTGGTACTAGTCCAAAAATTCTGTCCAGCCTTTGTTTTGGACCTTTACAAACATTATTGAAGTGGTTCCTACTAGTTAACAGTAGGGTGTTAACTACTGCACACAGAGTGTTTGTCAAAAGGCCTCTTAAGGACTGTGGACTGTTATTTCTTCTCTTTGGGACAATGGTTGTTGGGGACCTGAAATACTTTGTGTTTGGGGGTCTGTCGGTTGTCCCTTGAAGGCTGAAATAGTATTTATTACTCTAGAAAGTGCTGTCACTGAGCTGGACTGTCACGGTTATCAAGACTGAACTGTTTTTGTGAGCTGGTTGTTGTTGCCAATTCAGCTCAAACTAAGTTCATCAAGATTCCCTGTACCTTGGAAAACTTATTAAAACCCTAATTGGAGTTTTTGCATGATGGATTCCTCGGATCTTGAAAGAAAGAGTGTTGTTGAATATGGATAGACTTTGGATACCCCAGCCGATTCTATGTTGGCTGTAACTACAGTTAAACTTGATGGGACCAACTACTTGGCATGGTCACAATTAGTGAAAATCCATATTTGTAGCAGAGGAAAATGGGGGTTTATTTCTGGGAGCAAGAAAGCCCCCCCAGAGAATGATCCATCTTATGAGAGATGGATGCAAGAGAACTACACAGTGATTGGGTGGCTTGTGAATTCAATGCAGCCACAGATTAGTCAACACTATCTTTGGATGAACTCGGCTAAGGAAATCTGGGATAGTGTTGCAGAAACCTACTCCCAAAAATTGAATGTTGCCAGAGCCTATAAACTGAGGAGTGATGTGAAGAATCTAAGGCAGGGGGAGAAATCACTTGCAACATACTTCTCAACCCTAAAATCTCTATGGCAAGAGATTGATCTGATAGAGGTTGTGACATGGGATACCCCCAATGATGCTAAAACATATAGGAAATTAGTTGAAAGGAACAAGGTCTTTGAGTTCCTAATAGGGCTGAATCCTGAATATGACATCACAAAGCAGAACATTTTTAACATTTTGTCCAAGAAAGACCGGAAGTGCACATGCAGCCACAGGTACAGATACAGAGGTTGAGTCTGTCTGTGCACAGCTGACAGCCATGAAAGCTGAGTATGAGAAGTTTGGAAAGATGATCAACCAGCTTGAAGGTGTAACTTCATCATCCAACCCTTCTGGAAGTTCAGCCACCACCGCATTTGCTCACTCAGGTATAAGAGCTTCTGCTAACCATGCATCCACCTCAGGTAATCCCAAGACCCCTTGGATCATAGATTCAGGTGCTTCCGATCACATGACCAACCTTTCCACTCTGTTTGTTTCGTATGATTTGCTTCCTGGTCGTGACAAAATCACCTTAGCTGATGGTTCTCTTGCCTCTATTTCTGGCAAGGGAACTGTCAAGCCTACAGACTCCTTACTCCTATCTTCCACTCTTCATGTACCTAAATTGAATACCAATTTATTATCTGTTAGTAGCTTGACCAAGTCATTGAATTGTTGTGTAACCTTTTTTCCTTCTCACAGTGTGTTTCAGGATTTGGAATCTCAGAAGGCTATTGGGAGTGGCCATGAAGCGAATGGAATATACTTGCTCGACACTCCTGGCCAATGCCTTGATCATCCCAAGAATGCTGCCTTTGGTTCTACTTATTCAGAGTCTGTTAGTCAAATTATGTTGAGTCATTGTCGTTTTGACCATTCACCTTTTTCTGCTTTGAGTCATTTACTTCCCGAATTGTTTAAGGGAGTCAATGTGTCCAGTCTCAGTTGTGAGTCATGTCAGTTGTCAAAGCATTGTAGAAACAATTACCCTATAAGAAATAAAAGAGCTTTTTTTCCTTTTCATATTGTGCACTCTGATGTGTGGGGGCCTTACCACTTATCTTCTATGAGGGGCTACAGATATTTCATCCTGTTTATTGATGACTTTTCTAGATTCACTTGGATATACTTAATGAAATCCCGTGATGAAGTCCCAAGACTTGTGAGGCATTTTCATGAGCTTGTTTTAACCCAATTTGATACCAGAATCAAAGTTTTCAGATCTGACAATGCAAAAGAGTACTTTGAGAAGAGCTTATCCTTGTATCTCTCTGACATGGGGGTTATTCATCAAAGCTCTTGTGTTAGAACCCCTAAACAAAATGGAGTTGCTGAAAGGAAAAATAGACATATTGTTGAAGTTGCAAGAAGCCTTTTGTTTGCCTCACATGTTCCTACCTATCTTATATAATAGGGCGACACACTAATTGAATAATAAAGAGTAATATGACCACGATACCCCTGCGGCCCATAGTACATAAAAAACTAACTGTTTTAACATGTTCTATTTATTTAGAAACAAAGAGATTAGTAGGAAAGAACTGAAGATGGTTGTGTCTACTTAGCAGGTTGAACATTCAGCCTTTGCTTCGGTTACTCAAAAAGGGGGGAGGGGGAGGGGGGAGGGGATTGAGGGGATATGAAAAATCTGAAATGCTCATACTGTGGGGTAGAGAGACACACTAAAGATACTTGCTGGATTTTGTATCCTCATCTGAAACCAGCTACTCTTAAGAAAGAAAAGAAACAAATTAATGGGCAAGGGACCTATGGGCATGTGGCTAGTTCAAATAGGGTTGATGGTGGACCTAAGGCAGCTACTTCTTGTGCTTCTCCTCTTATGGGATAGACAACAAATACTTCCAATAGCTTTCCATAGTTCATAGCTGAAGCAGTAGGCATCCTCAATTGGACTTTGGCTCAACTAAAATAGTCCTCTGTTTGCTTCCTCATGTTTTTCTTGTCTACACTCTTGGCCAAAAAGAAGAGAACAAGAACAATCTTAGAGGTGTCCAGAATGGTCGACCCCCACCTCAAGGAGTCTCTTATATATTAAAAGACATGTACAATTACAAGAATGCCTATAGGGCTGAAAGAGAGAAAGGAATAAAGAATACAAATAATGTAATATACAATAGGAACTATACTAATAAGATAAATCAAGTCACAAAATCTCCACACTCCTCAAACTGATGCATAGACAGAAGCATTAGTTTGCCTAAAAGAAAGAGGTGTCGAACTCTAGTCATAGCCTTGGTGAAGATATCAACAATCTGCATGTACGAGGCTACATGAGGAAGCGATATACACCCAAAAGTGAAAAGATCTTGGATAAAGTAGCAGTCCACCTTGATGTGCTTGGTTCTCTCATGGAAGACAGGGTTAGATGCAACCTTGATAGCACTCGTGTTGTCTTCATAGAGAGGATTAGGAGTGGGAAGCTGAATACCAAGATACATAAAAAGATATTGTAACCAAACAATCTCACTGCAAACAAAAGACATTTCCCTATACTCTGCTTTAGTGGAAGACTTGGAGACTGTTTGTTGTTTCTTACACTTCCAAGAGATGATTGCCATAAAGAAACACCACCCAAAAGTATAGCAACATTGTCAGGACAACCAGTCCAATCTACATTGGCATATGCTCTCAACTGAATAGGGGAGGAGGAGAACAATCCTTGAGAAGTTGTGTCTCTAACATACCGAATGATGTGATGAATAGTAGTCATATGAGGTTGATGAGGAGTAGAAACGAATTGACTAACAACCTGAACAACATGAAAAATATTAGGCCGAGTCATAGTGAGATAAATGAAAGACCCCACAAGTTGGCGATTCAAGGAAGCATTGAGAAGCAATGGACCTTCAGATTTAGATAACTTAATATTCAGCTCCATAGGTGTATCAACATGTTTTTCATCAGTAATACCGACAAGTTTAATAAGGTCAGTGGCATATTTCTGTTGACAAACAAATACCCTCGATCACTATGATGAACTTCCAGTCCCAGGAAATAGGTGAGAGGGTCTGAGTCCTTCATGCGAAAGGAATTATGAAATAACAACTTCAATTCACAAATACCTTCATCATCATTCCCAATCAACAGCATGTCATCAACATACAATAGGAGAATGGTAATACCATGAGGTCGTTGCCTCACAAAGAGAGAGTGATCAAAGGAACTATGGCTATATCCAGCAACATCTTGAAAGCGTTCAAACCATGTTTGGGGATCCTGTTTTAGACCATATCGAGATTTTTTGAGGCAACATACTAATAAAGAATCATTGTAGTATCCAGGAGGAGGCTTCATGTATATTGTCTCTTTCAATAACCCTGAAGAAAGGCATTCTTCGTATCTAGCTGGCATATGATCCAAGATTGCACATAATCCATTTCAACACGACAAAACTAAGCATATATAGGTTGATAGGCATTTTATATGGGAGAGAGTTGCTTCAAGAAAAGTCTGCCTGCCATTTGTTGCTTATGAAGAACAATTGGCTGATGTTTTGACAAAAGGTGTTCCCAAAGAAAGCTGATACACTATATAATCAACCTGGGCATGATTGTTATCTATGCTTAGCTTGAGGGGAAGTGTAGAAAGATTGGGCCAAACGAGCCCTAGCCCATTATTATATTATTATTAGTTTGTCCAAGTTGCTTTGTTTGTTAATGGGCCTTTCCTTTTATGGGCCTGTTAATCATTTTTTTATGTTTCTTAAGTATGTTGATGAGCTGGCCACCCACTTAAGGGCAGACTTGTAATTTGTTAGCCTTAGTAAGATTAACAAAAGATAAGAGATGTAGAAGAGGAGACCATCAAACTCTTCTTCTTTTCTCCTTTCTTCTCCATCTTCTTCTTCTTTCTTGTTGTCTTCTTCTTCATTTTCTTTCTTTGCTATAATCTGAAACTATTTTACAGAATTTTATTGGGCTGAATTACATCTGAGGCCATTCTGACACTAAGCACTCTAATAGGCATATATATACCTTGGTGTTTCTCTTCTATCCATTTTAACACCTCAATACAGGTCTTCCCAAAATTGATTTTCAAGTGTGATATTTTCTCAAAACAGCTATCAAGAGCTGAACACTCTATAATGTGATCCAACCAAAATTCTTCAAGCTGTAAACTCTGGTCACAATGATGTACTCCAGAGCTTATCGAAACCTGTTAGAAAGACAGATTCAATTATTTAGTGTCAACCAGAACTATGAAATACTCAGAGTATAAAAGAGCAAGATGATATTATGCAAGACTGAATTTTTCAATCATGGACTTCACAGAAATTAACTTCTATACAAGAGCTTCAGGTGCTGAAAAACGTGCATACCACTTCTTCAGAGAAGAAAAACGTAGGTCTATGACAGAAATCCTGTTTCTATGATTGGAGTTGAAAAACAGCCCTTCGAAGTATGGGACTATATAGGATTAGATGGAAAAAAAAAAAGGAGTAAAACAGCTGAAAAGATTGGTAGAAGATGAAGAGAGAGCTGGCGGCAAAGAGGGTTAGAGAATGAGAGGTTCGAACTAATCTCTCCCTCTAACACTCTAACACTATTTCATTAAGTTAATTTTTGAATAATTACAAGGGAGGCCCTTGGTTGGGCAAGAAATTACGAAAAACATAGCATAGAAGAGGATGGGCCCAGAATAAGGCCCATTACAGAAAAGAACATAAATATAACATAGAATAATAGCCTATGGGCCATTCGGTCCATCTTCTCTACACTCCCCCTCAAGCTGAGCATAGATGTTAATCATGCCCAGCTTGCCAGTGTCATGCTAAAGCCTTGCCTTGGGAATGCCCTTGGTGAGAAAATCTACCAACTATCCTTCAGAAGTGATGAAGGGAAGACACACTTCACCCGAAGAGACTCTTTCTCGAATAAAGTGTCTATCAACCTCAATATGCTTAGTTCTACCAAGTTGTACTGGGTTGTGGGCAATGTTGATGGTGGCCTGATTATCACAGTATAACATCATTGGCTTGTCATGCTCAATCCCAAGTTCCTCCATCAAAGATTTTAGCCACAACAGTTCAGAGACTCCATGTGCCATGGCCCTGTATTCTGCTTTTGCTAAGGATCGAGCCACAACTGATTATTTCTTGCTCCTCCAAGAAACAACATTACCAGCCACCAAATTGCAATACCCTGAAATAGATCTTCTGTCATCAATGTTTCCAGCCCAGTCAGCATCAGTATAGGCTTCAAGTTTCATATGACCATGCTTGGCAAACAGAATTCCCTTTCTCGGAGAGCCTTTCAAATAACACAGAATTCGTTCTGCGGCTGCCATACGAGTGTCTCTGGGAGCATGCATGAACAGGTACAGGAGTTTCCCAAGAAGTCTCTGAAAGACCCCTTTGTCTTCTAACAACGTCCCTTCTGAAGCGGAAAGTTTGTGACTCATATCAATAGGAGTAGCAGCTGGTCTAGCACCCATCTTCCCAGTTTCAGAAAGCAAGTCAAGGACATACTTCCTTTGGGAGATAAGGATCCCATCCTTGGATCTAGCAACTTCTATGCCAAGGAAGTATCTCAACTCCCCCAGGTCCTTAATCTCAAATTCTATACAGAGGAAAGACTTAAGAGCATGAATTCCTGAAGCATCATTACCAGTCACAACAATATCGTCAACATACACAATGAAATATACTGCCAGAGATCCACTTCTCTTCACAAAAAGAGTATGATCAGATTGTGTCTGAACATAGCCGAAGTTAACAAGTGCTGTTCTAAATCTCTCAAACCATGCTCTAGGAGACTGTTTGAGGCCATAAAGGGATTTCTTCAATCTGCATACTTTTCCTTGCATATCACTTCCATACATTCCTAGAGGGAGAGACATATAAACCTTCTCATGTAAGTCACCATTCAGAAATGCATTATTTACATCCAATTGATAAAGGGGCCAGTCAAAGTGAGCTGCCAGAGATAAGAGAACCCTCACAGATGTCATCTTAGCAACAGGTGCAAAGGTCTCCAGATAATCAACCCCATACGTCTGTGTGTAGCCTTTTGCAACTAGCCTGGTCTTGTACCTCTCAATGGCATCCCTCCTTCAGGAATCTCAAGAGCTTCTGACACAGACTTGGGAATAGGATTAGAAGTAACTAAAGAGAGAAAAGAAAAGTATGAAGGAGAAAGCAGACCATAAGAAAGGTGTTTTGAAATGCAGTGTGCAGTGCACTTCCATTTTCTTTTCCTAACAGCAATGGGAACATCAAGATCCGGGAAAGATGGCTCCAAAGGGGTTGAAACAGTACCTGTTGTCTCATCTGTGACTGGAAGTGCATGAGGCTCATTTGTTGTAAGGGAAACAACCTGCTCATTCCTGGATCTTTGCCTTTGATACACCTTGGGATTATGGGTAGGACGAGGAGGTAAAGAGAGAGGAACACTAGGACAAGGAGAATAGAGTGACTGATCCTCCCTTGATTCATTTGAAGAGGACACAGGCTCATCAAGAGACTCAACTGGGACAGGGAGAGGAAGAGCAAACACTTGTGATAAACTCTCCCCCTGTGGACAATGTCCTTCCAGAGAGGAACCATAAAAGGGAAAAAGTTCATCAAAGGTGACATCCATTGAGACATATCGAGTGCCAGTCTTTGGATCAAAACAACAGTAACCCTTTTGTGTAGGGGAATAACCAAGGAAGATACACTTGTGGGCTTTTGGTTCAAATTTATGTCTCTGGGCACATGGAATGTGTAGGAACATGTAAGGCAAACAAAAGGCTCCTTGCAACTTCAATAATATGCCTATTTTTCCTTTCAGCAACTCCATTCTGTTCAGGGGTTCTAACATAGGAACTTTGATGAATAACCCCCATGTCAGAGAGATAGGAGGATAAGTTCTTCTTAAAATATTCTTTTGCATTGTCAGATCTGAAAATTTTAATCATGGTATCAAACTAGGTTAAAACAAATTCATGAAATTGTCTCACAAGTCTTGGAACTTCATCACGAGATTTCATCAGGAATATCCAAGTGAACCGAGAAAAATCATCAATAAACAAGATGAAGTATCTGTAGCCCCCCATAGAGGATAAGTGGTAAGGTCCCCACACATCAGAGTGCACAATATTAAGAGGAAAAGAAAATCTTTTATTGCTCAAAGGGTAATTGTTTCTACAATGCTTTGATAACTGACACGATTCACAATGAAGACTAGACACACTAATTCCCTTGAACAATTCAGGGAATAAATGACTTAAATCAGAAAAAGACAAATGACCCAAACGACAATGACACAACATAATTCAACTGGCAGACTCTGAAGAAATAGAACCAAAAGTAGCATTCCTAGGCTGATCAAAGCATTGTCCCAGAGTATCGAGCAAGTATATTCCATTCGCTTCATGGCCACTCCCAATCACCTCCAAGACTCCAGATCCTAAAAAACACAGTGGAAAGGAAAGAAGGTTACACAACAATTTAATGACTTGGTTAAACTACTTACAGATAACAAATTTGTATTTAATCTAGGTACATGAAGGGTAGATGGTAGGAGTAAGGAATTTGTAGCGTTGACGGTTCCCTTTCTAGGAATAGAGGCAAGAGAACCATCGGCTAAGGTGATTTTATCATGGCCAGGAAGCAAATCATATGAAACAAACAAAGTAGAAAGGTTGGTCATGTGATCAGAAGCACTTGAGTCGATAATCCAAGGGGTCTTAAGATTACCTGAAGTGGTTGCATGATTAGCAGAAGCTCTTATACCTGAGTGAGCAAATGCAGAAGTGGTTGAACTTCCTGAAGGGTTGGAAGATGAAGTTACACCTTCGAGATGACTAATCATCTTTCCAAACTTTTCATACTCAACTTTCATGGCCGCCAACTGTGCACAGACAGACTCAACTTCAGTATCTGGACCAGTGGCTACATTTGCACTCCCTGTCCTTCTACTTTCATGTTTCTTCTGGAACCGAATAGGAACAAGACCGAGATGTAATTTCCAGCACTTGTCTTTGGTGTGCTTTGGCTTCTTGCAGTATTCACATACAACTTCTTTCTTTCCAAAGCCACTAGGAGCCCCCACAACTCCTTTGGGTTTAACCCCCATATTTGCGAAGTGATCACTAGTGCCAACCCCTTGAACCTGTACCAGCCTTCTGCTTTCTTCACTACTGACCAAAGCATATGCTTGTGACATTGAGACACTTTCCTTGGATAAAATATTTTGTTTTGTGATGTCATATTTTGGGTTTAGTCTAGTTAGGAACTCAAACACCCTGTTTCTTTCAACTAATTTCCTATAGGTTTCTGCATCATTGGTAGTGTCCCAAGTTACAGCTTCTATTAGATCAATTTCTTGCCAGAAAGACTTCAAGGTTGAGAAGTATACCGCAAGGGATTTCTCCCCTGTCTTAAATTCTTCACATCACTTCTCAATTTATAGGCTTTGGCTACATTTAGTTTCTGGGAATAGGTTTCTGCAACACTGTCCCAGATTTCCTTTGCTGAGTTCATCCATAGATAATGTTGACTAATCTGTGGCTGCATTGAATTCACAAGCCACCCAATAACGGTGTAATTCTCTTAAATTCCTCTGGGGGAGCCTTCTTGCTCCCGGAGATAAACCCCCACTTTCCTCTGCTACATATATAAATTTTCACAGATTGTGACCATGCCAGATAGTTGGTTCCATCCAGTTTAACCATGGTCACAGTCAACAAAGAATCAGTTGGGGTTCCCAAAGCATGTCCATATTCAGTAACATTCTTGCTCTCAATATCTGAGGAGTCCATCATGTAAATGCTTCAAATAGGGTTTCAATCAACTTCTACTAGTGTATTGAATGTGGATGAACTCAGATTGGGTTAAATCGGCCTCAAACACAGCAACTCACACCCGACAGCTGTGAGAACCAAGCTCGGTAACAGCTCTTTCAAGAAGAAGATGACTTGATTCCGCCTTCAAGAGGTAACCAGCATACCTCCAAACACTGTGTACCCAATTGGAGGACCTTTCTAGTTAGGGATTCTAGGTTCCCAACAATAAGTGCCCCAAAGAGAGCAAAACACAGTCCGCAGTAATTAAAGGGGCCTTTTTATGAACACTGTGTATGCAGTAGAGAATACCCCACTGTCACCAAGTAAGAATCACCTCAGGAGCAGTCCGTATAGGTCCAAGAAGCAACTAAACTGACGTAAGAACTTGCACCACCGAGTCCAAAGAGGTTTCGGCAACTTGACAGTCCAACAGGGTGAGAAAACAACCCAGAAATCTCAGAGTTAAATCAGGTTAACCACAGCCGAACAGTTGATCAAATTTAAAGGCGTTTCGAACACTTCAACTGTCCCCAAAATCAGAAATATAACCCAGGGATAACTGAATGCAACTTACAGTCTTATCTATCTCTGATTTGAGCTCCAAATCAGGCCGAACAGTCCTTCTCTTTGATTCTTCCTAGTCACCGAACCACTCTCCAAGTGATTAGAGTCTTGGGCACCCTCGAATGACCTCCAAGAATCAGGCGAACAAGTTGAAACTTCCAGCCCTAGAACACGCTCATGCAGTCGGCTAGACTATATCCACATGAGAGCCACGCCAAGTTCAGGCCTGCTCTGATACCAAGTTGAAAAACAGCCCTTCGAAGTATGGGACTGTATAGGATTAGATGGAAAAATCAAAAAGGAGTAAAACAACTGAAAAGATTGGTAGAAGATGAAGAGAGAGCTGGCGGCAAAGAGGGTTAGAGAATGAGAGGTTCGAACTAATCTCTCCTTCTAACACTCTAACACTATTTCATTAAGTTAATTTTTGAATAATTAAAAGGGAGGCCCTTGGTTGGGCAAGAAATTAAAAAAAAAACATAGCATAGAAGAGGATGGGCCCGGAATAAGGCCCATTACAGAAAAGAACATAAATATAACATAGAATAACAGCCTATGGGCCATTCGGCTCATCTTCTCTACAGTAAATTAGTTAAAGCTTGAAGAAATTGATTTGTCAAGAATAATGCCTATTTTTCATGTTCTAAATTACATCAAATCTTTAAAATATATGAATTGGAGAAATAATTTCTTTTCATTCCATTTGATGACCTGGTTGAAAGGTTTGTAAATAGTTCTACATTGTATCTAGCTGGACACTTTTTTATCCAACATAATGTATACAATAGATGTAATGTATATGTAGGTAACTTTTGTTGTCAACGCTATGTGCATCTGCCTGATTTTCCTTGGACTAGTTTCTTTTAGAGTTTACAGATAAACTTTTCATGTTCATTTTCTTCACTTATTTGCAAAAACTATCAACTTTCAGTGCAGGAAGCATTGGAAGAAGTTATAGAGGTGAATTCCAACGTTGGCAACTCTTCCCTGGAATATGTGAAGAGAAACCAGTCTTAGCAAATCAGTTTTCTGTGAGTTTGATTGTTACATTTTGAAGATGTAGTATGTTTTGGAGATCAATAACAAAGTTCTATGCTATTTTTGGAAGTTTCAAATAATAATTATTACATAATACAATTAACTTTGGAACTTTGGACATGCCACAACCCAAAACCATTGGAGCACTCTTAAGTTGTCATTTCAGATCAAAGATGTTCTAGTTTATGGAAAGCAACATGGTTTGTTCACAAATCAGAGTTTCATTTGAATCAGTGATCATTGGTAGATGCATCTTTTTAACTTGTTATATATATTTATATATATAACATGGTAAGTGTGGATGTGCTTTGTACATGGCAATTCTAGATGATGATAATTGTGAGCTTAGGAGTTGTATTCGAAGTAGTAGAGAAGAGAAGAAGACCTCTGAAATGCTGTAAATGTCGAACTGAATAGCTCAGTCGACAATACTGTTATTTATATTAGAATGTAGTACAATGATACAAGGAATTACTGGAATGCCCCTGATTAGTGATGGGACACCCAGACAACTTAAAACATTAAACAGGCTTAGGCCCATTAACACAGGCCCAGTACAGGATAACTTAAACTTTAGTATAGGCTAATAAGAACTCTTATCAGCCGAAAACTCATACATAAAGAGACTTCACTCCAACAATAATGATAGTAATAATGTATCTAAAATTTTCTATAAAATTCATGTATTTTTTACTTTTTTGCTTTTCATTATTAATCGGATGCAGATTGCAAAATCCGAATCCAATTATGTAAGCACCTCATATTAGGTTGCAAAAGTTTTAGGATTGTTAACAGGTGTAATATATGTACTGTTCACAGACTTAGTACCCGCAGGGGTATTTTTGTAATTCTGTAGACATATTGTTATGTAGGGCCAGAATGGTATAAATGCAAAGCTTCACTCGACTGAAGCTAAGTTTTGTTGAGGCCTTAACTTAGTTGCCTCTTATTCTTCTTCCTCTTCTTCTTCCTTCTTCTTTTCTCCTTTTTTCTTCTTCTTCTTGGCCTCCTGCTCAACATGGTATCAGAGCAGGTTCGTCCAGGCCTAGAAAACAACTAACTGAGGTTTCTCTCCTCTGCTGCGAAGGAGCTATAGTACTGATGCTCGAAGACAAGGAAGAGGAAGCTTTTCTAGTGCTGCGGTTAGTCTTCACTGTCGAGTAGGGCTCTGCTACAAGTATGCTAACTGTTCAACTTCCTAGCATAGAAAAAGGGTTCGGCTACATGTTTTTTGCTGGTAACTGGGTTGCTTCGGCTAAGAGGACTGTAGAAATCCATCCCAGATGTTCGAAGGAAGGCTCTGACCTGAAGGGGAGTTCGATTTCATGACTGAACTGCCTATTGCAATCTAACCTGAAGGGAAGTTCGAGTTCATGACTGATGACTGTGCTGCCTATTGCTGGTACTGAGATTTTTTTTTTTATTTCTTCCTGTTTATGGCTTCTTGCACGACTGTTAATGTTCCAGAATCTGAGTAGGGACTGTTCCCCTTCCTCCGATTGTATGTTGCCCTAGTTTGCACTCTAAGGGGCTGTTGATGAACCCTAGAACTTGAGTGACTGTTCGGCTGCCCTGGAAAGTGGATATCAGCCGATTAGGTGTGGTGAATCACCATTCGTATTGCTGCTCCTACTGTGCCTTTTTTTTTTGGGCTGAGAAGCTGTATCAAAGTTGTGAACTGTACGTCTTTCAGACTTGGTTACACTGCATGTGCAGTTCGTATAGTGTTTTTTGTGAACTCCTACACAGTGTAGGTGATAACCCCTAGTACTGCAGTTACAGTGTTTGTGTTTGGTTCTCTGTGAAACTGAAAATCAGCAAGTGTCTAATTGTGGACTGTAACAGCTCTGTAAGGCAGTGTACCTGTGTTTTTTGAGTACTTCTAAACCTAGAATCATGAATAAGGAAAGATTGTGGTGCTCTAATTGTCAGAGGCCCCGACACACCAAAGATACTTGTTGGGATCTCCATGGGAAACCAAAGTGGATTCAGGATTTACCTAAGAAGCAAGGCTCAGATGTAATTAGAGACCCAGGCAACAAGGTACCAAGAAACACCACATGGAAAATATGGTTTCTCGGAAGAATCAGCCCTCCACTTCTACTGTGCCTCAAACACCACATAGCCAACACAGCTACTCTGGATCAGACCCAAGGGAGGATATTGTAAACTTCACCACCTCTTTTGCATCCATATCAGGTAATTCTGCCACTGCTTTCCAATGTGCCTCACACAACCTTGACTCTCAATGGATCATCAATTCTGGAGCGTCAAAACACATTACTGGTATGTCCTCTTACTTTCAAACTTATCACCCTCTTTCCGGAAGAGATAAAGTGAGACTAGCTGATGGATCATACACTTCCATAGCTGGTCAAGGAACTCTCTCTCTTTCCCTCGGCCTTACTCTTTCTGATGTTCTTCATGTTCCAAAATTCCCTATGAATTTGTTCTCAGTCAGTAGTATTACAAATTCCTTGAACTGTTCTGTGACTTTTTTCCCTACCTATTGTGTGATTCAGGATCTGGCCTCGGGGAGGACGATTGGTTGGGGTCGTATGGTTGATGGACTCTACATGCTGGAGAATACGGCTGGCCTTCATTTGTCTTTTGAAACCTTGAAATTGGTTTTCCCAGAACTGTGTAAGTCAATGTTTGTTTCTAATTTTTCCTATCAAACATGTCAGTTGAGCAAACATTGTAGAACTCAATTCCCTCAAAGAAATAGTAAATTTGAGTTTCCTTTTCACATTGTGCATTCTGATGTGTGGGGCCCTGTTACTTTACCTTCTGAGAGTGGCTACAAGTACTTCATTACCTTCATTAACGATTATTCCAGATACACTTGGGTATATCCAATGCGAACCCGTGAGGAAGTACCAAAAATTATCCAAGATTTTCAGCGGATGGTCTTCACCCAATTTCAGACCGAGATTCAAATATTCCAGTCAGACAATGCAAAAGAGTTTTTTCATAGTGACCTCACGGAGTTCTTTGCTTCACATGGCTCTCTTCAACGGAGCTCTTGTGCCCGTACGCCACAACAAAATGGTGTGGCTGAACGGAAGAACCGACACCTCCTTGAAGTGGCACGGGGTTTACTACTCCACATGAATGTTCCCAAACGATTTTGGCTTGAGGCTGTTCTTTTTCTACATATCTCATTAACCGAATGCCCTCTCGTTGGTTAGAGTACAAAGCCCCACATCAGCTTCTCTTTCCTAAGGCCCCTCTTCTTTCTATCCCTCCTCGTGTTTTTGGTTGTCGGTGCTTTGTCCAAAACCTATCTCCCACCCGGGGGAAATTGGACTCTCGTGCTATCTTGTGTATATTTCTTGGCTACTCATTTTCTCAGAAAGGGTATCGTTGCTTTGATCCTGTTTCTCGGAGATTCTATGTCTCCATGGATGTTACCTTCTTTGAAGATGAGCCCTTCTTTCCTGTTTCTCCTCAGGGGGAGTGTAGGCATGAGGAGAAACTGGTTCAGCTTCCTCCTCTTCCTAATCCTTCTCCTTTTCCCCCTTCTCTTCCTAATCCTCCACCTTTCCGTGTTTTTTCTCGTCGTCATAAAGGCCAACCAAGTTCAAGAGCTGTGGAGAATCCAGAAGCTGTACCTCAAGTGCCATCAAACTCCTCGGGGGAAGATCATACCCTCTCAGGTAAATTGACTCCCAATGATAGTCCTGACCTCCCTATTGCTAATGATCTTGACCTTTCTATTGCTCACAGGAAAGGTGTTAGGTTGTGCACCACAAAACACCCCATTTCCAACTTTGTCTCCTATGAAAACATCTCACCTTCATTTCGTGCCTTCTTTACCTCCATTGACAGTATCCTATTCCCAAGAATGCGGCAGAAGCTCTCTCAGTACCAGGATGGACAAATGCCTTGAAGGAAGAAATTGATGCTCTTCATAAGAATGGCACGTGGGAACTTGTTGATCTCCCTAAGGGTAAGGTTCCAGTTGGATGTAAATGGGTGTTCACAGTTAAGCATGGGGCTGATGGAACTGTGTAGAGGTATAAAGCTCGTTTAGTGGCAAAGGGTTTTACTCAAGTATATGGAGTTGATTATGCGGAAACCTTTGCCCCTGTTGCCAAAATGAACTCTATTAGAGTACTTTTCTCTCTTGCTGCCAATCTGAATTGGGATCTACATCAGCTCGATATCAAGAATGCCTTCTTGAATGGTGACCTTGAAGAGGAAGTTTATATGGCTCAACCCCCCGGTTTTTTGGCTCAAGGAAGTGAACAAAAAGTGTGCAAGTTAAAGAAGTCTTTATATGGGCTAAAGCAATCACCAAGAGCTTGGTTTAGAAGATTTCATAATGCAGTTCAGCAGAGGGGATACAAGCAATGTCAGTCAGATCACACACTGTTTGTAAAAAGGGTAGAAGGTAAAATGGCTGCCCTAATAGTATATGTGGATGACATAATTGTTACTGGTGACTGGGAGGATGAAATTCAAAGTTTGAAGGACTTCCTTGCCACTCAGTTCGAAGTGAAAGATCTAGGACCTGCCAAATACTTCCTTGGAATTGAGGTTGCCCGATCAAAAAAGGGTATCTTCATCTCCCAAAGGAAATATGTCCTAGACTTGCTTAAGGACACTAAAAAGATTGGGGTTAAACCAGCTGACTCTCCCATTGACCCCAACCATAAGTTAAGTGACAGTCAAGGTGAACCTCTTAAGGATGTGAAGCAATTTCAGAGGCTTGTAGGAAGATTGTTGTACCTCTCTATGACTCGTCCAAACATATCATATGTTGTTGGTGTCCTCGGCCAGTTCATGCATGCATCTATGTCCACCCATCTTGAAGCAACAGAGAGAGTACTTCGGTATCTTAAGAAGTTCCCGGGTGCTGGTTTATTATTCCAGAAACATGGACACTTGAGGGTTGAAATTTACACAGATGCGGATTGGGCTGGATCCCAAAGTGACAGGTCTACTAGTGGTTACATGACCCCTTGGATCATCGACTCAGGTAATCATGCAACCACTTCAGGTAATCTTAAGACCCCTTGGATCATCGACTCAGGTGCTTCTGATCACATGACCAACCTTTCTACTTTGTTTGTTTCATATGATTTGCTCCCCGGTCGTGATAAAATCACCTTAGCCGATGACTCTCTTGCCTCTATTTCTGGCAAGGGAACCGTCAAGGCTACAGACTCCTTACTCCTACCTTCCACTTCATGTACCTCGATTAAATACAAATTTGTTATTTGTAAGTAGCTTAATTAAGTCATTAAATTGTTGTGTAACCTTCTTTCCTTCTCACTATGTTTTTCAGGATCTGTAGTCTCGGAAAGTGGTTGGGAGTGGCCATGAAGCGAATGGAATATACTTGCTCGATACTCCTGGACAATGCCTTGATCAGCGTAGGAATGCTGCTTTTGGTTCTACCTCTTCAGAGTCTGCCAGTGGAATTATGTCGAGTCATTGTCGTTTGGGTCATTTGCCTTTTTCTGCTTTAAGTCATCTATTCCCTGAATTGCTCAAGGGAATTAGTGCGAGTCTTAATTGTGAATCATGTCAGTTATCAAAACATTGTAGAAACAATTACCCTTTGAGCAATAAAAGATCTTTTCCTTTTAATATTGTGCACTCTGATGTGTGGGGGCCTTACCACTTATCCTCTATGGGGGCTACAAATACTTCATCCTGTTTATTGATGATTTTTCTCGATTCACTTGGATATTCCTAATGAAATCTCGTGATGAAGTTCCAAGACTTGTGAGGCAATTTCATGAATATGTTTTAACCCAGTTTGATACCAGGATTAAAATTTTCAGATCTGACAATGCAAAAGACTATTTTGAGAAGAACTTATCCTCGTATCACTCTGACATGGGGGTTATTCATCAAAGTTCCTGTGTTAGAACCCCTGAACAGAATGGAGTTGCTGAAAGGAAAAATAGACATGTTGTTTAAGTTGCAAGGAGCCTTTTGTTTGCCTCACATGTTCCTATAAGATTTTGGGGTGATGTTGTTCTCACTGCTACCTACCTCATAAACCGTATGCCATTTTGGGTTCTAGGGTTTAAATCCCCCTCCAGTCTTCTTCATCCAGACAAGGATCTCTTTCTTATTCCTCTTCGTGTGTTTGGCTGCACCTGTTATGTACACATTCCAAGTGCCCAGAGACATAAATTTGAACCAAAAGTCCACAAGTGTATCTTCCTTAGTTATTCCCCCACACAGAAGGGTTATTGTTGTTTTGATCCAAAGACTGGCACTCGATATGTCTCAATGGATGTCACCTTTGATGAATTTTCTCCTTTTTATGGTTCCTCTTAGGAAGGACATTGTCTACAGGGGGAGAGATTGTCACAAGTGTTTGCTCTTCCTCTCCCTGTCCCAGTTGAGTCTCATGATGAGCCTGTGTCCTCTCCAAATGAATCAAGGGAGGATCAGTCACTCCATTCTCCTTGTCCTATTGTTCCTATCTCTTTACCTCCTCGTCTTACCCACAATCCTTAGGTGTATCAAAGGTAAAGATCCAGGAATGAGCAAGTTGTTTCCCTTCTAACAAGTGAGCCTCATGCCCTTCCAATCACAGATGAGACAACAGGTGCTGTTTCAACCCCTTCGGAACCATCTTTCCCGGATCTTGATGTTCCCATTGCTGTTAGGAAAGGAAAAAGGAAGTGCACTGCACACTGTATTTCAAAACACCTTTCTTATGGTCTGCTTTCTCCTTCATACTTTTCTTATCTCTCTTAAGTTGCTTCTAATCTTATTCCCAAGTCTGTGTCAGAAGCTCTTGAGATTTCAGAATGGAGAGATGCCATGAAATCTGAAATGGATGCCCTACACAAGAATGATACTTGGGAAGTGGTGGATTTGCCTGAAGGGAAGGATTCGGTTGGTTGCAAGTGGGTCTTTACCATTAAATACTGGGCTGATGGGACTATTGAGAGGTACAAGGCCAGGCTATTTGCAAAAGGCTACACACAGACGTATGGGATTGACTATCTGGAGACCTTTGCACCTGTTGCTAAGATGACATCTGTGAGGATTCTCTTATCTCTGGCAGCTCACTTTGACTGGCCCCTTTATCAGTTGGATGTAAAGAATGCATTTCTGAATGGTGACTTACATAAGGAGGTTTATATGTCTCTCCCTCCAGGAATGTACGGAAGTGATATGCAAGAAAAGGTATGCAAATTGAAGAAGTCTCTTTATGGCCTCAAACAGTCTCCTAGAGCATGGTTTGAGAGATTTAGAGCAGCACTTGTTAACTTCGGCTATGCTCAGACACAGTCTGATCATACTCTTTTTGTGAAGAGTAGTGAATCTCTGGCAGTATATGTCATTGTGTATGTTGATGATATTGTTGTAACTGGTAATGATGCTTTAGGAATTCGTGCTCTTAAGTCTTTCCTTCGTACAAAATTTGAGATTAAGGACCTGGGGGAGTTGAGATACTTCCTTGGCATAGAAGTTGCTAGATCCAAGGATGGGATCCTTATCTCCCAAAGGAAGTATGGGTGCTAGACCAGCTGCAACTCCTATTGATATGAGTAACGAACTTTCTGCTTCAGATGGAACATTGTTGGAAGACAAAGGGGTCTTTCAGAGACTTTTTGGGAAACTCCTGTACCTGTGCATGACTCGGCCAGATATTGCATATGCTGTCAATTGTTTTTGCCAGTTCATGCATTCTCCCCGAGATACTCATTTGGCAGCCGCAGAACGAATTCTGTGTTATTTGAAAGGCTCTCCGGGAAAAGGAATTTTGTTTACCATGCATGGTCATATGAAACTTGAATCCTATACTGATGCTGACTGGGCTGGAAATATTGATGACAGAGGATCTACTTCAGGGTATTGCAGTTTGGTGGCTGGTAATGTTGTCTCTTGGAGGAGCAAGAAACAATCAGTTGTGGTTCGATCCTCAGCAGAAGCAGAATATAGAGCCATGGCACATGGAGCCTCTGAACTGTTGTGGCTAAGGTCATTGATGGAGGAACTTGGGATTGAGTATGACAAGCCAATGATGTTGTATTGTGATAATCAGGCTACCATTAACATTGCCCACAACCCAGTACAACATGATAGAACTAAGCATATTGAGGTTGATAGACACTTTATTCGAGAAAGAGTCTCTTCGGGTGAAGTGTGTCTTCCCTTCATCACTTCTGAAGGACAATTGGCAAATTTTCTCACCAAGGGCATTCCCAAGGCAAGGCTTCAGCATGACACTAGCAAGCTGGGCATGATTAACATCTATGCTCAGCTTGATGGGGAGTGTAGAGAAGATGGGCCGAATGGCCCATAGGCTGTTATTCTATGTTATATTTATGTTTTTTTCTGTAATGGGCCTTATTCTGGGCCCATCCTCTTCTATGTTGTGTTTTTGTAATTTCTTGCCCAACCAAGGGCCTCTCTTGTAATTATTCAAGAATCAACTTAATAAAATTGTATTAGAGTGTTAGAGGGGGAAATTAGTTTGAACCTCTCATCCTCTAACCCTCCTTGCCGCCAACTCTCTCTCTCCATCTTCACCAATCTTTTCAGTTGTTTGCCTTTTTTGGTTTTTCATCTAATCTTACACAGTCCCATACTTCGAAGGGCTGTTTTTCAACTGGATCTTTGGAGAGTGCATGAACTGGCTGACAACATGTACAGCATAAGCAATATCTGGTCGAGTGAGAGACAGATATATCAACTTCCCTACCAGCTTTTGGTATCTCTCTTTATCAAGGTAGTCCTCTCCTACTAATTCCTGTAGACCATGGTTCTGTTCTATTGGAGCATCTACTGGCCTACACCCCATCATACCTGTCTCTTCTAGGAGGTCAAGGACATACTTTCGCTGACATATATAGATGCCTTCTTTTGACCTAGCAACTTCAATCCCAAGGAAGTATCTCAGATGACCCAAGTCTTTGATCTCAAACTCAGAAGCCAAGAACTCCTTTAATCTTTTTATCTCTTCCAGATCATCCCCAGTAATCACCATATCATCCACATAGACAATGAGTGCTCTAAGTTTGCTATTTTGTTTCCTTAGGAACAAGGTATGATCTGCCCCACTTTGAGTGTACCCCACTTTCTTCATTGCCCCACAAAGCTTTTGAAACCAAGCCCGAGGAGATTGCTTAAAACCATATAATGATTTTCACAGTTTACACACTTTCCTATCAAAAACATAACCTGGTGGAGGATCCATGAATACCTCTTCATGTAGATTGTGCTACTACTCTTAGATGTAGCATGGTTAGCCCAAGTGTTGGGTGGACCACACAAATCATAACAGAAATTAACTGTGTGCCCCTCTAAGCCACAATGTGTACATTTTCTTTGAGCATTACTCCTTCATTTTCCACGGCCTCCCCCTAACTCTCGGCCTCTAGTCCGGCCACTAGCCCGGTTAAACATGTGTCCACCACGGTTTCTTGGAGGGCCACTGCTGCCACCACCACTTCTACTTCCACGGCCACTCCCTTTAGTCACTACCAAACCAAATCTATCAGAGAAGGAAGAATGTTCCACCGGCTCGATGGATGTCCTCTTAAGACGGGCAAAAACTTCTTCAAGTGAGGGGAGAGCTGATCCCCCCAATATTTGTGCTCTGACAGGCTCATACTCAGCCTTCAAGCCCACAAGGAACCTAGTCACATCAAGCTGTTCACGTTGCTGTTGTTGGATCTGGACATTTGATGTTAGAGGGTGATACACATTTAGCTCATTGCGGTTGTTCCTCAAACTTGCATAATACTCTTCTAAGCTTTGACTTCCTTGCTTCAAATTGAAGTACTCTTGGTATAACTGATATACCCTAGTTGGTATAGATATGTCAGCCACCACAACACAACCATCACCACACCACTGTTGTCGTGGACATCAGCAGTCTACTACTCTTCTTTCAGCACACATGCGAGCAAGAAAACAACGGAACATGACTGATATGTGTATCAGTTTCACCCAGCACCACAACAACTAACTTTTGAAGCACAAAAAATTAGCATTCACAGTCCATTTCTGAACACACGACAGCAGTGTCCATACCTGTATACGTCCAGCCTCTTCGTACACTGAATAGAGGGTCTAGTATACCACTTCAACGACCACCACAGCACCGGCCAGAGGCATTCTCACCTCCAGGCCCTCAAAACGGCAACTCCTTTTCAGCCCTTTATTGAGTCTTCAATCAGGTCAGTTGTAGGATGATGAAACCTACTGTGAAGCTAGCGGCGAACCCAGGAAGAAGACAACAGCAAGAAAACACGAGACCTTATTGCTTTGATACCATGTGAATAAACCCTAGTTGATTCTAGGTCAAAGTAGAGAAGAAGAAAGAAGAAAGAAAAGAGAAAGAAGAAGAAGAGTGTTCGGCCAGACTAGAAGAGAGAATGTGAAAAAATCACTTTCCTAGCCGACCCACTTGAATTTTATTCATAAAACTTAGAGTTACAAGAAAGACAATTTTGTCCCTCATAGAAGATGGGACACATAACTTAAACTCAGATACAATTTCACTTTCAAGACGATACACCAGAATGACCAAAATACCCTTGACTCGAGCATTCTAACAATAGTCATCAAAGACATAAGTTTGAGCCTAAAACACACAAATGTGTCTTTTTGGGATATGCCTCCACACAGAAGGGATATTGTTGTTTTGATCCAGTTCGTGGCACTCGCTTTGTTTCCAGAGATGTCACATTTGCAGAGTCAGTTCCTTTCTTTGGCACTTCTCCTGAGGGGGGGCATTCAGAGGGGTTGTTTACATTGTCACCATCTGCTCCTCTTCCAATTCCCATTAAATCTTCTATGGAGTCTCCTCCAATCGAGTCCTCTATTGGCTTTTCTTCTCATGTTCCTGCTCCCCCTCCTTCTGTTGCTCATCCTCCCACATTTCCTTCCCATCCTATTATCCAAAGGTGGTACTAGAGACAAAGACTCAGAGACTTGCAAGTTGTTTCCACGTCTTCAGATGTGTCTCTTGCTCCTCCCATCGCTACTGAGGTAATAGGTCAGCCCTCTTCTATTATTTTGGATACGTTCCCTGACCTTGATCTCCTTATTGCCCTTCGCAAAGGCAAACGGAAATGTACAACTCATTGCATTTCCAAACACATGTCCTACAACCTTCTTTCCCCTTCCTACTATTCCTTCCTTGCCTCTGTTTCCACATATGTAACTCCCAGATCTGTTCCAGAAGCCTTGTCCAAATTAGAATGGAGGGATGCTATGATGACTAAACTAGATGCTTTGCATAAGAACAATACCTGGGAAATTGTGGATTTGCCTGACGAAAAGGAACCGGTTGGCTATAAGTGGGTGTTCACTATTAAGTATCATTCTGATGGTATTGTTAAGAGATATAAGGCCCATTTGGTTGCTAAAGGGTATACTCAGATGTATGGTATTGACTACCCGGAAACTTTTGCCTTAGTAGCCAAGATGATTTCAGTTCGAGTTTTGCTATCTTTAGCTACTACTTTTGATTGGCCTCTTCATCAGTTTGATGTAAAGAATGCTTTCTTGAACGGGGACCTACATGAAGAGGTCTATATGTCTTTACTTCCAGGGGTGTATGGGAAGGAGATGCAAGGAAAGGTCTGTAAAATGAAGAAGTCCTTTTATGGCCTTAAACAATCTCCTTGTGCCTGGTTTGATAGATTTTGGGCTGCTCTTGTTGCTTTTGGGTACACACAGACTCAGTCGGAACATACCTTGTTTGTTAAGAGGAGAGATTCCATAGTGACCCTTCTAATTGTCTGTGTTGATGATATTGTGGTTACTGGTAATGACACCCAAGAAGTTGTTCACCTCAAAAGTTTTCTTAACACTGAGTTTGAAGTTAAAGACTTGGGGGAATTCAGATATTTCTTGGGAATTGAAGTTGCCAGATCTAAGGATGGTCTCTTCATTTATCAACGGAAGTATGTTCTTGATCTTCTTGCAGATATTGGTAAATTGGGTGCTCGACTTGCTTCTACTCCTATAGACCTAAATCATAGGTTGTCAGCTACTGAGGGTGAACTATTGCCTGATAAGGGAGTGTTCCAGAGACTAGTTGGGAACTTATTATACCTTTGTATGACTCGGCCAGATATTTTCCTATGCAGTTAGTCTAATTAGCCAGTTTATGCATTCTCCTAGAGATACACATTTAGCAGTTGTTGAGAGGGTTCTGTGCTACCTAAAGGGACTCCAGGGAAAGGTATCTTGTTTGCTAAGCATGGACACATGAAGCTAGAAGCATACACTGATGTTGATTGGGCCGGATGTATTGATGATAGGAGGTCCACTTCAGGTTATTGTGCTATGGTAGTAGGGAACATTGTATCATGGAGGAGTAAGAATCAGTCTGTAGTGGCAAGATCCTCAGTTGAAGCGGAGTACAGGGCAATGGCACATGGAGTTTCTGAACTTTTGTGGTTGAGATCACTTTTAGAAGAACTGGGTATAGATTGTGAGAAGCCAATGATGTTATATTGTGACAACCAGGCTGCTATCAACATTGCACATAATCCTGTTCAACATGACAGAACTAAGCACATTGAAGTTGACAGGCATTTTATACGAGAGAGAAAGCTGGTTCACTTTATAAGCAAGTTGGGCATGATTGATATCTATGCTCAGCTTGAGGGGGAGTGTAGAGAGACTGTGCCGAATGGACCCTAGTCCTTTAGTGTCATTCTTATTAGTTTCTTCTTGTTATGTTTTCTTATTGGGCCTTCTTTCTTTATGGGCCTTTGGCTTCTGTTTTGTTTTTAAGTGTTTTTGCTGATGTGGATGCCTACTTAAGGGCCTCCTTGTAAATTATGTAACTTAAGTAAGTTTAATAAAAAGATTAGAGTAGGGTAAAGAGAAGATTATTGAACTCCTCCTTTCTTTCTCCTTTCTTCATTTTTCCTTCTTCTTCTTGCTGTCTTCGTCTTCTTCCTTCCATCTTTCTGCTCTAATCTAAATATTTCTGTTAATTTTATTGGTCTAAATCACATCTCCTTGCACAATTGAAGGATTAAGAAAAAGTAAAAGGGAAAAGAAGAGAAAAAGAACTTATGAGCAAAAACAATAGGGTTTTAAACCTTTCATTCACATTTTATATGATAAGATAAATATTCATGTACCCCTATCATAATAATATAAAATTACTGCACAGTACCCTTTAACACATTGGTGACCAAATATAATTGCTTTTCAATAAATACATAAGCAGTAAGTTATCTCAGCTTGAATCATTCTTTGCGTCTTTACTTTGTTTATTTCTATATTGTGATTGAACTCTACATTTTCTCCACACTTTTACATACACTTTATACTAATTATGTGTTAGATCTCTATATTGAACTTGTTTGTCCTTCTCTAAAACTCTTCTTTCTTTCTTGTTAATTGTGGTAGATATACTCTTAACATGGTATCGGAGCAGTGATCCACTCTTTGTTTCTTATCTAGGCCTTTGTTTCACGTGAAAATGGAAAAAGTTTTTCTACTGTATTGTGCCCAAAGAACCCAGAATTGCAGATGTAAGCCTCTACTTTTTGTTATTACTTGTCAGGACTTTGGCATCGTGTTAATCAAAAACTGATATGGTTTGGGGGGAAACTTAAGATGGTTTGCTCTGGGGTGGTCTGATAAAAGCTGAGGTGGCCAAACTGAATGATCTACTGGCTGTATTTCAATAGATAAAATAACTACTAGTAAATATTTGAGATGTAGTTATCTCACCAACTTGAATTTTGTAGAGAACACTGATGTGGACCCACAGCTGTGGTCCCCACTGTGTTCGTAGGACAGTATGTGCAATTATTTGTTTCAGTCATGTTAGTGTTAGTTGGTGGTCAGCATGTTATTTCAGTTGTTATTTATTTCAGTTTGTTATTTGCTTTATTTGTCATGTAAGTATTAAGGGCAGATCTGTCCTTTCCTCTATGTACTGAACATAACCTATAAATACTAAGAGAGTGGTGGCGGCAGATCAATTTAGAATCTGTCCCTCCTTTCAAACCTTTGTGTTCTCCTGTTCTTCTCCTCTCTTTTCTTCTTTTCCTTACTTTTCTTTTACCTTTCCTAATCTGAAATCCATTAGGATTCAAGGCTGATTGTAGTCTTGATCGCCTACTAATTTGAGCAATTAAGGAGCTCACGACCTCCTTAATAACTTATTCACTAAAAGACAAGCAATAAATCATTCAGTTCAACCAGTTCAGCTGTTAGCAAACGGCCTCTTAGGCTCTATTATAATATAATGCAATGCTAAAAATCTATGACACTGAGCTTCTTATGGCTTGAACACAATCATTCACCATGGCCATGCATACCCCAGGACCAAACACCTAAGGTGTTGTCATTTATATGCTTATTAATGGTCATACTTATCTCCAAGCATGCATATGTACACACAAAAATATGCAGTATATATTTTAGGGCTTAGGCTTGGTTTCATTGCCATAGGCCATAACCAATCAACACAAGATAAAGTTTAGATTTTGAGCCTAAACTCTAACCTAGCCCTAGGTAAAATTTCAGCCCAAAATCAATGTAAAAAAACCAAGTTGGAGTAATTAGATTTGGATTCAGACTGCCACAATTTGATATTTATGTTTGGAAGTCTGATGCAATGGAAATGACAATAAATGACACTGAAAAAATATACATGGTTATGCAGGGAGAGTAACATTTCAGGGATTGGATCCTGGGACTGGAACCTGAATGGACAAAGTTCTACATATCATGCACTGTTTCCTAGATCTTGGACAGTATATGACGGTTTGTGGACTTGCCATACCTTATCTCCACTACCATAGATCATGATCTTTATATATTAAAAACCCCTTTCTTCTCAATCCAGGTGAACCTGATCCAGAACTTAGAATAGTTTGCCGTCAGATTTCACCATTTATTCCTCATAATTATAAGGAGAGCAGTTTTCCTGTAGCAGTATTTACATTCACGGTATCAAAAAGCCTTCGAAGAACTTGCTGTAAGATTCTATTACCAGCAATTTGATATTAAGCTGTTGCTTTACACTTTCTTTTCTCTCTCTAGTTATTCAATTCAGGAGAGACTGCTGCAGATATCACCTTGCTTTTCACATGGACTGTAAGTTATGATTGTTTAGATTGCATATTCTATTCAATTTAAGCTTTTGCTTGTAAGCATTTATGCTTTCCTTTCAATTGCAGCATATCTTTAGTCATACTGCAACTCTTACCTGTATTCTTTGAAATCTCATATAGTCCTGTAAATTATTCCTTCCTTTTTGTCATCTTCTCAGAATTCTGTTGGTGGTGACTCTGGATTTTCTGGTTATCACTTCAATTCAAAGATGAAGTATGAATACCTCTAAGAGTTGTAAACATTAGCACTATTTTTACATTTCACAGATTCCATTCCTATTTTTTTTGTATGTTTGAAATTTTTTCTAATATATATATAAATATATTTTGTCATTCCATAGGGTGAAGAATGGCGTGCATGGTGTACTTCTACATCACAAGCAAGTGTGCTTTCCTCCATATGGAGGAAAAAATTTCCAAATTCTTGGTTTCACCAAAGTATTTTTATGTACATTATATAATTGGTTTGGTTTGTGATTTCTAATGCTATTTATATGCACATTCAGGACTGCTGATGGACAACCTCCAGTAACATATGCCATAGCAGCCGAAGAAAGTTCTGATATTCATGTCTCTGAGTGTCCATGCTTCATTATATCTGGAAATTCCCAGGGTATAACAGCCAAAGACATGTGGCATGAAATTAAAGAGGTCAGTGATTATCTTTTTGTACACATTCATGACACAGAAAGCAGTTCCCCATTCTATTTTCATTCTTTATTTCACTGTGAAACGTATTTATTTGGACTTTCTTGGTTTACTTGGTGATACAATAATTAAACATGGATATTTGGTTGTAACAAGGACAAGTCTTTTTGACAAACTACATTTGATGATTAAGTAGAAGAGAAGAGGAAAAGAACAAATGAAAGAAAAAATGGGTATGTTAGCCCTTGTGGTTGGCCCACCATATTCTATTTATACTTTCTGTTAAAAGACAAGAAAATTACAACTTGCCCCTCTTTAGTAATGCAATCTGTCATACAGTGATCTAGTATGGAAGAGGAATGAGAGAGAGGACAGCGAACAGAACTGAGAAAGAATGTGAATGGGTAAGTGACGGTGGTGACTTCACAGACTGTTTCTTTCACCTCCAAGTTGCAAAATTTCCTCCGACAAAGGTGCAGTAACCAGTAGTGGACCTCCTATCATCAATAAAACCAACCCAATCAACATCAAGCTGTCCTTCCACCTCAGTGTGACCTTGCTTAGTAAAAAGGAGACCCTTACTTGGGTGTCTTTTCTAGTAGGATAGTACTCTCTTGGCTTCCTTGAAGTGAGAGGGTCTAAGTAAGTTCATATACTGACTCAGTACACTCAGAACAAAAGCAATATCTAGTCTAGTTGTGTATAGATATAACAGCCTTCCAATAAGCCTCTAATACTGATGAAATCTGAAATTGTCTCACCCTTACAGTTTCCAAGTTTTTGATCCATAGGAGTATTAACTAGTTTACATCCCAATTTCCCAATGTCCTTCAACAGGCGAAGGATATACTTTCCTTTGGGAGATAAAAATACCCTTGTCAAATCAAGCAACTTCAATACAAAAGAAATATTTTGGAGGACCAAGATCTTTAGCCTCGAACTTGAATCAAAGGAGCAAGTGGTTGCTGTTTTTACAAAAGGTGTGTCTACCCTACGTCATGAAAAGTTATGTAACAAGTTGGCTATGCATGATATTTACAAACCCAACTTGAGGGTGAGTGTTGTGATGGGTGTTTTTGAAATGTGTCAATGATGCAAGGGAGGTTTCATGTAATTTCTTCTACTTCAAGGACTACCCTATAAATATTTTATTTTATAATATAATAGGGTACAGTGGGAGCTGCCACTTACCCGTCAGGTTTCTTTCTCTAAGTTTGACTTCTCTCTTCCTTCCCTCTTCTCTTCTCCTTCCTTCACTAAGGCTTTCTTAACAGATTACAAGTATTTTTATCTCTTATGGATCATTCCCTATGATCACCATATCATCCACATATACTATAAATATTGTGTTCATATCATTATACCTCTTTATGAAAAAAGTAGAGGACAATAGGACCCAAATGGTGTTAAGATTAGCTACTGATGCAAATGTCTCCTTCTAATCAATGCCCTCCTTCTATGTAAACGCTTTTGCCACAAGCCTGGCCTTATACCTTTTTATTGAACCATCCACCTTATGTTTCATAATGAACACCCCTTACACCCCACAGTGCTCTTTCCTTCTGGTAGATCTACTAATTCCTAAGTCTTGGTTTTCACAAAGGCCCTCATTTCTTCATTCATTGACTCTCTCCATTTAGGGTCGGATACAGCATTAAAGTATCTGGTGGGAACATGGACAAAAGAAAGAGAAGACAAAGGCTTAGCTCCTTTTATTGTTCAAGATCAATATCACCAACATCAGCCCCTTTTCCAGCATCCAGAATACTAGTGGAATCAGTTGGAGTCTCACCATATTCACGTAAATAGCTAAAACTAGGAGGATCAGGGGAAGATGGAAGACTAGAAGTCAAGAATTGCATAAAGGAGGAGACGAAGAATCCTCTTCCACCCTACTAGCCTCTCCCTAAAGAGGATCTTTGGGAGATTGAAATGATGACTGATGCTCAAAGAAAACTACATCCTTGGTGACAAACTTTGTCTTGGTGATGGGATCATAAAACTTATATCCCTTTTGTGTAGGAGAATATCCCATAAAGACACCATGAATCTTGGATCCAACTTTGTTTTCTTAGGATCCTTGACATGACTGAAACAGACAACCAAAAACTCTGAGGAAGGAGGAAAACATCTTAAGTAGGACAAAGAACAGAATATGGAATTCTCATGCCCAATACCCTAGGTGGCATTTGATTTATCAAATATAAGGTTGTCAAAACTGCTTATGATCAATACTTCTTGGGCGCCTTGTGTGAAAAAAGTAAGGTTTGAGATGTCTTTAATAAGTGTTTGTTCTTGCACTCAACAACTCCATTTTGTTGAGTTCTAGCACAAGATATTTGGTGCAAAACACCTACTTCTTCCATAAACATGTTCAAGGAGCTTTCAAAATACTCAACAATATTATTTGAGTGAAACTACTTAACCTTTTTGCCAAACTATGTCTCAACCACTTTGTAGAATATCAATTTTATTTATGGTACTTTATCACGACCTTTTAACAAGTAGATCCACATGCATGTAGAATAATGATCTATGAAATTGATAAAATATCAAAAGCCATCTATAGAAGTGTTGAGTTAGGCCGATTTCAAGTTATTGGGCCCAATCATTTATTTTTTATTTTTAAGTTGTTAAGTTATGGCTTTAGGCTCATTAGTTTATGTTTTTAAGTTGTGACTGTTCAGCTACTTAAAGTAGCCGCCCTACTAAGGGAATTCTTGTAATCTTCCATTCTTTTATTTTAAGTATATAAATCAAAGAGGGGTTGGCGGCCAGATCTATTCAATTCTGGCTTCATCCCACTCTCTTTCTTCTTCTCTCTCTTTCTCTCTTGCTGAAACCTTTCAATGTCTTCTACTTTTCTTCACAAAGTATACATCAGAATTAGCTATCAGCAACTTCTACTTGGTATCAGAGCGAGACGAAGGTTTCTTGATCTGCTCTATCATGCAGCCCTCATGGTGATATGAGAGGCTGATCGAAGATCTTAGGTAAGCCAGTTTTTGGATGTTTTGGTGGATTTGTTTTGCCTTGTAGCTGGTCTAGGGTTTCCCATCAAATTCAAGAAGAATTGGAGAAAGGGAGAGAGTCCTATTTTTGTAGGACTCTTCAATTTTGACCTAGGAAGTGGCGCCCTAATTTTTTAGGGTTCCTTGGAGTTTTTTGAAGAGGGCGGTTCAAGTCCTACCTTTTTTGGAGGTCTCTGGAGAGAGTGACTGCCTCTTCTCTTTCTTCTCCCATCCCACAGAAAAGGAATCTTTTGTGGAAGGATCATCTGGGGTACCAGAAGGATGTTTGTGGTACCAGAAGCTATTGAGAGAATACTTGCATATCTGAAAAAGCACCCTGGAAGAGGCATTCTTTTCTCAAATTATGAGAATCTGAAGCTAGAATCCTATACAGATGCAGACTAGGCAGGATGCTTAGATGAAAGGAGGTCTACATCAGGAGTGTGTACCTTTGTAGGTGGAAACTTGATCTCCTAGAAGAGTAAGAAGCAAGCGGTTGTGGAAAGGTCAAGTGTAGAGGCTGAGTATAGATCCATGGCTCATGGTGTCTCAGAACTTCTTTGGGTTAGATCTCTTTTGAGTGAGATTGGGGTGAAAGTAGAGGAATCTACGATGTTATACTGTGACAGTCAGGCTACAATCAATATTACCCACAATCCAATTCAGCACGATAGGAAAAAAAAATTGAAGTTGATAGACACTTTATAAGAGAAAGGGTAATAACCAGAGAAGTTTGTTTACCTTATGTCTCTTCAGAGTTGCAACTAGCTGATGTTCTCACTAAAGGGGTGGCAAAGAACAAGCTTGAACATGATCTACACAAGTTGGGAATGTGTGACATTTACTCCCAACTTGAGGGGGAGTGTTGAAGATTAATTAGTTTTATGATGTTTTTCTGAGTAGATGTTTTATGTTAGCTGTTAGATAGGAGGTGGGGACCACAGTAGTTATGTGAGTCCAAATTTTATTATGTTTTTGAGTATTATATATGCTGTTTTATGTTTTTCCGCCCTATAAGTGCATAGTTGTCTTTGTACTGTTCTATTATTTTAGTATAAATAATAAGTGAAGGGGGCGACCAGATTATTGCTCTCTTTTCTTTTCAACTTCTCTTCTTCTCCTTCTCTCTTCCTTCTCTCTTCAAGAAACTACTTTTCTTTTATATTTTTTAATTCAGCAGATTTCTACTTGAACAAATCTCTATGTGTGTTAGTGCAATGGTTGGGTTGCTCCATTGTAACCTGGATGACCAGGGTTCAAATCTTGGAAACAGCCTCTCTGTATGTGCAGGGGTAAGGCTGCATACATCTGTCCCTCCCCAGAGCCCGCATTGGTGGGAGGGCTTCATGCACTGTGCTGCCTTTAGTTATGCACAAATCTACTTCCATTTCAGAAATGGACTAGACAAGTCAAGAAGCCCATATTTGGGTTTTGGAATCTGTTCTGTTAGACCTTTTAATTCTGTCAACTCTCATCAGGCCAGATAGGGCCAACTTTTAGTTTGTTAGGCCTCTGATTTCTGCTGGAATTATTTCTGGGGACCTGTACATAATAGGTTCTGTTTGACTGATCTATCTTTGGTTCAGACCCAAACAGAAATGCAAGTACGCATTCATGCACACACATCAGCTATCAAACTGGTCTGTCTTTCACAGAGAAATATCTTTTCCACATATTTTATCTGCAGTTTGTCTCTTTCCTTACTTTTAATGATAAATACTCCAGTAAATCTACCCATGCATATAATCATCTGTTTATGGAAATATTCCATCAAAGATTCTGTAAGATTTATTTTCTGTGTATTTGATTGTCAACCATCTCCATGGAGCCTGATATCTTTAGTGTTACTCAATAGCATGGGTCTTTTGATCACCTTGGCTCCTGTGAAACATCAACAATTTCAGAACCTGGATCATCTATTGGAGCAGCAATAGCAGCTTCTCTGACTCTTCCATCCAACAGCTCCCGTACTGTTACATTTTCATTGGCCTGGTCGTGTCCTGAAGTTAAATTTTCAAGTGGAAATATTTACCACAGGTTTGTGGGATAATATTAGGATAAAGGAACTTTACTCATTGAACTGTCATAAAATCTTTCTGACAAAGTTTATTAGCAGGCGCTACACAAAATTTTATGGCACTAATTGTGATGCAGCAGAAAATATTGCATATGATGCTATTCATGGTATGTTACACATGTTCCTACCTTGTTTCTATCATTAGAACTTGCGGTATAGAATGCTTTAATTGCTAAATATTGTCTACACACAATATTGCATATTAACAAAATAGTAAAAGAAATGTTTGATTTGATCTCATGCTGTTGAGGAAACATTACAGTTATGAACATTTTTTTTATTTCCTTTCATAATAGAACATTGCTACTGGGAATCCCAGATAGAAGCATGGCAGAGGCCTATTCTCAATGATCAAAGCCTTCCTGAATGGTGAGCTTAAATAAGCCTCTTTTTGTATATGAATATGGGTTATTCTGTATTCAGAGATTTTTAAATTTTTGAAGGTTTTGAACAGGTACCCTATAACCCTCTTCAACGAGCTCTACTACCTGAATGCAGGAGGAACAATTTGGACTGGTACTTACTGAGCTCAGAATCTACTTCCAAGCAGCTGAGTTGCATAGTTAATTTTAAGTTCACCTTTCCTTTTCCGCAGACGGAGCACAGCCAGTGCAGAATTTATCATCTATTGGAGAAATCAAGTTTTCCCTTGATAGGTATAGATCGGATTCTAAGAACACAGTTGACAATGCTCATCAAAATGACACTTCTGTTGATATCCTTGAGAGGATGGCGTCAATTCTTGAGCAGATTCATACTCCAGTCAAATCAAGCTCTGCTCTTGGAACATTCTTGCTTCAAAAAGATGAAGAAAATATTGGTCAATTCCTCTATCTTGAAGGAATTGAATATCATATGTGGAATACTTATGATGTTCATTTCTACTCATCTTGTGCATTAGTCATGCTTTTCCCAAAACTTGAACTTAGCATCCAGAGAGACTTTGCAGCAGCGGTAATGATGCATGACCCCAGTAGGATGCAAGTTTTAAGTAATGGCCGGTGGGTCCCAAGAAAGGTTCTTGGAGCTGTTCCTCATGATCTTGGGATGCATGACCCATGGTTTGAAGTAAATGCCTATAACCTTCATAATACAGATAGATGGAAAGACTTGAATCCTAAATTTGTACTTCAAGTCTACAGGGATGTGGTTGTCACAGGTGATAAGTTGTTTGCAAAATCTGTTTGGCGTTCAGTATATATAGCCATGGCTTACATGGATCAATTTGACAAGGATGGAGATGGGATGATTGAAAATGAAGGTTTTCCAGATCAGACTTATGATGTATGGTCAGTCACTGGGGTGAGTGCATACAGTGGTGGCCTATGGGTGGCAGCTCTGCAGGCTGCTTCATTCATGGCTCGTGAAGTTGGTGATAAGACTTCAGAAGGTTATTTCTGGGATAAGTTTCAGAGGGCAAAGTCTGTATATGAGAAACTATGGAATGGATCCTACTTCAATTATGACAACAACAATGACAGTTCAAGTTCATCTATTCAGGCTGATCAATTGGCTGGGCAATGGTATGCAGTTAAAGTACTTCTGTTTTATTTTCTATTAGTAGAAAACTTGAGTAAAACCAGGCCTCCAGGAAAAGTATAAATAGAAGCTGAATATGGTCTAGGTCAGTGGTGTTATTACCTATGACATGCAAAAGAATTCTACAAAGTTCCACCAATTTCCCAGATACCTATAATCGGGTCACTTTTGTGCTTTTTCTGAGATGTTTTGTGGATGTTCTGGTTTTGGTTGGTTTGGTGCATGCATTTAGATAGGTATCTAAGGTAATGGTTGATGTTTGTATAGTTGACCAGGAATTTGATCTATTATAGTCTGTTTGGGAGATTTATGTTTGTCAGGTTTCTTTTCTTTCTCCACAATTAGTGGGACCCCTATATTATGTTAGGCCACAGTATGGGTTGGTGGTTTTTCTTATACAGTGGATGTTTTTCTTAGACAGTTCCTTCTTTTCTTTTCTGGGTGAAGATTTGAATCCTGATATTCTCAATACTTATTTTATCTTTACTACTTTTGTTTAAACATAGGATGCGTTTGGTTTGTGGGAAGATTTTGGTGGGATGGGAAAGAGAAAATAGGTGGACATTTTTCATGCTCCATTGTTTAGTTGCAAAAGGGAAAATAGTGGGAAAATCAACCCTAATAACAATTATTAATTAATTAATTAGTAATGTTTTTATTATTTGATATTTTACTATTATTAATTATTAATATTTTAATGAAATAATTTTATAAGTAATTAATATTGATAAACATCAATTAATTATTAATTAGTCAATAATAATTTTTTATTATAATTAGATATTAATTATTTAAAATCCGTTAATAGTTAATTAATTAATATTTTACATTTTATTAGTTTATATGTTGTTATTAATATTACATATTATTAATACCCATGATTTAATTGGTAATTTTAATATTTTAATATTAAATATTCATAAATCACTAAATTATTTTCATTGATAAATTATTTATTTAAATTAAATTATTAATTATAAAATAATTATTTAAATATTAATTAATTATTAAATGTTTTTTATTAATTCTTAATTAATTAATAATATTTTTATGATTTAGTATTTTAGTGTTAATCATTAATTTTATATTAATTAGTTAATTAATTATTAACATTAATTAATACTTTTATGAGTTTATATTTTATTATTAATATTTTAATTTATTAATACTTATGGCTTATTTAAAAATATTTTAATACTTTATTTTGAAAAAATAATTAACTATTAAATTATTTATTAATTATTTTATTAATATGTTGTTAAATAATTAATACTTTATTTTTGGATCATGGTTTTAGTATTAATAATTGGGATCTATAATCCCACCTTTTTCCCATCCCATCTCATGACACCCCACAAACCAAACATGGGAAGGGAGGAATTTTCCAGAACATTCCATATTTTCCGTTCCCATCCCACAAACCAAATGGAGCCTTAGTTTTCACCATTATTATCAAAACTAGATCATTTCTGTCAATTTATAGGAAATTATAATATTTTTTCTTTTTATTGGAACTCGATGTGTGGAAACACCTAAACAATTATTGCATAAATATTTGTCTAATACTCTTCAAATTGTTGTCAACAAAACAAAAACTGAAAAGAAAAATAGTAAATACAATGAAGTTTTTCTTAGAAAGAAGATCCTGAGTGAGATTTCTGGTTATACACAAATGGAACTGTATAACATTCTTTGTTTTCTCCTATTAGCTTTTCCTACTACTAACAAATTTAAGGGGTGATTGCTTTAAAGGTATGCTCGAGCATGTGGTCTTCAGCCAATAGTTGACAAAGAAAAAGTAAAAAGTGCACTTGAGAAGGTTTACAACTTCAATGTCTTAAGGGTGAAGGGTGGGAGGCGGGGGGCAGTGAATGGAATGCTACCAGATGGAAGAGTTGACATGTCGGCTATGCAGTCAAGAGAAATATGGTCTGGAGTTACTTATTCTCTTGCTGCAAGTATGATTCATGAAGGGATGATTGACATGGCATTTAACACTGCATATGGAGTCTATGAAACTGCTTGGTCTCATGAAGGACTTGGGTAAGTTTAATTTTTTTAGCACATTAGAAATGCTATATGCCTTTCAACTGACAGAGTTTGCATGAGAAGAAAACTAAACCAGCAATATACGTGTTGAGGTTAACCAAGAAAACAGCAAAAGAGAAGAGATAAAAGATCAAAGAAAGTAGAAAGAGGGAGGAGAAGAGCCAACTGTACCACTCTCCAGCCCCCTAAATCACTTTTACTAATGGTGTAATTACATGGATGCCCTTAATAGGGTGGCTGACTTATTAAACACAACAAAGAATAAAAGGCGGCTGACTTATTAAACATAACACAGAACAAAAGGTGGCTGATTTGTTAAACATAACAAAGAATAAAAGGTGGCCCATATACTGTTAAGGCCCATCTAGCCCAATATCTCTACACTCCCCCTTAAGCTGATCATAGATGTCAATCATGCACAACTTGCTTACATCATGTTGTAGCTTTGTCTTTGAGACTCCCTTGGTCAAAACATCTACTAATTGTTCCTCGAGAGGCAATAATTGGCATACATACTTCTCTTGAATCTACTCTCTACCATATAAAGTGTTTATACACCTCAATATGCTTTGTCCTGTCATTCTGAATTGGATTATTAGCAATGTTTATGGTCTCTTGATTATCACAATACAACATCATAGGTTTATCACAAACCAAGGTTCAAAGTATTGATACGATACGCCCCATATTGGCGTATTGTATCATATCATCAAGGCTCCGATACACCTATTTAAAGGTGTTTTATGAACCTATTTATTTTATTTATTAAATAATATAAAAATATTAACAAAAATGAAATTTTGAAAAATAAAACTAAAAAAAAGTGCATTGTATAAAGCATCGATACACCCTATACTCTGTAAAAGAGATCTAATCCACAAGAAACAATTCCCAACTCCTGGAAAAGAGATCTAAGCCACAATAACTCTGAAACTCAACGGACCAGCCCTATACTCCACTTTAGTTGATGATCTAGCCATTGTAGACTGCTTCTCACTCATCCAAGAAACAATATTCCCTACAACCATAACACAATAACTAGATGTAGACCTCCTATCAGCGGTGCAACTATCCCAATTTACATCTACGTAGGCTTCTAATTTCATGTGAACATGTTTAGCAAAGATATTTCCCTTTCTTGGGGTACCCTTCAAGTAGCATTACACTCACTCTGCTATAACAATATGTATGTCTCCAGAGGCATGCATGAATTGATCGATAACGTTGATAGCATAGGATATGTCAAGACGAGTCATGAGAAGATATGATCACTTCCCAAGTAACCTTTGCAGATAACAACTCACCATTTATGGTCAAGAGCTAATGATTTGAGTCAATAGTAGTCATAGGTGTGGCTCCAAGTTCCCTATTTTAGTGAGAAGATCAAGCACATACTTACTTACATATTAGGAGATGAAGTCACCATCCTTGGACCAAGCAACTTCAATTCCCAAGAAGTATCTCAACTCACTCATCTAAATTCTTAATTTCAAAATCAGTGTTAAGAAATCCCTTAAGATTGCTTACTTCATGCATATCATTATTATCCCTACTTCACTCTACTCCCCTTGTGAATGTTCTAGCAGGTAGACTCCATTCATCTCACAGCCAATCCCAATCACCTTCATTTCCAGATCCTGAAACATACATTGATCAGGGAAAAAAGTTACCGAACAGTTTTGATTTTTAGTAATACTACTAACTAAAAGTAAGTTAGCACTAAACTTGGGAACATGCAAGGCTGAGGATAGGGTGATGGTATCTGATAATCTGATGTCTCCCTTGCCAGAAATTGGTACAAGAGAGCCATAAGCAATAGAAACTTCATCTCTCCCAGAGGATAAACAATAGGTGCTAAATAGAGTAGATATGCTGGTCATATGATCTGAAGCACCTGAATCTATTACCTAGGAAGGTCTAGTATTACCTGGGACAGAAGCATGACAAGTAGTAGCTCTTGTACCTGTATGAGCAAGGGCTGAAGTAGGCTATTGAGCTGATGTAGGCTGAGCTGAATTACTAAATTCATTTTCTAGCCGAGTCAGAGCAGCTCGGACTGCAGCTAGGGTATCTAGAGGAGTGCCTCTTGTGCCTAATGAAGTTGTACTATCAGTGTTGACAGTCATATTAGCATTCCCTTTCTTATTTCTGAGCTTTGTTGGAACTAGATGAGGGTGCAACTTCCAACAGGTGTCCTTAGTATGTTTAGGTTTCTTGCAGTGTTCACATACTAAGTTCTTAACTTCCTTCTTTTCCTTATCTCCCCTAGATTTAGGTCTAACTGCTACCAAGGCTGATTCGGAGGGTTGTTACTGCAACATAACCTTTCTCCTAGTTTCTTCACTATGCACTAGGGAATAGGCTTGTGATAAAGTCACACTATCTCTTGTAAACAATTGTTGTCTCACAATGTCATATTCATAGTTCAGACCAGCTAGGAACTCAAAAACTCTGTTAGTTTCAACCTGCTTTCTATATGTTTGTGCATCTTTCTGACTCTCCCACTCAATTGTTTCAAAATGGTCAATTTCATGCCATAGGGATTTTAAGGTTGAAAAGTAAACAGAGACCTGCTTCTCTCCCTGCCTCAGATTTTTAACCTCACATTTTAGCTCATAAGCCCTAGCAACATTAAGAGGCTGAGAGTAAGTTTCCTTCATAAGATCCCATATTTCCTTAGCTGTTTTGGCTCACAAGTAGTTTCAGCTGATGTGTGGCTGCATAGAGTTGCACAGCCTTGTCATCACCAAAAAATTTTCTTGGACCCACCTAGCATAAGTAGGGTCCTCCTTGGAGGGTTCCTTCACATCCCCTAGCAAGAAGTTCAATTTTCCTCTACCCCCAATAGCCATCATGGCGGATTGGGCCCATTCCAAGTAGTTTGATCCATCAAACTTAACAGTTGTAATCTGAAAGGTGTTTTCAGTCATGTTACCTGAACCATCAGTCCCAAAAGCACCTTCCCCTTGGTTCTTGTACTCCATTCTAAGTTAAGAAGAGGCTTTAAACTACTGTAAGAAGAAAAAACTGTATTTCAAGGCTGATAACAGCCGACCTAGGACAATGATTTTGCAGTTAGATTACAGTCAATTACTGTCCTGGGATTTATATCAGTCCTGAACTGATTGATATCAGTCCTGAGATTTTCTACCCGTACCTCTCTGAATGAATAACAAAGTCCTTTTGAGTACCAATCTCAAGAAAAGGTACTTAGTTTATGAAGAAAAAAACCCAGAAAACTGATTGCTACTTTCAGTCTTCAAACTTGATCAATCGATTACTGTCAGCACCTTGAATCTTGATCAAAGAACCAAGAAAAAAAAAACTGATTGGCACCTCCAATCTTGACCAAGAATCGATCTTGATCACTCAATTCTTGTCCGATTCTTCCTGATTACAAGAAGCTCTCTCCAATCTTAGGACAGCTGCTAAAGCCTTCTTGCAACCTCCAAGAATCAGCCAAAATAAGGATCTTTCTGAACTTTCAGCCCTAAACAATTCTCATGTGGTCGTCTGAATTAAATCCACATGAAAAACCCTAGATCTAAGGCTCTGATACCAACTTGAAAGAAGAAGAAGAACTGTTTACTGTATTACAGGTTTGAAGAGAGAGAGAGAGAGAGAGAGAGAGAGAAATAGTGAAGAGAGGAGAAAAGAAAGAAGGGGTTCAGTGTGAATGATCTGCTGCCCCATACACTCCTTTATTTATAGCTTTTAGGATCCTTACAAGAATAGGAAATAAACAAAAAATAGAAACAATAAGGCCAGCCAGCCCAACTTCTAATAACAGAAATTAGAAAATAAAGAAACTAGAAACCACTAAAAAGAAATTAGAAACTACTAATAAAAGAAATTAGAAACAACTAGGTGTGGGTATGAAACCACACACACTAGAGCCTGAGTGTGGGTATGGAACCCCACACTCGTGGCTAACCAACTATTTCTTCAAGACTAAATTTGAGTATAACCAAATTGAATAAGAGTATTTTAGAACCTCTCAAACCATGTTGGAGGAGGTTGCTTAAGACCATAGAAGAGAGACTTCCTCAATTTGTAAACCTTCCCTTGTATATCCTTCCCATATATCCCAAGAGGAAGAGACACATAAACTTCTTCATGGAGATCTTCATTCAAGAAGGCATTCTTCATATCAAATTGATAGAGGGACCAATCAAAACATGCTACTAAGGACAATGAAACTCAAACTGGTGTCATCTTAGCTATAGGAGCAAAAGTCTCTAAGTAGTTTATCCCCTAAATCTACGTGTACCCCTTTGCCACAAAGCGAACCTTGGACCACTCAATAGAACTACCGGCATGGTACTTGATAGTATGGATCCACTTACATCCAATCAGCTCCTTTCCCTTAGGCAACTTAACAATATCCCATGTATCATTCTTATGTAATGCTTCTATTTCAGTTTTCATAGCATCCCTCAATTCCAGTTTATATAAAGCTATTAAAATACAGTGTTCTTCGTAGGGTTATTTTAGTCTTTTTCCCTCTCCATTTTAGTTTTGTTTTGTCTCTGTTCTCAAATCATAGTATCAGGGGTAATTCTGTAATTTCCATTTCATTATGAATATAAGCATTATAGGGGTGGCAGTTGTGTATCTCTCGATAGAGATTGTTTGCCCTATTCTCTTCGTATTCTTCTTCTCTTCTTCTCTATTGCTTCTCTTCCTGGGACTGTACCAGGAGTTTTTCTTTATTTATTTGATTAAATGCAGGTCTGATAACATGGTGTCAGAGCCTGGTTGATCGATCTACTCGACTGCAACTGTGAAGGACACTTGAGATTGCATCGGCTGAAGTTTTCTGCTAATAAAAGGTGAAAGGAAGGGAAAGAACCAAAAAGGACTGATCGCCCAAAAGGTTAGGAGGCTTCCATGCCTCAAGTTGCACCATTGATTGGTTGTTTGATGGTGTATTAGACTCCCTCTATTTGGTAGTTCGAAGAGGGACTATGAATGTGCAGGTCGGATGACCATTGTTTGTTTTGGTGAGTTGATTTCTGTGAATGGTGAGGTCAGTTGACTTGTAGAAGAGTTTCTTGTGTTGATGTTCCATGTTAAGGGGTTACGACTGTTAGAGTTGATAGAATAAGGGGTAGTTTGGTCTTTTTGTCATTTGATTAAAAGTGAGTTGTCTATTTTATCTGTGTTTAAGGTGTGTGTCCCATATTTAATGTGAGACATAGTTGTCTTTTGTATCCTAATTCATAAGTTATAAATACAAGGTAGGTTGGCTGAGAGTAGATGATTTTCTCTCTAGTCAAACCCTTTCTTTCTCTCCTCTCTTATTTCTCTTATTCTCTATTTCTTTCTTATTTCTGAACTAGGACTGAACTAGTGTCAATTGAAACACAAACATGGTATCAGAGCACTAGAAATCAGTTTGCTTCCTTCCTCTCTTTTCTCCTTGGATCGCCATATCAGATTTGAGTTTTTTTGAAATTTCTCATCAATCAGTTGGAGGATCGGTAAGGGGCCAAAAAGGAGTGATTGTTTTTCCTTCTAGGAGGTAACTATGCCTCCAGTTGTTGTGGTGGTGTTCGTCTTGGTGGTGTACTAGAAACCCTCTACTCGATGACTCGAAGTGGGCAGGTTCGTGGACAGGTGTGAACAGAAGTCTATGGTTGGCTGATAGTTTGGTGTTTTCTCTCTCTTTTGGACTGGGTTTGAACTATGTGTGTGACAACAGTAGGGTTTTTGGTGGTGTACTAGTGCTGATTGATAGGTACGTGTAGGTACGTGTAGGGACGTGTAGGTACGTGTAATTTCGTCTTGGTGGTGTACTAGTGCTGATTGATAGGTACGTGTAGGGACTGTTTTTGGATCCTATTTATATCTGAATGTGTGTGACAACAGTAGGGTTTTTGGTGTTGAACCCTATGACAATGAGTGTTTCAGCAACAGCAACTGTGTGGTGTGTGTAGTGAGTGCTGAATAGTGAAGAGTGATTTCTTTGTGATTGATCTTTTTTATAATGGCCACAATCGGAGAGGGTAGTGATTATAAAACTGATGTAGTGATTTCCCATAAAATGTACAAATGACCCCCATCAAATTAAATGGTGAAAACTATGTGCCATGGGCCAAGTCGGTCGAAGTGTTTCTGAAAGCCAAGGAGAAGGTGAAACATGTGAAGGGGGAGAAACCCTCGTCTGGCTCTCAGGGGTATAGTGAGTGGGAACAGGAGGATGCACAAATTATCGCTTGGTTGTAGAATAGCATGGAATCGAAAATTAGTGTGAACTTTATGTTCTTGGATACAGCCAAGGAGATTTAGGACCATGCTAAGAAACTTTATTTTGGATAAGATAATACCACTAAAGTATACCAATTGTATCAGGAGTACTTTAACTTGAACAGGGAAAACATAATAAAAGAAAGGTATGATTGCTCTGATACCAACAACAAAACTAAACTGAGTTGGATAGGTGTTTGCTTGGTTAAGTCTGGATTTGGATTGTGTCAGAAATTTACCCATCTTTCCAAGATTTCTGGTTTAAAAACGCTGACTAAAATATGTCTTTTAGGTATCAGTTTGACAATTGGTAGTGTGCTACCATTGTTCTTAATTACCTTTTCTTGGCTCTAGTTTACTAACTATAATGGCTCAATTACAGATACTCGTTTCAAACCCCAGAAGGTTGGACCACAGACGACCAATACCGTTCTTTGGCCTACATGCGTCCTTTGGCAATATGGGCAATGCAGTGGGCCTTGTCGCCACCAAAGCTGTTCATAAAGGAGAGAGGGTCAGAAACAGAAGAGTATCCTAAATTCATGCACCACTCTGGATTCTCAAAAGTTGCTCAACTTCTTAAATTGCCAGAAGATGAAGCATCTAAGAGTTTTCTCCAAGTTGTTTATGACTGCACTTGCAGGAGAATGTGGATGTGAAGCTCAATTCCTTAGCTACTAATTATTTTGAATACTAAAAGAACAGAATACTGGGAACATTTATAACTGCATGTCAGAAGATTCTAATTGTTATGTCAAATAATGCCTTTATTTGAATTCTATGCCAAAGGATCTTAGAACTCGGATGCCTGTACATAGAAGCTGACTTTCTGAGTCGTGTTTCACAATTGACATTTTTAGCATAAATTCTGTGTCTATCCATTGTGCAGAAAAACCATTTCATCTTGTAACAGGTATGTGACAGGATCGATGTAGATAAACCATAAAAACTTGAAAGATGGCTTGCCAAACCAAGCTGAATACAAATGCCAATAGCCAGACACCTCCAGAGATGGCATGCTTAAGGAAAAGATAAGTGTTCTTTTGTATCACATGAGCAGGCATCTTTTGGCATCACACTGAGAACCAGCATGGTTTTTTGTAGCTGTAAAATGTCATTGGTGTTTGGCTTTATCCCCCGAACACAGTGAAGCAATTGCAATTAAGGAGTGTCTTCTTATCTCAAACTTGAACTTTTGGACGTTGCTATTGGGAGTGACTTTAAATCTCGGATTGACTCTCTGACCAAGTCTGAGATGATGGAAACAATGAAACCTGGTTTTAACTGAGAGGGAAGGAAATGGTGTGGCACACAATTTGGCCAAAGGGGCCCTTAGATGATGGCTTCTGGACACAAGTCTGTCATTTTGGCTATTTCTAGGGTTTTTTACAATCTTCTTGAGAACTGGTTCCAACTTTTTTTATTTACAATTCTCACGGACAAATCTATAATGTGAGCCCCAAGTGAGATCACCACATGCAAATTAGTCTAGAAAAAATATTGTCCTAAATCGTCATGGGAAGAGAAAATAAAATTGAAAAGAAAATGTCAAAACAAAACAACTAGATCTCCTCCTATTGCCCCATTTGGCATTTGGAGTTGATCCTTGACTGCTATAAATAGAAACTAAGTTCTTTACATTAAAATCTTGGTCCTAATTGGTTATCCATACCACGTACCATTCTACTCTGATGCCATTGCCATTACAAACTTGTTATAATGGAATTTCTCAAAAAAAAAACTAATTTTCTAAATTCAATAAAATAAAAATAAATTTGCAGGGGAAACCAGATCTTATGTGATCTGCCCCTTACAATCCCATTAACCCTACTACATCAATCAAGCAACGTTTAAAGTATCGGAAACACAAGGTGTATTGGAAAAACAATTTTAAGAGATGTATCGGGATATGCTTTGGATACATATGGATATGAACGAAAAATCAAGATACGCATAAATATAGTAGAAAATTCAAATAAATTCTAAAAATATATTACTAACAATATTTATAAATTTTATATGATTGTAAATAAGTCATTTAAATGTAAAAAAAATCATAATTTAATAGTTTATATAAAGTGGACATATCATGACATAATTAGTAACCGTTGAAAAGTGAAGATTTACTTATCAGGACATATTAGGACACAATTATTAAATTTCAATAATTAATTCTAGCATTTACTAATAAACACTTATCACTCATTAAGAAAAGTGAAGATTTACTTAAAATTAAAAATACATATGATCATAGCAAACAAATATTTGTGGCTCATTGGCGAACTTGTGGTTGTTAAACTCAAGTGACCAAGGTTCAATCTTCCTATAGCTAAAATTTGAAGTTTTTACACTAACAAAATGAAATTAATGAGAGGGGATCATTAATTAAAGGAATTAATGAGAGAATTTGAATTAGGCGCTAAAATTCAAATCTAAATTTAAATTTTCTTTGGAGTAATTAACTAATTAATGAAAGAGAAAGTAGACTTAAATACAGGAGTAACAACATTAATGAGAGATTCAGTATTAAATATTGATTAATGAAATTAATGATGAACCGAAACGATCAAATGTATTGAACTGTATCGGAGTGTTTCGGGCCCCTATCGATTGATACAGATCCGAAACAGGCCTATACGGGCCCGCATAAGTTGATACATACGAAAATAAACTGAATAAAGGATTTATACACGTTCTGTGTATCGGGTTCTTGTTAAAACAATACATATCGGCCGATATGGCCCGATACGTTGCGATATTTTGAACCTTGCAATCAAGTACATAAAATTACAACAAAAAATTATAGGAAAATTTGGAGGAAATTACAATAAACTAGTCCAACCACTTGAATTGTTTGGGAGAGATGAAAGACCACAGTAATTTTCTATTCACATCTAACTTTCCATCATCTATGAAATGAAATAAAAACATAATCCAAGGCATTAATTGATTCAAAGAGAGATTCTATTAGCAATCTACAAAATAAAATAAAACAGTAACCTTTAACTCTTTTCAAGAATTTCTGCTAGTGTGAGCTTGGCGGTTAGCATTAAAAATTTTTGCCAAACTCTCATGATATGGATCCCAATTTGTCATTCTATGCTCATACTAGGGTGTTCTAGAAATAATGTGCGCAGCCTAACTCGAGTGTAGTGTTAAGTAGGCAAGGGTATGTTAGGATAATCTCCATAAGTGATCCACCAATGTAACACTCAATTATGGTAAATGAGCAAAGGTTCTTACATCTTTTTACATAAGGGCAAGTAACAAAGCTAGTCCAACAAACACGATTTTGTTTAGCTACTTGGAATGCAGGAGCATCAACAGAGAAAAAAATTATGAAATTAGTAGACACTATGAAGAAAAGAATAGTTAATATTGCATGCCTACAATAAACTAAATGGAAGGATAAAAGCTACAAAAATTGATGGGGACAAATTATGATATATACGAAAGAGGTAAATAATAGAAATGGTGTAGTAATAATAGTATATAAGGATTTAAAAATGAAATTATAAATGTTAAAAGATTTGGGGATACAATAATTTTAATTAAACTTGTTTTATGTGAGAAATCATTAACATAAAGAGAACATTAAGACAATTTTGAGAAAACTTGGATTAATCCAAATTTTCTAAATAAAGAGAATATTTTTATAGTAAGATACTTAAATAGGCATGTAGAGAAAAAAGTGTAAGATATGATATAGTACATGGAGGATTTGATGAGCTTTACAAAAAATTAAGCATTAAAAAGGGAAAAAATGAATATATAAACTAGCAAAGCTAAGAGAAAGGAAATGTAGAGATTTAAGCCATACTAGATGCATTAAAGATGAAGATCAAAGAATATTGGTAAAAGGTGAGAAAATCAAACAAAGATGGAAAAACTATTTAAAAAAAATGTTAAATGAACAATAGGGAGATGATGCTAATGGACTAAGCCTAGGCCCAGCCTAAAAAAATTAAAAAGCTCAAACTTTTGAATTGGGCCTAGACCTAGTCAATTAGGTTGCTCAAGCCCAGCCTGGCCTTATCCCAACTGAAGCTTAGCTCAACTATTTGCATACATGTATGCATATATAGGCATGTATTTGCATGTATACATGTATATATGCATATTTTTTGGTAAACCATACATGAATGCATACATGCATAATATATATTAGATTTTGGTGTGGGCTAATTGATTAACCTGAGCTTGGCCCAAGCCCGAGAGAGAGGATCATGGCTGAAGTCTTTAGGCCTTGTTTACTTTGTAGTGCAATTTATTTGCTTTGGTGCAAAAGTATGAGAATTCATTGTAGATTTCACTTTGTTTTGTTTTTTTTGCAATGCAAAGAAAATAAAATAACAATAAAAGCAAAATAAAGAAAAATCGGAAGCAAATATAAACCAGAATTTGCAAAACTCTCATTTGTACTAATAAAAATGAAATTGCTTTGCAGACAATGATAGGAGTTCACATCCTTGCGTGAACCCTCCAATCAGAAATGAGTACGTCGACAACTTAGAAAATCACTAACGTTAAGGGAGTTTGCACGTTAGTCGAAGGAATCCGATTGAACCGGACACAAAAGGACAAAATCCCATTTTAAGTCATTTGGGATTTTTGAATTCCCTCCCATTTTCTTCTCTCCTCCACAGAGCTCTAATCCATAAGCATCCCACAGACGACCCCACTACAAACCGGCGTAAGAAACAATCGGAGGTCATCACATATTGTCTCTCTCTCTCTGCGACTCAATTCCAACCAAATTCCAAAAACCCCCTGTTATTCGTAGTTCTTGATCAGACACCACACCCCAAATCAATTGATCGAAGAAAAACATGCTAAATATATATAGAAAGAAATCTGACCGAAGAAAAACATGTTTGAACGAGTTGTAGGTTTTACAATACGGGGGAGAGAGAGAGTTATAAAACTTGTATATGTGCAATATTGATGACCAGTATTCAAGAGAATCTAAATGATATATACCTATCAAACAAGTTAAACCGAATTTTTACAAAAATGCAAAGAGATTCAAAATAAGAATGCTTGACAATTTTCACAAGCTTTTCTTTCCCTTGATCTTAAACCTTGTTTTTGTTTTTGAAGGAGGTTTTGTCTGATGGGTCCCTTTTGTCGACTGATGGGGTGTTTTCCTTTTCTTCATGGTGAAGGACAAAAAAGCATAGGGGTGGAGTCTAGTTTGGGAGAGGGGGGGTTCGAAAATCTACCGTCGTTGATAGATTTCATGTTCACAAAACGCCAGTTTGCAATGAGGTCGCCAGTGGGATGCTTGGCTCGGCGGAGGAGAGGAGAAAAGATTCCTCGCAGAACAGCTCAGTGACCCTCAAGTGATTTTTGAACACGCCAGTGTATTAATCAGTATCGATTTGACGTGATATTTTATCTTTTCACCATACACTAGTGTATTCAATAATCACTGTCAGTAGGAGTCACTGATATTGGAGATTGGATCTCTGTGCAACCCGTTCTACATAACTTTCTCTACATTTAAACATACCACGACACATCAGCATCACTTGTTTCATTTATTTAATTATTTTAGAAAATTATTCATAGAAAAAAAAAGTTTTGACCATCTAACCCAGTCGTAAGAAACAAATTTGGTGGATACGATTTTTATTCTTAATCAATCAGATTGCCCACGTTTTCACCAAACCTTTTCATGTTACTTGGTTCAGTCTTCTTCGAGACAAAAACAACGTGGCTCCCCAGCTTCAGCTCGAGGGGGTGTTAGTTATTCGTCTCTCCTACATAATCTCGTCAGTTGTAAGTAGACCCGTTCATGGGCCGGGTAGCCCGACGGCCTGGCCGGGCTTGGTCATATAATTAGGCCCGCGGGCCTGACCTCGGGCTTAACACAGTAAGCCTGATTGTATTTCGGGCCGGGTTCGGGATTTGTCAAAAAAGCCCGGCCCGAGCCGATGCAGTATTATATAATTTATAAAATATATAATATGTATTTTATATATTATATAAATAATATAATATTTATTAAAATATATATTTATAATTTAATATATATATATATATTATTCTTTTCTTTATAATTTCAATCTATCTCTCTCTTTATTCAGCTGCTTCAACATTAATAATAATAATAATAATATAGGTTAAATTTCGGGCTTGGGCTTTGGGCTTTTTATGAGGGCCGGGCTCGGGCCCAAATTGTAGGCCCGATGGTCGGGCCGAACTCGGGCTCGGGCCTTAAAAAAATTTGTTAATACACAGTAAAAGCCCGGCCCGAGCTTGGCCCGGCCCGGCCCGACCCATGAACAGGTCTAGTTGTAACCATAATATCTCTTGTAATTGGATGATCATTATGGAAGTCCCCTTTGTTCTCATATTTGTCTAAGCTCTATCTAGAAATAATGAAATGGTTAAGATTACAGAAAAATAAAAAACATAAAAAAGACTTGGTGTTTGACTTGTGAGTCAATGAGTCATTGATCGAGTGTCAATGGTTTCCCGGTTGGCTGGTTTAATCAACTTGGTCACCAGATTGTTAACCGAATCTTCTTTCTTTTTGTTATTTTGGCTAAAATACAAAAACCTCCCCTAAGTTTTTTGACAATCATAAAATCTCCCCTATGTTTTCACTTTAACAAAAAACCTCCCCTATACTTTTTACGGAATATAAAACTATCTCCCTTCCTACATAGAACAGTCAACCTAATGTATTCATTTTTTAAAATGCCTATTTTGCTCTTCCTCCAAAATGTTATTCATTTTCATCCTAAAAACTAAGAACCAGAGTCGTCGGCCTTTCATCACACATACCCATTGCCTTTCTCCTAAACAAAATGGGTAAATTTCTTAAACTATCCTTATGGTTTAGCTTATTGGCTAAGTGTATCCCTACTGTTTGAAAATCAACTAATGCTATTCCTTCTGACAATTGATCAACTCTACCTTTACCTTGCATCTGTTAACTTTGTATACAGCTGGTGATGCATATTTTTTAAAACCCAATTTTACCCTTACTATATTCTTCCTTTCAACAGTAAATCGAACTGGTTCGATCCTTAACCTGTCGCTGTGTTAGCCCCCTCCACCTCTGGCTCCTCTCTCTCACACACTCTCTCCAAATCAGGGCCAAAATAGGATGGCCCATTGTCTAGAAAAGAGTTCGCTTATGCGAAACTCTACCCAAACAGCATGAGAGATGGGTCTCCTCTTGTTCTCTCCCTCCCTCTCCTCTGCTTCTTATCCTTCGTCTCCGTCAATGGCCATTACAGCAACACCGAGTAAGAATCTATACAAGATGCCTTTGAACTCTCTTCTTTTTTTGTTTGAAGTATGCTCTTTTCTATTTGTCTCCTTTCTCTTTCCATTTTTCTGGTACACTAGAGTAAAGTTTATTAAGCTTAGATGTACATATGTTTCTAGGTTTCTTGTACTTGTTCTCCATTTCTGACTGACTGCATTACTAGAAGTTTTCAATTTTTTTTTTTTTGCAAAATTAACATTTTTCTCTGTTAAATTTGTTATTGTTTTACAGTTATTTCCCCATTACCCATAAGTTTTTGGTCTTTTTTTTTAAATACTTTTGGGTCCAAACCTCAACATTTTATCTCGATTATATTTATCCAAAAAAAAAACATTTCATCTCGATTGTGCATTTTTGTCTAACTTTTTCATTTGGGTTCTCTTTTGATGCTCAAAATTCCTTCTTTTCTTCCTCAGTATCTCTATCCCCATTTTAGGGCAATTACAGTTGTGTTTGTATTGTATATGGCATTCAGTGTCCAGGTTGCAAAAGAAATGCATTGGTATGCAACCAAAGTCTTTCAATGGAGTTCAAAATTTTCTATCCTTGGGAGTTCAAGAACGGGGAGCAGTAATTGTTCAGGCTTCCTCAGATATAGATGGAATCGGTTCAGAGAGCGCAGAATCAGCAGCTGAAGGGAAGGAAGAGAATGTTTCAATTGAAACGCTTCCTTTAGAGTCCAAGCTACAGATGATGCATGAGCAGAAACTGAGGATGAAACTGGCAAAGAAGATAAGGTTGCGACGGAAGCGACTAGTCAAGAAGCGTAGAATAAGGAAGAAGAACAAGAATGTCTGACTCTTTCCTAGAGTCATCCCTGCAGGTTTAGAGCTTGCTCTTTTTCTGATGTCGTCAGTGCTGTCCTTGAAGTGGAGTGTAGGGGTAGTGTCAATATGTCATCGGTGCTTATGTCACCGATGTTTACTCCACTTTGAAAAATCAGAAAAAGAGGATTATGATAGGGAGAGATCCGAGTAAGGAACCTAGATCTGACTATCTCTCAAATTCTCAGATCTGCAAGGAACCTAGATCTCTCAAGGAACCCAAATCTGAGATCTGAGATCCGATCATCATCTATCGTTCTAGCAGTTTCAGCGGTTTTGATAGTTCCGCGAAAAAGAATAAGGAGAGGGAGAGATTCAAGTAATCTATAGTGGAGGGTAAAATAGTCTTTTTCACATCTCTCTTGATGCATGTTAATGACTGTGAAGTTAGTCAATTGTCAAAAATAGTAGGGTTAGCATTGGTCAATTTTCAATTAGCTAAACCATAAGGGTAGTTTAAGAAATTTACCCAAACAAAATCAATTCTAAAGAGCTTGAGACATGGTTTATCAATCTATCGCCCCCATTCCCTCTCTCCCTCTTCAAACATAGTTTACAGGAAAAACGAAAGGTTGCAAGCTGGAGTTGCTTGACAGGAAAAATAAAAGGTTGCAAGTTGGGCTACAACTTGTTATTATATTCAAATGACCAAATGGGTACTCAAGCCTAAAATAGCTAATAGTTTTGCTATACCTTTCAAGGGTCAACGATGAATACATTTTAATTTCCTGAGTGTAATTTTTGACTACTTCATGATTCAGTAATGAGTTTGGCATGAAGCTTAATTTGATTCATGGGTTTACTTCGGACAATTCAGTTTTAAAAAGAAAGAAAAACAGATTTCTCAATACAAAGTTGAAAGTGAAAGTTTTACTATTGTAACAAGTCAGAGGGGATTCAACTCATGGAATTAAACAAAATTGGTGGGTGCCACAAGTGCTATTGGGACTCAGACATCTCTCATCGCTACTCCAACTTACATAAGGTGTGCCATCGTCTTCCACCAATTCATGTTTTGTCTCCAAAATCACCCCCTTTCATGGACATTCAACTTTTACATGCTTGGCATGTGTAAGCTAAATACTTTGAGACAGATTTGTTAGCTACCATCTTCCACCAATTGCCCGTCTTTGCAAGTCTAATCTTATCTGATATTCAACATTTGAATTATTGGAGCAAGAGTGCACGACAAAGAAGTCGAAATGCAAGATATGTTAGCTAAATACCTTGAGACACACTCAGGCTGGTCACATTGTAGTAACTGGTGAGGCCAAAACACCTTCCATGTTTCTTATTTTCCTTGTCTGGTGGTGGGTGTTCGTGAAATTGCAGATGGAGAAGGAACTGGCAGAGACTCGATCTAGTAGAGTTGGCGCACGAGATTAGGAAGGCAAAAGTGGCAGAAGCTGAGATGTAGCTTCATGTATCCAAGGTCAGACAGAAGGCCAAGGCAAAGAGAGAGAGAGAGAGTTGACGACTTTGGTTATCAAGTCTGCGTTCTATGCACCCGTGGGTTCACGGGATGCGTGAACCCGCCAATGAGAGGCGACCATGTTGGCTGGGCGACATTGAGGGCAACACTAACAGGGCTTTGGCCATTAACCAGAAGTGGCTGGTTCAACCAGACACAAAATGACAAATGACAATTCTCACTCCTCCTTCCCAATTTTCTCTTCCATCGAACCCTACCCCATAAGCACCGGTGAGTTCAACCCACACCGGCATCAGTAAACTCGAAAGCCACCGATGGCAAGAGGGCTTTCATCCGGTGGTACATTTTCTAGCCTTCTTCTTCTTCTTCTTATTTGTTGTCGTCGTCGTCGTCGTCGAAGTGGCCTTGCATACTTATGCCATCTTCGACGGTTTTTATTCAATACCAGATCACGACTCTCCTAGTTTTGGGAATCACAACCTTCGTTATTTGAGCATGGTTTTGACATTTGGGCTTATTACCGTTGATTGTGCATAAAAAATTTCAGGGTCAATTTGGTTCCGTGGTTGGAATCGGAATCACCTATTCCCCTGCATATTTGGTTAACCCAACAAAGAGCTAGAATCACCATTTCCATTCCAATTAGACCCTATACCTGTTTAAACCAAAAGGGTGCTTAGTTTTAAAACAACAACTATGGCTGCATTTGGATGCGATGTAAATCAAGAACCGATGTAAATTTGACATCGGTTCACTTTTGCATGTGTTTGGTAAAAGAGTGTAATTATTATTGATGTAAAACTACACTTTGGTTCAGTTTTGCATGCGTTTGGATGGAATGTAATTTTACATCGATAATAGATGTAAAACCTCATTACCTTTAAAGTTTTACATCTATAATTGATGTAAAAACTACACTGATTTTATCGATGTAAAACTTTACATTTTTTACATCGATTTTCAAAATGCAATGGTCATTATATATACGGTTCAGTGAAAAGTGTCATCAATGTATTTTACTATTTTTACACTGATGACGTTTTACACCTCTTCCAAACGCAGCCTATAATTCAAAGAGTCACACAACATTTCAAGAACGAGAGTAAAGTTTGGCACTACTTTTTTGCTGAGAAGTTTAGCACAAATTATTTTCAATCTCAGGGGTTTTCTTCTATTCAATTGTTCTTCTTCACTTTCTTGTTAAGCTCCTACTACTTTAGCTTAAGCTCTCAAATATTTCAACTCTAAATCTGATTCATCAATGCCAAATCACAAGTACGACGACCAATTTCTCTAACAAGCTTCGGCTAAACCAGCTTTGTATTTGGAGAGTTAGAGAATATAATTTCCATCGGAAAGAGATGTGTGCCACCATTCTCTTCTTTAGTAAACCCACCTTTGATCTGTTGAAAAAAGAAAACTAGAAAGAACATTAAGGAGGAGGAGGAGGAGGAAGAAGAACAACCAGAAAATGTACCACCGAATGAAAAACCTCTTGTTGCTGGTGGCTTTCGAGTTGATTGACGTCAGTGCCGGTTGAGCTCTCAAGTGCTTGTGGGGTGGGTCCAGTGGAAGAGAAAAATGGGATGGAGGAAAGGAGGAGTGAGAGTCCGAACAAAATTTGGAATGGTCGATTTTTGCCATTTTGTGTCTGGTTAAACCAGTCACTTCAGATTAACGGCCAAAGACCCGTTAATGTTACCCTCAATGTCCCACAACCGACATGGTTGCTTCTCATTGGTGGGTTCATGTATCCCATGAACCCATGGGTGCACAAAATGCTAGGGGTGTCCATGGTTTAGTGGCAATTTTTTCAAACCGAACCGCTAGTACCAATTTTTCTATTTCTCCAAGCCGAAACCAAACCTGTACCACCGAATAACCAGTCTGTCGGTTTTGATTTTTGACCATTTTGGTTCTTCGGTTTTTCGGTTTTTTATATTTATAATATATATTATATATGTTAGAATACACAAATCAGGGGTATTTTGGTCATTTTGGTTTATCTGTTTGAGAGTGAAAGGTCTATTTTATTTAAGTTTAAGTTATGTGTCCCATCTTTCATGAGGGACAATATGGTCTTTCTTGTAACTCTATTATTTGAAATAAATACAAGTGGGTCGGCTAGGGAGGACTGATTTTCTTCTTCCTAATTTGGTCGAACCCTTCTTCTTCTTTCTTTCTTTCTTTCTTTTCTTCTTCTCTACTTTAACCTAGAATCGAATAGGGTTTTCTTACATGGTATTAGAGCGGTAAAACCTTGTTCTCCTTTCATTCTTCCTTGTTGCTGTCTTCTTCCTGGGTTTTCCGCCAACCATTTCAGCTTTCCTCAATTTTTTGCTAGTCTGAGTGGAAGCTCGACAAGGGGCCAAAAAGGAGTCATCGTTTTGTGGTTCTGGAGGTGAGAATGCCTCCAGTTACTGTGGTGGTGGTCGTTGAAGTTGTGTACTAGGCGCCCTCTATTCAATGATACGAAGAGGGTTGTTTGTGGACAGGTATGAACAATGTTGTTTTTTTGCCCAAATAGTGGATTGTGAATGCTGTTTTTTGGTTCAAAATTTTTTGTTGTGGAGGTTTGGAATGACTAGTATGCATATCAGTCTTGTTCTTCTCTGTTTTACCTCATATGTGTGTTGAAAGTAGGGTATTTTCGACTGTTAAAGTTCACGACAGCAGTGGTGTGGTGGTAGTTGTATTGTGTTGAATGGTGTATTGATGATTCTGAATATTTAAAAGTGAACCCTTGGATCTGGTGTGTGAACAGTTCTGCAGTGTGCAGTACAAGTGTTTGATTTAATGACTGAGTGACTTCAGCCCTTGTATTTTGGTGGGTGAATGGTTCTACTGTGTGCAGTACAGGTGTTTGATGTAATGACTGAGTGATTTCAACTTTAGTATTTGATGTGCAATGTGTATTTAAAGAAGTTGGTGGTGCCGTAAGTGAGATAAGTTTTGTGGAAGTGTGTGAGGTTGTGTTGCATATTTGAAGGTGAATTAGTTAAGATGGCATCGGCTAGAGATGGGAATGACAATAAAACAGGTGTCATGCTTTCTCCGGACTACCTAAGCGTTCAAATGACATCTATTAAGCTGAATGGTGAGAATTATGTGCCATGGGAAAAATCTGTGGAAGTGTTCTTAAAGGCCAAGAGAAAGGTAAAACATGTGAGAGAGGAGACACCTTCCTCTGATTCTCCGGGGTTCAGTGACTGAGAATAGGAAGATGCACAAATAATGACATGGCTATGGAACAGTATGGAACCAAAAATTAGTGTGAACTTTATGTTCCTAGATACAACTAAAGAAATCTGGGATCATGCTAAGAAGCTATACTCCAGACAAGACAATACAACTAGGATGTATCAGTTGTACCAAGAGTACTTTAATCTGAAGCAAGGCAGTCAAAGCTTGGAGGAATACTATGCAAATCTGAGGAATATCCGAAATGAGTTCAATGTGTGTCATCCTCTGACATTGGATGTTTAGATTGAACAATAGCAACGTGAACAACTTGATGTGACAAGGTTTCTAGTGGGTTTGAAGGCTGAGTATGAGCCTGTCCGAGCACAAATCTTGGGGGGTCTGCTCTTCCCTCACTTGAAGAAGTTTTTGCCCGTCTTAAGAGGACATCTATTGAGTCTGTAGAGCATTCCTCTCTCTCGGACAGATCTGGTTTCATGGTGATTAAAGGGGGTGGCCGTAGAAATAGAGGTGGTGGTGGTAGTAGTGGACTTCCAGACAACTGTGGTGGTCCTATGTTTAACCGTGCTGGTGGCCGGAGTGGAGGTCGAGACTTAGGGGGATGTCGTGGTAAAGGAAGAAGTAATGCCCTTAGGAAGTGTACACACTGTGGCTTAGAGGGGCACATAGTTAATTTCTGCTATGATTTACGTGGTCCACCCAACACTTGGGCTAACCATGCTATGACTAAGGGTAGTAATACAATTACCAAAAGCCAGCAAACTGATCTGATTCCCTCCACATCTATTGGTGCTTCTGGGAAGGAAATGGTGAATGTACCCCATGCAGTATATGAGCAGTTCCTTCAGACATCTCAGCAGAACACCGCTACCCTTGCCCATTCAGGTATGGCTTGCTTAGCTTCCAAGCCCCCACATTGGATCATTGACTCCGGAGCCTCAAACCATATGTCTGGACTCCTAATGTATTTTCTTCCCTTTCTCGGCCCTCTACATCTCAAACAGTTACACTTGCTAATGGTTCTACATCTCCCATCTATGGTGTTGGTGATGTTGATCTCTCCTCCTTGTCTTTATCATCCGTTTTATATGTTCCCAAGTTCCCCTTTAACCTTATGTCTATTAGTAGATTAACCAAGTCCCTTAATTGTTCTATAACCTTTTATCCCTCTTCTTGTGTATTTCAAGATCTTAAGATGGGGATGAAGATTGGTGGAGGGCATGAGGTAGGTGGATTGTATTACCTTGATGGTGGTGGCCCTCTAGTAGCTTTTTAGCCATCTCTTACTCCTCTTCAATGGCACTGCAGATTTGGTCCTCCTTCTCTCAAGGCTCTAAAGTTGTTGGTCCCTTCCTTGAATCATCTTTCATCTTTGGATTGTGAGTCGTGTCAACTAGGAAAACATCATAGAGTCTGTTTTAGTCCAAGAGTTGATAGTCGTATCTTGAGTCATTTTTCTTTAGTTCATTCTGATGTCTGGGGTCCGATCAAAGTGATGTCATACAATGGCTATAAGTATTTTGTAATTTTTGTTAATGATTTTTCAAGGATGACATGGATTTATCTTATGAAAGATCGTAATGAATTGTTGTCTATTTTTCAAAAATTTTATGCTGAAATACGCATTCAATTTGGTGTTCATATTAAAATTCTTCACTCTGATAATGCCAAAGAGTACAACTCATCACCATTTCAACAATACTTAGAGCACCATGGGATCCCCTTCTCGTCCTTGTTGCGGATCCCCTTCCTGTGGCTCCCATTCCTGCTGCAGATTCACATCCCATGCCAGTTACTATTGAGAGGTCGACAATCACACAAGTGTATACCCACAGAAGAGCATTGGCCCCTCCTCCAATTCAGCCATCGTCGATAGATCCAGCTATTGCTTCTTCTCCCTCAGATTTTGATTTTCCTATTGCTCTGCGGAAAGGTAAACGTACTTGTACTTCTCATCCTATTTCACACTATGTTTCAGCTGCTCACCTTTCTGTTTCTCATCGCAACTTTATATCATTGCTATCATCTGTTTCCTTTCCCAAGATTGTCCAGGAAGCTCTTACCTCCTCAGGGTGGCGGCAAGCCATTGAAGAGGAACTCTCTGCTCTATAACACAATCACACGTGGGAACTCACTGTTCTTCCTCTTGGTAAGCATGCTGCTGGGTGTAAGTGGGTATACACAGTGAAGTATCTTCCAGATGGCAGTGTGGAGCGATTGAAGGCCAAGTTAGTGGCCAAGGGCTATTCTCAACTGTATGGTGTGGACTATATGGAGACATTTTCTCCTGTGGCTAAGATTGGTTCAGTTCGGGTGTTGATTTCATTAGCTGCTATGTATGATTGGCTTCTTGTACAACGTGACATCAAAAATGCCTTCCTACATGGTAATCTCATTGAGGAAGTATATATGGAGCAACCACCAGGGTTTATTGCTCAGGGGGAGGATGGTAAGGTCTGTAGACTCAAAAAGGCAATTTATGAACTGAAACAATCTCCACGTGCTTGGTTTGGCAGGTTCAGTGAAGTGGTGGAAGACTTTGGGATGAAACAGTGCCAGATAGATCATTCTGTGTTCAACCATGACTCAAAAGATGGGAAAATCTTGCTAGTGGTGTATGTAGATGATATTGTCATAACTGAGAGTGACAGTAACGGAATCGACAAGTTGAAGAAATTCCTATAGGACCACTTCAATACGAAAGATTTGGGTAAGCTGAAGTACTTCCTAGGAATAGAGGTTGTAAGGTCAAAATATGGAATTAACTTATGTCAGAGAAAATATGTTCTTGACCTACTTGAAGAAACAGGGTTGTTAAGTGCTAAACCAGCAGAGACTCCTATGGAACTCAATGCCAAGTTGAGTTTTGATGCAGGTGAAGAGTTTGATGATCTTGGAAAATACAGGAGGTTGGTGGGAATGTTGAACTACTTGACCATTACCCGACCAGATATATCATTTGCTGGGAGTATGGTGAGTCAGTTTATGCAACATCACCGGATTCCTCATTGGGAAGCAGTTCTAAGGATTGTTAGGTACCTGAAGGGTGCTCCAGGTCGTGGTTTTCTATACCGAAGTGGTAGGACCCTTGAGATAGTAGGGTACACAGATGTTGATTGGGCTGGTTCTATGTCAGATAGGAGATCAACTACAGGGTATTGTACCTTCCTTGGTGGCAATCTTGTAACTTGAAAAAGCAAGAAACAAACAGTGGTGGCAAGGAGTAGTGTAGAAGCTGAGTACAGGGCTATGGCTCATACCAAATGTAAACTAGTATAGTTGAAGAACTTGCTACAAGAGATGGGGTTCTCAGTTGATAAACCCATGAAACTATACTGTGATAACCAAGCTGCTGTTCACATATCTTTCAACCCAGTCTTCCATGAGAGAACTAAGCATATTGAGGTTGATTATCACTTCGTAAGAGAGAAAGTGATAAGTGGAGTGATAACCACATCTCATGTGAGCTCAAGAAATCAGTTTGAGAGATTATATTTGTGACAAGCTGGGACTATATGACATATACTCTCCAGCTTGAGGGGGAGTGTTAGAATACATGAATTAGGGGTATTTTGGTCATTTTGGTTTATCTATTTGAGAGTGAAAGGTCTATTTTATTTAAGTTTAAGTTATGTCTCCCATCTTTCATGAGGGACAATATGGTCTTTCTTGTAACTCTATTATTTGAAATAAATACAAGTGGGTCGGCTAGGGAGGATTGATTTTCTACTTCCTAATCTGGTCGAACCCTTCTCTTCTTTTTCTTCTTCTTCTTCTTCTTTCTTTATTTTCTTCTTCTCTACTTTAACCTAGAATCGAATAGGGTTTTCTTACAATATAAATATATAACATATATAATATTTTTATAAATATATTATTATAAATATAACGTAAGTATATATTTATATATACAATGAATATATATATATATATATATATATATATTTACATATAATATATAGAAAATATGTGGCATATATTAAATATATATAAAATATACATATAAATATATATACCAATCAGTTCAATTAACTGTCGGTTTTTTGTAGGTTAACCGAAAATCGAATCGGTCCTTTGGTTTTTCAAAAATTTCAAATCGTTCGGTTCAATTAACCGCATTTTATAGTTTGATTTTCTCAGTTCAGTTTGGTTTTTTGGTTTTTCATGGACACCCCTACAGAACGCAAACTCTTGGTTATCAGTTCTTGGGAAGAAAATGAATAGCGTGTTGGAGGATGGTTTAATAAATGTACTCTAAATAGACAGGCATAAGGGCAAAATAGGCATTTAAAACCAAACACATTATGTTGGCTTTTCTGTTAGGAAGGGAGGTAGTTGCATATTTTTCTAAAAAGTAAAGGGAGGTTTTTGATAAAATGAAAACATAGGCAAGGTTTTTGCTAAAGCGAAAACATAGGGGAAGTTTTTATGATTGTCAGAAAATTCAGGGGAGGTTTATGTATTTTACCCTATTATTTTCTTAAAAAGATAAATTTCTTAAACTATTCTTAAAATTGACTAATACTACCCCTACTGTTTTTAACAATTGACTAATACTTCCCTTACCATTAATGTTCCATCATAAACCAATCAAATGTGTATCAAGTGACTGTTATAATTTCTAAAATACCCAATCAGCACCGGCACCGGTTCCAACGAAATATCTCATTGTCCCCTTTGGCACCGACACTGACATCTTAGGCATTGGCATCCAAAGGTAGATATGGATGTTTAGGCAACGACTTATCGATCTATAAGCATAATTTCTATACTCTCAGCTCTGGTTTTCTCTTAGAAATCATCATTCACCAAAACCAATCATTGCCGATCCAGATTGTTCCTATGCATGGAGGCGGTTGTGGTTAGCGAGCTTGGTGTGCCTATTGAGGCATTTCAAAGGGAGAATAGTATGGAAGAACTTCTGGGTGGCATAACATATAAGTCTCGATTTTTTTTCCAGGGTTGTAGGAATTGGATGAGATGAAGAAACGGTTGATGGAGATGGAAGAAGAAGTAGCTGCTCTTCGTGAGATGCAGGTTAAAGTTGAAAGGGGCCACCGGCAGAACCACCTATGTTCTTATCCGTCCCAGTTCAATCAGTCCTTCCAAGGCCAAACTCATCGAAGCTTTCCGAGACGAAGGAGCCATCATCCTACACGGTACCATGGATGACCGTGATTTAATGGAGAAGATATTAAAAGATCACAAAATTGATGTGGTGATATCAGCTATAGGAGGGAAGTGCATCTAAGGCCAGCTCACCCTCATTGATGCCATTAGCTTCGTCAGAACTGCTAAGAGATTTTTGCCATATGAGTTCGGGCATGACGTAGATAAGCTGTTAACAGTGAATAAGCGAGACAAATCGGAGCTCCTTCAGTTTTCTTTTAAGGGATCACCTTCCTCTTCTTTGCAAGTCCAGCCTGCAAGAAGAAGTTCAAGAGTAGGACCAACAACATCGGGCAAACGTCTCTTATCGTGTCAGCATCTCAATACCCACCAAGCACCTCATTGTGCTCATCACCTTCTGGATCTTCAGTTCATTTCCTTTCTCTTTGTTTGTTCTAATTGGAAAAGGAGATACCATTGTCGAGGCATCCTCTCCGCTTGGTCACGCCCGTCACTCACCTTGGAAGCATCTGGGTGCACTTGGTGAGGCGTTTCGAAGGGGCAAACGGTAAGAGAAGTATTATTCAATTGTTAGAAATAGGTAGTGTTAGTTAATTTTTAAACAATAAAGATATACTTAGTTAATTAGCTAAATCATAAGAGTGGTTTAAGAAATTTATCCTTTTTAAAATCAATGGTTCAGGGGTTAAATGAACCAGGAAACATGGCCCGGTGATGAGTTAATCGGTTCAACCACCCGATTCAACTGAGGTTGGAAAACGTTGACGACAAGAGCTCGTTGTCCATTCTGAAGCAGTCTTCGAAGGTGTCGCGATTTCAGGTGAACCCGCAGGACTGTTATGCGAGTTCGATCCGGAGTACCGTAGAATCCTTGACGTTATCTGTAATTCCAATGTACTGATTACTGAACTCATCAAATTTCTACTCCCACATGGTAGCTCTCACTATGCTATACAGAAAATGCAGGATTTCTCTGAATCTGAAAAGGTCTGCGTTTCTGCAAAAAATGCTGAAGCGTCTATTGCCGCCGTGGAGAAGATAGGGTTCAAAATCGGGCAAAGAGTTCACAGCGTCGGTGATTATCGGAGAATTGGGATGGTGATGTACATCGGACCCGTTGAAGGCTATTCGGGGATCTGGGTCGGTGTTGATTGGGATAATGGAGAAGGAAAACACGATGGGTCCATTAATGGAGTTCGGTATTTCCAGGCGAAAGGCGAGAAATCGGCTTCCTTCGTCCGGCCCCAGAACTTGAGCGGAGGTATCTCATTTGTAGAGGCACTTGAACTCCGATACCGAGGCAATTCCACCAAGGAAGAGGAGGGTATGCAAGGAAATCCAACTCAAGTATGAATTTTCTTGTAATCAAGTATGCTTAAAATGAAAACCGGTGATTTCTTGCTTTTTTTTTTCTCCTTTTTAATATTAATGAAAGCTGTGATTTCTTTCTGGTAATCAAAATTTAATTTTCTTCATTATGGCATGGTTGATCTTCATTTATATCAACATGCCATCCAGTCCACCCTTCCCAAGATCTCATATAGCTGGGAGCAGCATTGGATAATGTCCCTCTTTGAGAGCTTTGTGATTCCAAGAAATTAAACTCCAAATAATTCTATAGGGAAGCTAAGACTCCCTTTTTATTACTATGGTTATTTTTTTTTTTAAATATGATATTACTATGATTTTCATCACAGTAAATCGTGGTCTTACTATGAATAGCAATTACAGGAATTACTTTAGGTAATAAGCTTGATAATTACCATATATAGTAATTTTAATTTTTAATACGAAAAGTAAATTTCTAGAAAATTGACATTTAACTCAAATTCTAAGACACTAACAGCTAAAAATACCAAAGTACAAACAAACAGAAAATTATGAACTTGCTATCGTCTCAAGAAAATGAAGAATCTTGATATCCATTTTCTAAGGATTCTTTCTCTGCTTTCATGTCTGCATCAAAAGGTTATGAAACCTTTGGGGCATTTATTTTTAGGTGATGGAGATTTTACTAAAGCTACATTTAGAACATTGAAAGAAGATAGGTTAAATGAAGCTTTCAGGCAATGTTAGATGAGTAAAAGGTAGCTCTCGGGGGCTAAAAGTTTTACCACTAGCTTTGTAGAAGCACAAATGGGGAGAGAGGCACATGTTTGGCCTTATCTTTTGTAGAAAATTACAGATATTTTATCTTTCCTAGGAAGACTTCCCAGCACAGGGCTTGCACTTTGGGTGGGATAGGCTTACTCCAAATCTCTTTCACTGGAAAGTTCTCCCCCAAATCATTGGAAAGTTGGAGAGTATTAAAAAAATAAGCACAAGTAAAAGAACCACCAGGAGAGGCTGACCGGATTCTCTACAAGGAGTAAAGATTGCACATGACTTAATTTGGTGTTTTAGGGATGAGATGAAGAAATTCAAATGGTTTACTAGAGGCATGAACCGTAGGACAAATTGGTGAGGACTGAGGAGGTTGGCTAATGGGATGGCAGATGCTTTAGCTAAGCAAGGGGTGAATACAAATCAATTGTATTGGGCACAGTTCTAATTTGTTTATTTCCTTTATGTTATAGTGTGAGGTCACATCTTATGCCTCTCCAAGGGATGCTTGTACTGTTTCATTTAATGCTCTAATAAAATTTCACTTATCAAAGAAAAAAATGACAGAATAGTCCTCCCTTATTTGGGCTTGTGACCTACAGTGTTAAGACAAGCTACCACTAGCAAGTTTAACATGCTATATATGTAAAGTTCAAAAAATAAAACCGGAAATTTATTTTGGATTGATTAATACGATACTTTACCTTTTTCAGAAAAACAGAGTTTATGGAATTAGTACTTAGAGAGTGAGTTAACAATTACAAAAATTTAAACCAGGAGGCCAGGATGTTGTCTGAACATGATCCTTTGGGTAATGTGGGTGGATGAGCTGCCAGATTAAGGTGGCTGAGTGTTTGTTGTTTAAAGGTGTTGGAAATTGTTTAGCTAAGCTGGGTATTGGGTGGAGTGAATGATTTGTTGTCTGAGGCAATTGAAGGACTATGCTTCTGTTTTTTTTTTGATCTGTAAATATGTGTTTTATTAAAATTCAGATTCAGATTGTAAACATTTTATACAATTTGATGATGGGACTGTTGGTCCCTTGTCTTCACTCTATTCATCTCTCATTACAATGTAGCCCAAAATAATTGCTGTCTCAATGCCCCTTGTTTTGCTAATCCATCAGCTAGCCCATTTGCACTTCTACGGTCCCATTTAAATTCAGCCTCGACCTCCGGCAATCTTCTCCACTTCCCTAATCACATGTTTAAACGTCCATGGGGTGTGGCTGCTATTTGTTGCCCATGAAATTACTACTTTTTACTCCCCTTCCACTTCAACATGTCTGCATCCTAGTTGTTTGGCTAGCTTTAACCCTTGTAATAATGCCAGTGATTCCTACCTTCTTCTTTGCTTATTAACCTTTTTTTTTCCTTTGTTTGGTTTGTGGAAGACTGTTGCTAATAAGATTGTATTGTCAGCAAGGTTTTTTCTGATGATGGTGGAGGCAGTTTACTCATAATTTAATAATGGTTATGGCACTAAACAGAATGGAATGGCTATACAGGATTCATGTAGCCAGCCCTATATGGTTGGGGTAATTCTTAGATGATGATGATGGTGGTGGTAGTGGTGGTTGGAGTCTGGTTTTGTTAGATGCTTTATTTATTTTTTGTTTGGGGGTTCAGTGGTGTTGCATGGTTGCTTGGGCTGTGTATACTACTTGTATACATTTTTTGTTCTTTTAATGATTTTGTTTTTTGTTTACTATAAAAAGTAGAGTTCTAGGTGCTTTGTAATGATTTCTTAAGTACACTTTGTATTTTGAATTCATTTGTTCTTTCTCAGTTTAGCATGAACCTTTTAATTTTGCACCTATCTTTCTTCTGTTAGAATTATGAGGGTGCTTTCGTTAATTGTTTTGTAATCCTTTCCTCCAAACAAAAATTGTTTGAATATTTTATTTTATTTTTTTGTTATGATTGTCTGAATATGAATATAATGCTTCTGATTTTTTTTTTGTCCTAGATGAAATGTATGTACTTTCAGAAAGAAACAAGCGAGTAGCTATAGAACTTGTTGGAAAAAATAAAGTTCAAGACAAGTTAAGTAGATTTGAAGAATTGAAAGGTGCATCACTGTCTTATTTAGGTGTTAGTTCAACTGGTCCCCCAGGTCAGATCAGCGCCATAGTTCCAAGTAAGTAGCTGGCCTTTTTAACATTGTTACAGTTGTTACAGTACACTTTCAACTTTAAATGATGTGCAAATGCTTTTTTTTTTTCCGATTACCTTCCAAAGTTCAATGATGGCATTTCTTTTCATTTATTAATGGTGCAAATAATCTTTGTATATGATGCTTTCATTTGATCCATTTTTGTTATGTAATGAATATGTAATTAATGATGTTTAAATTCCATATTACTAAATCATAATTATTCTAGACAAAAGAATCTCCTTAATAATGTTAAATATGTTTGCCTTTCTCCTTTGTGGAAGACAAGAATTTGTCTTCCCAATTCAAGAGGTCTCTTCTCTTGTGCATCCTTCTTCAAAATACTTCAAAATACTACTATATTTTTCAAAATACTACTATATTTTTCAAAATACTATTATTCTAGACAAAAGAATCTCCTTAATAATTTTTCTTTTCTTCTTTTCTTCTTTTCCCATAACAAAAATAAGGGTTCAGCCCCTATATTTTTTGAATTTTCTTTTCCTTCTTTTTTTTTCTTCTCATGAATATGTTGATTTTCTATACTTTAACATGAACTCTATACTTTTCTTATGAAAATTATGAATAATTATTAAGGAAATATGGCTATGGTACCTAGGGAACTACCCTAGGATCTATGTTTTCTATATAAAAAAATCCATCGCCTAGGCGACTAGGCAACAAGGTGCCCCCCCTGACACCCAGCCTCACCTGGCGCCTTGAAAACTATGATCTGATTTTCCATTGAAAATAGAAAGAAAATCCTAGACTTCAGTCGATGCCCTGGTCAGCAGATAAATCTTCCTTGATCAGACACTATGAATCCAACAATCTGTCTTCACATCACCTACCACATACCTTTCTGGACTGCTACCTTTCACTATTCATGTTCTTGCAAAGAGTAGTAAAGTCAATATTCTCTACTCTGATAGCAACTCAATGAGAGACTTAATGGTTAAATGAATAAAAGAAAGAAGAAAAAGAAATTGATGAGAAAGGAGAAGAGAAGAGAAGAGAAAGGAGAATAGGTCAAATGAGAAGAAAATAGAGTCTCAGCCATATGATTGGTCCACCTGTTCTTATTTATACTCATTTAAGAGTAAAATTACAATTTCTGCCCCTGTTATGTAATTAAGAAAAAAATGCAATAACTGTCATAAGATTCTCTATCTCTTCACAATTAATGTTGTTGATGTCCTTATGAGGCAAAGCTGCATCTAATATACCTGGATATCTGTACAGGGGTGTTGTATTGTGTACATAATTCCAATTTTAGTGAATTTCGTATCAAGAAGTTTGTCAATTCATGTCCTTGCCACATCTGTGTAACATCAAGTTCATTTCTTGATTTCATCTTTATTTTTTATTTTTTATATCAGTAACGGAAAGCTTTCATTAATTTATATAAAGAAGATTAAAATACAAGGGTGGGGGGAGGTAAACCCTCTTACCCCCCCAACAATAAAATTACATAGTAGCCCAAAACAATTGGCTTCTTCCCTCCCCCTGTTTGGCCAAAGCATCTGCAACTGAATTAGCACATCTTTTGACCCACCGGACACACACATCCATTCCTTGGGTCAGCCACTTAAAATGCCTTTTCTCATTAATGTATGCCCATAACCCATCGTTTGCCTTTTTTATCCAGCCAATTACCACTTGTGAATCTCCTTCTATAATCAACTTATTTATATTTAACTCCTTAGCCCTTTTGACACCCTCCAGAAGGGCCAAAGTTTCTGCTCTCAAGGAAATTTCTTCATCTTATTTATATTTATATTTCTTCATCTTTATTTTCATGTCATGTGTGAGAGTAGTGATGAAATTTCTTCTTCCATTTATTTATTAATATGGTATTGGAGTAATCTTTAGCTAATTTCCTACCTCTCATCCTTTTTGCTTCCTTTCTGAAATTTATCATTGTACACCAGATAGTTTAACCACCTTTGAACCTTGACTATTTATATTTTTCATGGTAAATTGTGGGAAGGATACTAATGGCATTGTGGTTTACTCTATCATGTGTTTATTCAGATATGAAGGAGCTTGATTTGACTGGAAATTTGCTTTCAGAATGGAAAGTACGTCACTGTTGCGAAATTATATATTTGAGATGTGCCAAGTCAGCATGACATTTAATTTTTAATAATTCTCAATGGTTTTATTTATTTTTCCTTATGTATATAATCTTTTAGCATATATTTTCTCCATCTATCACCATACACTTCTGTTGTGTCATTTCAGTAATGTAACTCATGCATCTGGTTATGGCTGTATAACTAATATGTGGTTCCATGTGGGTAGTTTTTCCTGAAAAAACTTGTGAAAAAATGGTTCAGACAAAATAATGTCTAGCAGTTGTAGAAAGTTGAAAACAGTCCTCTTGAAGTATAGGACTGCTTGTGATAAGATGCAAAACCAGAAAACTGAACAAGAGAAGATTAAGAAGTTGAGAGAGAGGGAGCTGGCGGCAATGAGAGTTAGAGAGTGAGAGGTTCGAACTAAACCTCCCTCTAACACTCTAAACATTTTATTAAGTTAATCTTTGAAATATTACAGAGAGGCCCTTGAGTGGGCAAGAAATTATAAGCACAGAACATTACAGCGTATGGGCCCAGAATAAGGCCCATTACAGAGGGAAGCATAAACATAACATGAAATAACAGTCTATGGGCCATTCGGCCCATCTCCTCTACATAGAAGAAAGGCTGCAATGTTAGGTCAAAGAAATAATAGAAAAAGAAGAAGAAAGAAGAAAGAGTAGGAGAAAGAGAAGTTGGCCAGTGAGAAAAACTAATCTCCCAAGCCCAACCAACCCATATTTATATATTACTAAAGTTGCATACGAAGACTATAGTTTCCCTAATTAAGTATGGGACACAACTTAAACTAGAACAAAATAGACTAGTTACACTTCATTAAATAAAAGAGAAAAGACTAAAGCACCCTTAACAGGTCAGCCACTAACGTTTCCCATCAAGCTGGAGTATATACATCATATAGTCCTAGCTTGTTGCATATGTAATCCATCCCAAGGTTTAAAGTGTTGGTGCCAGTGCAAATGTCAGTGTCCAAATATAAGAAACATGTTAGAAATGTTAGAAATATTGTAAAACTATAGACATGGTGGAAACATTGTAAGATATGTAAAATATAGAATGACATTTTATGAAATGATAAAAGAAGCATTGACATGCCTTTTTAAGTAATTATCTTCTTCCAAATCATAAAACAAAGCTAAAAAACTAAGGTCATTGACAAGAGAATACGTTCTGAAGTTGCCCTGTAAACCTTAAGATTAAGAGCTTCATGATAGAATGAGTTAAAGAAAAACTTAAACTCATAGAAAATGTAAATAGTTGTAATAGAACAACCAAAAAATCTATTACACAAACCAAAAAGTGATATTTAACTTTATGTTTGAAATGAATGTTGGGCTGGCTCAAAGTGGTAATTATGTAAGTTAAGTGGGCATTAACATTGTTACTCCACATATCTACAATATTGTCACCAACTTATGTTATAATACTATCTCTTGTGCTCTACGTAGTGCTGGTAGTGTTCACAAGGGAATATGTCGATTCCAGTAAAATTTCATGCCACCACCCATGGAAGTGGAAATGGGAATATGACCTGGAAACTATCTCTTGTACTCCACATAGTGCTGGTAGTGTTCATTGGAGATTTCAAGTCGCTACCCATGGAAATGGAAATATGTTGTGAAAATATTAGGGAAATAACGGACACTTTAAACCATGATTCACTCTTTGTTGATTCAAGCCCCTATTAAACAGGTCTACCCATTGATTTTCGAAGCTCACATGCACAATATCAATTACTCCATTGAGAATCTTTTCCCTTACAAATGACAGTTAACCTCTAATGCTCGGTCCTCGATTCAGTCATAGGTGTTTGGGGTAAACCAGGCCCTCAAAGAATGGGGGCATTTGCTTGGCTGGTATCAATGGGCAGCATTGTCACTCAAGACAAGTTGAGAAAAAGAGGTTCACTTTCCAAACAGTTGTGTTTTATGTATCTTTGAGGAGGAGAATATTCTTCATCTGCTGGCCCGATGCAGTTTTTTGAAAGGAATTTGGAACTGGTCCAAGAGTTCATGGGAGGAGGAATCAATATTCTTCATTTGCTGGTCCAAGAGTTCATGGGAACACTAAAGCCAGAATCATATGGAGCTGCATTCCACTTGCTGTTTGCTGGGAGGTATGGAAGGAGAGAAACAAAAGAATATTTGAAGGGAAGGTGAAAAGCAATGAAGAATTAGGGGCGATCATCATCATCATCTGCTAAAAGATAATTGCTGGGTTCTAATCCTTCCAGAATTTGAAGGCCTGGGAAAAGAAGACTTTGGCTTGGAATTTTGGTGTACTTTGAATTTTGATCACTGTATTTTGGCTTAGTGGTTCTTTATTTTTTTCATTTGTTTCTTCGGGATCCAGTTTTGTATGTGGGTTGGAGACACCTTGTCAGATGTACTTTGTTTAGTTATCTTCAAAAGAAAAAAAAAAATACTAACTTGACTTACTCTAAAGATAAAAGATGGCCCAATGATGGAACAAGTGACTTAAGTGCTTGAAGAGATGAATGACCGAGCTTACAATGCCACTGGATAGGTGTGAATCGGATGCTACCACTGAACTCATTGATTCCCTAAATAGCTTTCTTTTGGACAGTTCCCATTACTAACTAAAGAATTGGATCCTTTGCAAGTCTGGTTGTTTCTCTTGTGCTTCCTGCTTTTGTGCCCTCCCTTCCAATCCAAATTCTCCTCTTTTTCCAGTCAAGGCTGTGTGGAGTGGGCCAGTCTAACCCAAGATTGGATCTTTTTGTTGGGAAGTGTTTCATGTGAGAATTAATGTGTTAGCATCTCCAAAGGAAAAGGCTAAATTGGTGTTTCTCTCCTCACTCATGTTCTTTGCAGCACAAGTGGTGAAACTACATTTCATGTGCTAATCTCCTTTCTACTTGTTGGTATTTGGAAAATTTTCTCACTTTTTGATGCAGATTGATTCCTCCAAAAGATGTCACTAGCTTGTTAACATCATCTTTTCTTCTAACTGCCTAAACAAAGGGTTAAGATTCTATAGGGATGTGCAAGGGTAGCAATGCTTTGGTCAGTTTCGGAAAAAATGAAATGTAAGAAAATTTAAGGAGGCGAGACATTCAAAATAAGCTATGAGCCTATGATTGAGATCATCATGGGGCAAGTGGTACATTTTGGTCACTATACATCTAATGACATCAGTGGTTGCTGGCAGTCTATTGCTAAAACCTCAAGCTGTAAGATCACAATAATTATTACCAAGCAGCCACTCTTAGTCTATTACATAATGTAACCAAGATGATTTTGGTGGCTGCAACTTAGGCAACTCTGAATTGTCAGGGATTGGAGGAGAGTTTAGGAGATGCAATGGAGATGTAATGGCATTTTTTTTCGTCCCTCTTGTAGGGGTGATCATGGACCGGGCTGAGCTGGGTCTGAGCTGGGCTTTGATCTGTGATAAGTCCTATAGCCTAGGCCTTGGCCTGGCCCGGCTTGGATTCTGGGCCTGAAACATAGATTCCAGGCCTACTATTATCGATATATATAATATTTTATATGTCATAATATATGTGTATAAAATTTATTTTATACTATAAAATATTATATACAATATGTATTATAGGTGTCTATTATAATATTTATATATAAAATATAACATAAAACAACATATGCACATATGCATAAATTATGTATAAAACACATAAATATAATGGCTCCTGTACGTTGATGTATAGTGTCTCACTATACACGTATATACTTGTACATCCATATAGGGGTGAGTATTTGGTTTATTCGGTTACCAAATAAACCAAAATTTAAAAAACCGAAATAAAAAATAAAAACTGAACCGAAACCAAATTACAAGAAAATCGAAATAACCGTAACTGAAATTTTCTGTTAGGTTTTTGGTTATTTCGGTTAAAACCGAATTTCATTAACATATATAAGATATTGTATATTATAACATATAATATATAATATATATTATGAAACTAAATTTCATTATAATATACTATATATAATATACATTAATATATAAATATATAGCATATTATATACTATATGTTATATATTATATATTATATATTACATATTATTTAATGAGTTTTGGTTAATTTGGTTAACCGAATTTTTAATTTTGAAAACCGAAACTGAAAACCGAAATTTCCAAAAACCGAATTAACTAAACCGAAATTTTCAAAAACTGAACAATTTGGGAAGAAAGAAACGCTAGAATTTTCCAAGATAAAGAGAGGTCCTTTACAGAAGTGAAGGAATGTATCTTAACCAGGACTATCCATTTTCTGAAATCCTTGGCTTCTTTCAGCTCTTTTTCATTTGATGACATCTGGAGGAATTGGGCCACAGTTGCACACACTTTTTTTAGAAAAACCAGAGCTATTACAGTTTGGGTAACTCCCCCAGAAGGTTTTTTTAAACTGAATTTTGATGGAAGCAGCCAGGGTAACCCAGAACCGTCTGGCATTGGAGGAGTATTGAGGAATGAAAATGGCAACATCATATTCTTATTCTCAGGCCCGATAGGGATAGGGGACTCTACAAGAACCGAGATATTGGCTGCAGTACAGGGAATTCAGATTGCTAATCAACTAGGAGTGGAGAACCTATTGATTAAAGGGGATTCTAAGGTGATTGTGGGCTGGCTATCAAATCCAGACTCAGTTGTTTGGAGTTATAGGGATCTCATAAAAAAAGTTAAATGTTTAACAAGGCACATTACATGTAGATATCAGTAGGTGGGTAGGAAGGCAAATGCCTTGCCTGATCATCTTGCTAAACAGGGGTCTACTAGGGACCATTTATTCAGGGCAGCATTGTAATTTTATTTCTGATATCTTGTAACGGTTAGGGGAGGCTGCATCTCGTGCCTCCCAAGGGATTCTTGTAAAATCTTATTCCTCTTGTTTAATGAAATCATTTTCAATTATCAAAAAAAAATCAAAAACTAAATTAACCGAACCGAAAAACCAAAACCGAAATTTTTGGTTTTAACCAAATAATGCTCACCCCTACATCCATATAGCTTTTGAAGAAATCAATCAGTAGAAAAGAAAAAAAATAATAATCTGATTTGATAACAGTGAGGAAGAAGAGAGAAATAGAGAGATCTTAGTGAGAAGAGAAGAATAGAAAGAGAAAAAGAGATGGGGAAATGCCAATAATGATCTGGCCTCCCCACTCATTATCTTATATGCTCATATAAAAGGTTGATTACAATGACTAAAATGCCCTTAATGGGGGGGCTACTGTTCATAGCATAAAACAGCTCCAAAAAAACATTATAAACTAATGGGCCTTGGGCCCAATAAGACTAACTAATGACCCAATAACACTAATGATTATAAACAAGAAAATCATAAGAAACTGCTGAATCTCAACACAATCTATACCTTACCCTTTGCTCAGAAAAAGAAAAGTGTGGGCCAGGCTGGGCCTGAAGTATTGGGCCCAGGACTGGTCCTGAAATTTGCAGGCCAGAGCACAAAACCCGGCCCAAGCCCGAAATTTCTGGGCTAGGCCAGGCCAGGTTTTCCATGCCGGGCTGAAAATGATAACCCCACCCTCTTGGCTATGGAAAACTACTAGCTGTTTTGCAAAGCTAAAGATTAGGCAGAAATCTCTAATTTAACAATATAGTGGTGGAGGGAGACTAGTAGTGGTGAGTTGGCTTAAGAAAAACACCTTGGAGACTTGGAAGTACAAATACTTGTTGAGGGAAGTTATGACAATAGCCATGGAACTAAACACTATGGGGCCGTTTGGGAAGTCTTTTGGGAAGATCTTCTGGTAGCTTTGATAGTCAAAAGACACATTGAGCTTTTGCATTAAGATCTGAGCAGCCTGAAGCCCGTTTGGTTAAGGCATGTCTTTCCACATGTCTTTCCACGCGAAGAAGAATAGAGAAAAACGCAAAAGCTCCATTTGGAGCTTCCCAAAAATTGCCCGATTTGGGCTTTTTTGCGTCTTTTTGGCGCATCGTCTTTTATTGGCTAGATCTGCCGCAAACCAAACGGGAAAAGACCGAACCGCGGTCTGCTGGGCTTGTAAATAGCCGACAGACTGCGCGAAAAGACACGCCAAACGGGGCCTACATTCTCATGGGCTTGAAAAGCTGCAAATAGTCTGGTAGATGCTTTGGCAGGACAAGGGGTAAATAGAAAGCAATTGTATTCGGGAATGACTTGTGAAGGGAACTCATTGTAACATGTAAGGGGATTTGATATGAAGTAGGTAAAGGAAGGAGTTAAGGCATGGAATGAGGAAGGAGACAGACAAGAAGAAGTGTTTGAAGTAGAAAATTAAACTGTTGGGGATCTAGCACTGGGATTCTTCCTCGAGGCTGTGGTTCTGGAAAAGGAGTTAAGGGTTTTCTGGAAGATCTTGGAGTGTGTATTCCCTCTTTATTTTATTTGCTTTATGATCTGATATAATTGGTTTGTGTTGCTCTGGGTGTTGTCTTAACACCTGCTGACGTTTGTATTCAACCTTTTATTTTACTGCAAGGTGTTGTCTTAACCTTGCATGTATTTTTAATTTAGTTCATTGCAAATTATTTTCACAAAAATAAACTATTTTCTTCGATTTGAAGTTTTGCTATTTTCTTGTAGGATGTCGGTTCCATCTGTGAAGAATTGCCAACACTAGAAGTTCTCAATTTAACTAACAATTCTATGATGCATGATATTAATGGGCTTCCAATGCTGAAAAGTATCCATATTTTGGTTCTGAACAATTGTGGTATAACATGGGCACAGGTACCAATTCATATTTCTTGTTTGAATTTTCTATTTGGCCTCTTAAATTTTTTCAGATGGATGAACACTATCTTTTTGATTATGACAGGTTGAGATACTTAAACAATCACTCCCTGCAATTGAGGAGCTTCATTTAATGGGAAATAAATTGAGGACATTAATGGTCTGCACCTTTCCATTACAACCAATTTTCTCCAAATAGTTCACATGCTTTGAAAACCAACTCTATTGAACATAATAACTGATTGCTGATATTGGATACTATATGGATACTTTTAGAGCATGATTTTTAAATTTCCTTCACACATGTACTGAAGAGAAGATGGCTAAAAGACTAAATGGGAAACAGAGAGAGGGTTTACTATGTCTTTTTTGTTAAATGTATAGTTATACTTCTTTTAGCAATTTGTTAAAGGTTTATTAACTAATTCCATGGTTTTAGAACTCCAAAAACATGAGCTTGTTATACTGCCAATCCAATCCTGAATAAAGGAGGGTTGTGTCAGGTTGGCAGCTAACATTTTTTTTAGATCTATAACAGAAATTCATTAGAAATATTTAAACAATTACAAGATAGGGAGAGGTAAAGTTTCTTAACTCTCTACAGACAAAAAAAGCTATTACAATTGAGCCCAAAACAACTGGTTCCTCCCCACCCCTTGTTTTGCTAAGACATAAGCTAAACCATTTGCTGCCCTTTTAACCCAACTGAATTGCACTTCCATATCTTGAGTCATCCACTTGAATCTCTTTTTTTCATTATTGAAAGTCCAAAAACCTTTGTGCTCCTTTTGCAACCACTCCAATACCAGCTTTGAATCACCTTCTAAAATCAGCTTTCTCACATTCACATCTTTTAACTTTTGCAATCCTTCCATGACAGCCATAACCTATTCCAATTGGGACTGAATATAGATCAATGTTCTTTCCTTCACTGTCCCTAAACACCCCTCCAATACCAGATGAGCTTGGTCCCAACTATTTGGAGTCTTGGGAGGGGTAGACTGTAGAGTTAAGAGAAGATTCACTGAATAACTGTGGATTTGATTGAGGTAGATGTGCGGAAGGTGGGGAGGCTGGAGGAACGAATGAGAGCGTTGGTAGTGAGCCTAGTCGGGAGGTTTGTTGGAGTGGAGTTGGAGGTGGAGGTCTGGTGGGGATTGAGTGGGGAAAAGAGAAAGTTTTGGGCGTAAGAAAATTAAATAGAGGATTATTTTTATTCATGTTCCATAGTAATGAAATAGCAAAACAGATTCTGGAACTGGAAGTGACTAAGGAGAGGGATCTTGACGTTCGACTTAATTGGTGGTTCCTGGTGGTGGGTGCACTGTCCCCCGTAGAAGAATGGCAGTGTGGATTAACATAGTTGGGATTCCACTATACACCTAGAGCATCCTCACCTTTAAAGCGAAAGGAGGTCAGGTGGGAGATTCCTGAAATTTGACGATAAGAACAGGTCTCGGGATATATTAGATATGGCATGATCATTGGTGGTGGAAGAGATTTTAGAAATCCAAAGTGTTGCTAATTTGCGGTTTGCAGGTGAGAGTTACGAACTAAGATTTTTGGAGGGGGAGGACAATACTTTTTTAAGTGTCGTTTGAAACAACCATAACTATGATTCAGTTGAGGAATCGGTGAGGGGAGAGGGAGTTAGAGAGTTTCAGGATCTAGTCACAGAAGAGGGGGAGATGAAGGGTTGGTTGAAGGAGGAAGAAGGTGAGAAGGTGGAGAGTCCAGGGAAAAAAAAGTAAACTCATGTTTTGAAAAGGAAGAGGGCAGGTGGCATAAGGTGGTGAGAAAAGGGAAGACAAAAGTCGGACTAAAAGGTAAAGGGGAGGGAGTTGAAGATTTTCAAGTGGATGATGATGTCAGGTATGTGAATTTGGTGAGTGGGGCCCATTTGAAAAAAGGGAGGTCAAAAGGTTTAAGGTCGAAGGGATTAGGAATCTTAAAAGGCAGGGGCATAATTGGAAAAAAGTCCTTAAAGGTGGAGAGAATGGGAAAGGCAAAGAGAAGGGTTGTAAGTCTGTAAAAGAGAAAAGAGGAAGAGCAACTGGAGAGGCCACCAGTGCTTGTAACCTTCAAGAAGGGACAATTAATCCACCTGTAATCCGAGAAGAATCAGGAGGCACCGGTTCGCTACGAAAAGAAACTTTGGAGGAAGAAGCGACCCCGACATAGAGGTGTAAATCGGGCTTGTCGGCACAACATGGCCCATGTGCGGCCCATGCCATGGGCCTGGGATGGGCGGGCTGCAAGCCATGTAGTGGGCTTGGCTCGTGTCAGGTTTAGCTACGGGCCAAGCCTTGGGCTTGGGCTTGTTTTTTTTGACATTTTAATTTTTTTATTTTTTTGCTAAAATACTTCACTTTCCTTAATTCAATAATTCCTTTGAGCTTTGGGAACAAATTGGAAAAATAAAAAATCTAACAAAGAAATAAAAAAAAACACTTCATTACTTAACAAAATACAAAATGGACAACAAATTGGAAAAAATAGGAATTTTATTTCTTGAATTTGAACAATGCAATGGTCAAAGGACAATGGACGAATGAAATATAGAAAATGGAATAAAATATAAGAAAATATAATACAATTATAAATTGAAAATAAAAAATTACATTGTTGAAAAAATAAGAACTAATATATATAAAATTGAAAAAATTACAATAATTTTAATAATTGAAATAATGAAATATTGAGTATACAAAAGAATAAAAAATATTGACTTCATCATTTTTCTTCAAGTTCCACCTCCACCTCCACCTGCATCTTCATCTAATCATCTCCTTGATTGTCATCATGTGCTTCAGGTGAAACATCAGGTGTAATGTCATGCCTTCCTTTGTCTTGTAATCTCAATTAAAGTAGAAACACTTGCTTGTAAATAAAAATTTAGTTCAGTAAATGAATTTGCTGATGAATTGGTAGTAGATTTCTGCATCTTATGTAGTAGAGACCAAATTTTGTCTCTACTACTGGAAATGGAACTAGCTATTTCATAAGTGGAACTTGCACCTGCCCAAGATTTCTTAATGCCTACCCACTTGAGATTCATATCAACTATACATTTCAAATAATAAATTATTAACTTCTTCTATTTTATTTCCAACTTCAATATTCTTATTTTCACAATATGATTCAAATAAAATTTCTAAACCATCTTTCCTAATCCTAGGATCTAATATTACAGCTAAGCAATAAAGGGGAGAAATTTTCTCCCAATATTTTTTAAATTTATTTTCCATTATTTCAATAATACTTTGAAATTGTGGATTTTTCCTATATTTTGCAAAACATTCATTAATTATAAATAATTGATTAACTAAAAGACAACTAGTTGAGTAATAAACACCTGAAAATTCATTAGTTGCACCATAATTTTTTTTTGATCAATAACAGATTCATTCAATTCATTGAAATATCAAACTATTTACAGCAAGGAAGACAAAAACTCTTATCTTCTGAGTACAACTTAAACCCTCCAAAGAGAGAAACAAGGAAACAAAAGAAACAATTAAGTTACAGCTTAGCCCAAAACATTGCTTCCCTTTCTATCCCTTGTTTAGCTAATCCATCCGCCAAAGAGTTAGCTGATCTCTTAACCCAACGCATCCTAATTTCCATCTCTTGCACCAGCCACCTGAATTTCCTCTTTTCATTTCTGTAATTCCATAAACCGTAGTTGTCTTTAATCAGCCACCCTATCACCACCTCCTAGTCCCCTTCAATTATGAGTTTCCTGACATTCAACTCCTCTGAACTCCTTCCATAACTGCCAAGATCTCAGCTCTAAGGGAATCCCTCACACCAATTGGGCCTGAGAACAGGGTAGAAATGACCCCGTTCTCATCCCTAAAAACACCTCCAATCCCTGATTGTCCCGAGTTCCCCCTACAACTCCCATTAAAATTTAACTTTAAGAAGCCAGCAGGTGGGGGAGTCCAAGACACCCTTATTACTGGTTTGATCTGAGTGCAGTTTGCAATCTCACCCCACTTTCTCAGCATGTCTTCCACTGTGTAGTCTGTAAATAGCTCTAGTGATTTCAGCCACTATACCGCCCTTATGTGGATCACAGCCTTCACATCTTCAGCCTCTCTCTTATTTTCTGAGAAGATCCTAGTATTTCTTTCTTCCCATAATGTCCAGCATACTGCAAATAAAGACTGGCGCCGCCCGTACTGTTACATTGCAAAACCTTCTTTCTTCTCTCCTCTCTTCTCTTCTCTTCTTCTCTTTTCTTCTCTTCTCTTCCTCTTATTTCTGGCCGGCCAACACTGTCAAGAGTTCCCAAGCCCCAAACCCCCATAGTTTTTACTTCTGGTCACCACCTTCCAGCTAACCTTGTGGTCCCTCTTCTCCTCTCTCGGCTCCCAAAGGAAACCTCTCATCAACCTCTCCAACCTACTAGAAACCTTTCCTGGAATCTTAAACGCTGAAAGAAAATAAATGGGTAAGTTTGCTAACGTGGCCTTAATCAGTGTAATCCTACCACCCAGAGAGAGATAATTCTTCTTCCAAGATACAAGTCTTTTTTCAAATCTTTCCACCACCGGGTTCCAAAAGCTCTCCCTCTTAGGATTATCTCCTAGGGGCAGTCCTAGATAGTTCAGAGGCCACCCTGATACTTCACACCCTAGTACTTCTGCACTCTCCCTTAACTCTCCCTCCTCCAGATTCACCCCCACTATACAACTCTTCCCAAAGTTCACCTTCAAATTTGACACCTGCTCAAATAGCTGAATCACCAATTTCAGATTCCTTATGAAGCTCACATTACCTCCTTCACAAAACAGGATTGTATCATCATCAAACTGTAAGTGAGTGAGTGGGATGTTCTCCCTTCCAACCCTCCAACCTCTAATGAGACCCCTAGAGTCTGCCCTATGGATCAACTTCCCCAAAACATCAGCAACCAGTAAAAACAAAAATGGAGATAAGGGGTTTCCTTGCCTTATACCCCTAGTGGTTGGGAAGAAATCCACCACTGTCCCATTCACCAGCACTGAATAATGATAATTCCGAACACAACCCATGATCCATTTACACCATCTGGCCCCAAACCCCATTTTGATCATAACCTTCCTTAAGAACTCCCAATCCACCATATCACAAGCTTTATCCCAATCCAACTTACACACCACCCCCTTCTTTTTATCCTTCTTGAAATTCTCCACACTCTCATTGGCAATGAGGATTTGATATGTGATTTGTCTTCCACTTACAAAGGCACCTTGATTTTGTTCAATTATGTCTGGCAATACCCTCTTCAACCTCAAGGATAACACCTTTGCAATGATCTTGTACAAACTGTTTACCAGACTGATTGGTCTGAAATCCCTTGGATGCAATGCCTCGTTCTTTTTGGGAATCAGAGCTATAAAATTGGAATTCACCCCCGGATTAACAATTCCTCTCCTATGAAATTCCTCAAAAACCAAGAGAAGATCATCTTTCAAAATATTCCAACAGTCCTGATAAAAAGCCATTGTGAACCCGTCCGACCCTGGAGCTTTTGTTATGTCCATAGAAAACACAACCTCCTTAATCTCCTCTAAGTCAAACTTCCTTTCCAAACCCCTCCTATTATCTCCCCCTACATTTGCCTAGTCCAAACCTTCAACCCACACCCTTCCATTTATAGGTCTTCTTAGAATGGATTTAAAATGTTCCATACATTTCCCGACTATCTCCTCTTGTTGAGTTAACTCAATTCCATCCACCACCAGTTTGGAAATGAAATTTCTCTTTTTACTTCCATCTGCCCAAGAATGAAAGTACCTAGTGTTCCTGTCTCCCTCTTGCAACCATTTGCACCTAGATTTTTGCCTCCAACTTATCTCCTCCTTATGAAGGCAATCCTCCGTCTCCTCAAGCCCCTTCTCAATTCATTGTCTTCCTCTCCAAACTCTCCCCTTTCTTCTTTAGAGTCAAGGCTTTCAAGTTGGTCCATCAAATCATTCTTTCTTTCTTCTATCCTCCCAAAGTCCAAAATATTCCACTCAATCTTTGTTTTTAGGAATTGTAGTTTCTTATGAAATCTCATCCCCTCCCATTCCACCAAGGGGTTACACTCATTCCACCACTCCCTTACTCTACTGCTAAACCCGGGTTGGAGTAACCACTTGTTTTCAAATCTGAAGGGTGCGGGTCCTCCACTCCTTCTCTCTTTTGCATAACACTATGGGCCAATGGTCTGAGGTCACCCTAGGTAGAGCTCTAGATGTCAAGTTCCCCCAGTGTTCTTCCCAATCTACAAAAACAGGAACCTATCCAACTTAGAGCATATGGGTCTATCTTGGAGATTTGACCAAGTAAATGTCTTCTGGGCTAACGGAATCTCCTTAAGCTCAAAGGCATCCACAAACCTATTAAACTTCCTCATACTCGTTGTCACCCTCTGATTGGTCTTATTAGTTTCCTCTGGGTATCTGGTCACATTGGAGTCTCCACCCACACACCATGACCCCTCCCACAACCCTCTTATATCAGCCAATTCCTCCCAGAAATCCTTTCTCTCTTTGTAGTCATATGGCCCATAGACATTTGTAAGCACCCACACAAATCCATCCTCCTGCTGTTTGAACTTCATGGAAACTGAGTATCTTCTCGTCAGTTCTTCCAAACCTTCAACAACATCTCTCTTCCACATTGCCACTATCCCCCCTGACGCACCCCAAGATGGGGCAACCACCCAACTAATCCCCCTAGCTTTCCATACACTCCGTGCCTAGCTATTATTAAACTCCATTATCTTGGATTCCTGCAATAGTACTATGTCTGGGTCAAACCTCTAAAAAATTTGTAAAAAATCTTTTATACAAATTGCCATTTCCCAATCTTCCTTAAGTATAGGATCGTGTGGCATTTTTGCATTATAAAAATCACTAAGAATTTTTTTGTATGCAATACAACTTTCTAACATAGAATAGGTAGAATTCCATCTATATTGAACATCTAATACAAAATGTTTATATTTTAAACCATAATTTTGACATAAATATTTAAATTCTTGTTTTCTTGCTCCAGAACTTTTAATATATATTACACTTTAGAAATATGATGAGAAATAATATTTAAAGCATCTTGAATACATGAATTTAAAATGTGAGGTGCACATCTAATATGAAATAATTTACCATCTAAAAATGGTTTTAATTGATATTTTAAAATATTAATTGCTGAATCATTATTACTAGCATTATCAAAACTAATAGAAAAAAGTTTATTTTCAATTTCATAAATATGTAAAGTATTTAAAATACTTGCAACTATAATTGGGCCAGTATGTGGCCATTCAAGCCTAGTAAATCTTAAAATTCTTTTACGTAAAAAGCCATTTTTCATCAATAAAATGACTGATAGGACAAATATAACTTATGTTAAATCTAGATGTCCAAATATCAGAAGTAATTGCAATTTTAGAATTAAGATTTGATAACATAGAAATTAAAATTTGTTTGTATGAATAAAAAGTTTTTAAAGCATCTATTCAAATAGTATTTCTAGAAACTTTTTTTTTTTTTTTAAATTGTGGATTTATAGATCTACGTAAAAATTTTTCAAGTTGCAGAGGGACAAACTGCAATCTCCACAATTAGTTACAATTCTTCCCAGTACAATGAAGATCTATTTGCACCTTGTTTTGCTAGGGTATCCGCTATCCCATTTGCATCCCGTTTGACCCAACCAAACTGAGAGTTGAACTTCCTTGCAAGTGTGTCAATTTCTCTGAAGATAAATTTGAGCTTCCAAGGTACTGATGTGATGTTTTTGGCCCAAGAGATGACCAATAGTGAGTCTCCTATTTCTAAGTCTATTGTTCCTATCTGCTCAGCTATCTTTAGACCTTGAAGTAGGGCTAGAGAGATTCAACCTGTATTGAGTCACTAAAACCTATTGGTCCTGAGTAGAGTGCCACCACCACACCCAGATGATTTCTAAACACACCCCCTATGCCTGCCCTTCCTGGATTGCCAAGAGAACTCCCATCAAAGTTCAGTTTTAGTTTGTTCAGTGCCGGTGGCTTCCATTCCATACTTACAAGCAAGGTTCAAAAAATCGATACGATACGGGCGTATCGTATCGTATCATTTGGGTCCCAATACGCCTGTAACCCCACTTCTTTTTAATGAAAAATATAGGTTAAAAACTCTCCAAAAACCAAAATTTGAAAAAAAAAATAAAAAAACCATATTTCCACGTTGTTTAAAGTACCGATACGCCCCTGCTGATACACAAAGGCATATCGATACTTTGAGCCATGCTTACAAGTACTTTGGGTGCATCTGTTTGTGCTACTTCAGCCCAATTTCTTAGGATCTCATTCATGGAGTAGTTTCAGAATATCTCCATGGTCTTCATCCAATGTGCAGTTCTGATTTTTATGGCTTCAATAACTTCCTCCTTTGTTTTGCTTTTTCCAGAAAAGATTCTTAGGTTTCTTTCCTCCCATATAGTCCATATTATAGCTGCTCTTACTGTCTCCCATAAGCACTTTCCTCTATTCTTCTGTTGACACAGGAAAGAGGGGCTAAATAGACTTACCACATCCTGTGGGGTAACCCATCTGCATCCAAAGAGAGAACAAACAACATTCCAAATACCAGAAGCAGAAGAGCAGGATAAAAGTAAGTAGGTCAGGGTTTCACCACATCCCAAACAAAGGACACATACATGAGGAGAGAGGCAATTGTTTGGCCTCCTTTTCTGTAGCACATCACAAGTGTTTACCTTCCCTAGGAACACTTCCCAACAGAAAGCTTGTACTTTTGGAGGGATCGGTTTAGACCAGATTTCTCTCACTGGGAGTTGTTGGGGGGATATTTATGTAAAAAAACTCCCTCAAAAAGTTGAAACTAGCCGTTGGGGGGGGTCTCCAACGGCTAGTTCTCCGGACATGTCGAGCGTGGCCCATTGTGGGCCGGCCCAATTTACACCTCTACCCCAGCGGCAGGGTTCAATCTTCAAAGATAGGAAGAAACGCACACAACATCTACAACCCAAGCTCGACAAGACCTTGACCAGATTGGTCCATTGGTGACGAGACAAGAGAAGTTAGAAAAAAGGAGTCTAGAAGGAAAGGGATTGGGGAAGAAGAGGTGAGGGGTGAGGGGGGAAGTGAAAGCAGCAGGAAGGAATGCATCCTATTGTTGGACAAGTTAGAACAGTCCAAATTATCATTGTCGTCCAGTGATGGTCTGTGGTGGAAGGAATGTAGGGATGGGAGGTTCTTGGGGTGAAGTCCTTCTACCTAACTTTGATCAAGGAGGATTTAGTTTCTGATCAAATAGGTGGAGTGTGGGGGAACCCTGTTCCACTGAGTGGAAGTTTTTGCTTGGCTGGTAGCTTTAGGCAGCATCCTAACAACCGACCACCTAAGGAGAAGAGGCTTCAACGCTGGCAAGCTTCTGCTACTTTTGTAAAAAGGACGAGGAATCAGTTTGGCACCTGTTCTTTTCCTGTGAAGTGGCAAATTTCATTTGGAGGTTCTATTCCTTTCTTTTTGGTAAGCCAGTTTTTCAGCCTTCCTCACCTGCAGGAATCTTCTTGGCTTGGCCAAGATTCCAAGGAAGCAAGAAAGCAAGAATTATTTGGAGCTGCATTCCTTTCATAGTGTGCTGGGTATTATGGAAGGAAAGAAATAGAAGGTTGTTTGAGGTCAAATCAAAAGGCATTGAAGCTTTGGTCGCATCAGTCAGAAAGCTTGTTTCAAGCTGGGTTTTGGTTCTCCCAGAATTTGAGTATATTAACAGTGTAGATATGGTGGGAAATTTCTGGGGTGTTCTAGAGATCCCGACCTGTAATATAAATCTGTTTTCCTAGTGATGAATGGTGGGGTGTTATCTTGACACCCAATCAGATTTTATCTTTATCTTCTATTTTAATAAAATTTCTCCATTACTCTTCAAAAAAAAGTTCAACTTGATGTAGTCAACCATCGGAGACCAAGCAGGGCTTATATTAGGTCTGTGGCAATCAGAACCAGCCACTTCCATTTGTTCATGATATTACCTGTTATGAAATCAACACACATCTTCATAGATTTTACCCGATGAACCACTCTCACCATAATGATTTCAATGACCACTTCTCTACTTCTTTCCTTGTCTAAGAATAGTCTAGCATTTAAAAAATGAAATTGTAAATGTTAAAAGAATATTTTTATAGTACATAGACAATATTTACAAGTAGAACAGATCAGATATTAATGTAAACTAGCTAAGATTCTACACCCAAAATGTCTTATACAAAGGGTTCCCTTGGAAACTCCCCCAAAACATTTGATCTCTGTTGTGAGGATTATTTAATTGTTAATTTACAGTTGCTGTTAGTGTGCTGTCAGCCAGTTAGTTTCTTTCTTTCTTATTAGTTTGTTAGTAGGGAGTGCCACCAGGGGCATACTTGTAATCTCCCATTCCTTTTATATTAAGTTAATATAAATAACTAAACTGGTGGCAGCCAGAGTAGTTTTTTTTCGTGCCTCAATCACATCTTCCTCTTCTCCTCTTTTCTCTCTTCTCTTCTCTTATCTTTCTCTCTCTTGTCTCTCTCTCTCTCCATGAATGATTACATGGTATCAGAGAGGTCTTACTTTTTTGGTTTTATGCCTTTGTTTAGATGCTGGACTGTTAGATTGCATGTGCTGTAGTCGAACTGCTAGTATACTATTCTAACAGCTGGTCCTGGACTGATTATTGGGCTGTTTTAATGGCTGAACCATCACTGAGTTGATTTCAGCAGTTCTTTGTTTTTCCACATTCTAGAAGTAAATTTCTTGGGGGTTGGTATTCTGATTATGGCTGTTATGTAGTTGTGTGGGATTTGGTCTGATTCAGCAGTACTCTATGGCAAACTATGATTCAACTTCATCGGGGGGTACACCAACCCGCAACACAGCTGGTATGGCAAGTGAAAACATGATGTTTCCCATGTCCATTACCCCTCTAAATGGTCTAAACTACCTGGAGTGGGCTAAAAGTGTAAAACTTTATGTAACAAGGGGAAAAGCTGGTTACATAAATGGAAGGGTGAAAGAATCTAAGAGTGAGACAGCTGAACATGATAGGTGGGATCAAGAAAACAATATGGTGATGTCTTGGCTCCTTGCAGCCATGGAACCTGATGTGAAGAAGAACTTTCTGTGGGCAGACACCGCTAGTGAGATTTGGGAATAGGCCAAAACCACCTATTCTGAGCAAAGGCATTATGCCAAGGTTTACCAGTTGCAAGCTGAATCCTCAACCTGTAAACAGGGAAATCGTAGTTTGTCTACCTATTATTCGGCCCTTACTTCCGTATGGAAAGAATTGGATCATTATCAGGCTATAGAGTGGAAACATGACGATGATGCTAAGGCCTACAGGAAGCTAGTTTCTCAGCAGTGTGTGTTTGTCTTCTTGTTGGGACTGAACCCTGTCTATGAACCCTTGAGAGTTCAAACCTTAGGAAGTAAAGAGTTGTCGTCGGTTCACGAGGTATATGCCCTTGTTTAATCTGAAGAAAGTAGGTGGAGTGTGATGGTTATAACCGAGGGGGAGCAACAAGTTGCATTGGCTGCAATGAGTAATAACAACATGGGGAAGAAAAGTGACACCAAGAAGGCTGATGATAAATACAAGTTGTTTTGTACCAACTGTCGGCGCTCACGACATACACGTGACACATGTTGGGACATTCACGGGAAACCCAAGTGGGCAGTGAAGAACCAAGAACAGGGTAAAGGGCAAGGTTAGAAGAAGACAAACACAACACATAATGCAGCACATGTGGCAACCCAAGATACTCAGGTTGTTGGTACTACCCGGGACCACCTTACTAATTCTGACCCCAAGGAAGATATCATGAATTCCTTCAGAGACCACTTGGAGTTATATGGTAGGGCTTTGCGACAGATGGATAGTTCAGTCACTGGTACTCCTACTTCATTTGCATCTACTTCAAGTAATGTGGCTTCTGCATTCCATGTCACTCCCACAGATTCCCCTTGAATTATTGACTCAGGGGCCTCAAATCACATGACCGGTAAGCCTAACCTATTCCATTCTTATAGCCTTTTGTCAGGAAGGGATAAAGTGAGGCTTGTAGATGGATCATTCTCCTCCATTGCAGGCCAAGGATCAATATCTCTTCCCCATGGCCTTAACCTGAATTGTGTATTGCATGTCCCTCAACTTCCTATAAATTTGCTTTCAATCAGTAGTATCACAAACTCTTTAAACTGTAGTGTAACCTTTTTTCCTGGTTCATGTGTTTTTCAGGATCTAACTTCTGGGAGGACGATTGGTAGAGGGAGCCTAGTGGATGGTCTCTACATTCTCGACAACAAAGTTGGTCTCTCGGTGTCATTCTCAGAGTCATATAGTCAATCAAATAAGAGTCAAATTTTTTTGTGGCATAGTCGGTTAGGTCATGTTTCTTTTGAAATAATAAAGTCTTTGTTTCCAGTTTTATTTAAGTCATGTTCAGTGTCAGAGTTCCAGTGTCAAACGTGTCAGTTGAGCAAACAATGTAGAACAACTTTTCACTCAAATAATAAAAGATCAAGTGTTCCTTTTCATGTTGTGTATTCTGATGTATGGGGGCCTACTACTATAATCTCTGAGGGCAGATATAAGTAATTTATCACATTGATCGATGACTTCTCTCGCTATACATGGGTATTCCCTATGCGTAGTAGAGACGAAGTTCCAAAGATTGTGAAAGACTTCCAGAGGATGGTATTTACGCAATTCCATGTTGAAATATAACAGATCTTCCAATCAGACAATGCAAAAGAATATTTCCATGGTGAGCTCAATGAGTTTTTTGCCTCCCACGGATCTATTCATAGGAGCTCATGCGCAAGAACACCACAACAAAATGGTGTTGCAGAAAGAAAAAACAGACACCTCCTTGAGGTAGCTCGCAGGATGATGTTACACATGAATGTTCCAAAAAGGTTCTGGATGGATGCTATACTTGCAGTTGCTTATGTCATCAATCGCATGCCCTCCAAAGTACTAAACTACATGGCCCCTCATCAATTGTTGTTCCCTTAGTCCCCTTTATTTTCCATTCCCATGAGAGTTTTTGGTTGTCGGGCCTTTGTCCATGATTTGTCTCCATCTCGAGGTAAGTTAGACCCCCGGTCCATACCTTGTATCTTTCTAGGGTATCCCTCCTCTCAAAAAGGGTATCGGTGCTTTGATCCCGTCAGTCATAAGTTTTTTGTGTCTATGGATGTGTCCTTTGAGTCTGAACCGTTCTTCCCTACTTCTCCTCAGGGGGAGAGTAGTAGTGTGGAAGAGGAGAAGTAGGTTCAGGTCTGCCAAGTCTCTCTTCCTTCTATTCCGGACCTTGCTCCCTTTTGTGTCTTCCAATGTACACGTCGTAGAGATCAACAATGTAATAGCAGCCAAACATTGAGCAACCGACACTGTTAGACTCCCAGGAGGTAAGTCCAAACCCTATTGCACATACTGCTACTCCTACTCCTACTGTGGATGACCTTGACATTCCTATTGTTCAAAGAAAGGGAGCCAGGGCGTACACTACCAAACACCCCATTACCCAGTATGTCTCCTATGATCACATTTCCCCCTCATACCGAGGCTTTCTATTTGCAATTGATTGCATCCCTATTCCCAGAACCCAGAAATGTCGTAGAAGCCTTAAAATGCCCTGAATGGACAGATGCTATTAAGGAGGAGATTAATGCCCTTCATAAAAATCAAACTTGGGAATTGGTGGATCTTCCGAGGGGGAAAGACTTAGTGGGGTGTAAGTGGGTGTTTACAGTTAAACACAAGGTAGACGAGACAGTTGAAAGGTACAAAGCAAGATTAGTAGCCAAAGGGTGCACTCAAGTGTACGGGGTTGACTATGATGAGACTTTTGCTCCAGTAGCTAAGATGAACTCAATTAGGGCCCTTCTGTCATTAGCTTCTAACCTTGACTGGGAATTGCATCAATTGGATATAAAGAATGCTTTTTTAAATGGTGACCTAGAGGAGGAAGTATACATGGTTCAACCCCCTGGATTTTGTGCCAAAGGAAGTGAAAATAAGGTGTGCAGGCTGAGAAAGTCTCTTTATGGTTTAAAACAATCTCCCAGAGCTTGGTTCAGTAAGTTTCACATGGCAGTTCGACAGGTAGGCTTCAAACAATGTCAGTCTAATCACACACTCTTTGTGAAGAGATGCCAGGATTAGGTTGTTGTATTGATAGTGTATGTGGATGATATCATCATTACAGGAAATTGGAGTTTGCATCTAAGTTTGAAGTGAAAGATTTAGGTCCCCTGAAGTATTTCCTTGGAATTGAAGTCGCCCGCTCAGAAAGAGGTATCTTCATTTCTCAAAGGAAATACACCCTTGATCTATTACAAGACACAGGCAAATTAGGCGCAAGGCTAGCAGATACTCCCATGGATATTGATCACAAGTTGGGTGACTGTGGTGGTGAACCTCTGAAAGATGTGAAACAGTTCCAATGGTTAGTGGGAAAGTTGATTTATTTGTCCATGACCCATCCAGACATTGCCTATTCAGTTGGGGTTCTAAGCCAATTCGTTCACTCTCCTAAGAAACCACACATGGAGGCAGCAGAGAGAGTTCTTAGATACTTAAAAAAGTATCCCGGAACAGGTCTACTTTTCAGTAAACATAATCACCTAAAGGTGGAAGTCTTTACAGGTGCTGATTGGGCAGGTGCTGTGGATAATAGAAAGTACAGAAGTGGGTATTGCACATTTGTGGGAGGAAACCTAGTGACCTGGAAAAGCAAGAAACAAAGTGTGGTAGCAAGGTCAAGTGTTGAAACTGAATATAGAGTTATGGCACATGGGGTGGCTGAAGTCCTTTGGCTAAAAAATCTTCTAGGGGATCTTGGAGTTGTTGTTCATAATCCTATGTCTCTTTGCTGTGACAACAAGGCAGCCATAAACATCGCCAACAACCCTATCCTACATGAGAGGACCAAGCACATTGAGGTGGACAAACACTTCATAAGGGAAGAATTGGAAAGAAGGGAAATTTGCATCCCTTATGTCAACTCCAAGGAACAACTCGCTAGTGTCCTCACAAAAGGACTTCCATACTCGTGGTGCAATGAGTTATGTGACAAGCTGGGCATGGTAGACATATTCAGCCCAACTTGAGGGGGAGTGTTGTGAGGATTATTTAATTGTTATTTTACAGTTGCTGTTAGTGTGCTGTCAGCTTAAGATGCTGTCAACCAGTTAGTTTCTTTCTTTCTTATTAGCTTGTTACTAGGGAGTGCCACCAGGGGCATACTTGTAATCTTCCATTCCTTTTATATTAAGTTAATATAAATAACTAAACTGGTGGCAGCCAGAATAGTTTTTTTTCGTGTCTCTCAATCATATCTTCCTCTTCTCCTCTTTTCTCTCTTCTCTTCTCTTCTCTTTCTCTCTCGTCTCTCTCTCTCCATGAATTATTACAATCTCTATATGCCCCGTGTCTAGCTAAAGCATCATCCATGCTATTCGTTCTCCTAGGCACTCAGTGGAATGAGAACCTCATATCAGTAGCTGACTTCCTCACTTGTCTTGGTAAATCTTTATACCCATGTTCCTTGACTATTGTTCTCCAGCTATCCCACAATTACTTTGGAGTCTCCTTCCACTATTATATTGCAATAGAAAGTCTTGGCCTGTATAGCAATGTCAACACCTCTGACCTTATTGAGTTTCCATTACCAATTGGGCCTGAATAGAGAGACAGTACATCGCTCAGTTTGTCTAAATACTCCCTCAACTCCTGAAATTCCTGGATTTTCAATGCTGCAGCCATTGAAGCTCATTTTAATTTCTTCAGATGTAGGCGGTGTCCATGGTGACCATAAGGCTTCTATCTCTGGGATTATCTTCTCCAGTTAAAGAGGTATGGAGTAGATCTACTCCACCTAGAGTTGGTGGCTTTTGCTGGAAGTGTTACCTAGAAAGAATTAATACTTGTGACTTGCTCCAGAGGAAAAGTCCTCGTTGGTCATTATCTCCCCACTGGCATTCTCTTTGTAAGACTGAGGGTGAGAGTTTCTTTCACTTATTAATCTCTTGCTCTTTATCCTCTTCAATTTGGGAATGGCTTTTCTCTTTGTTTGGGCGGAGGTGGAACCTTCCACCTTTTGTATAAAACCTGTTTGGCTCTAATATTCTCAGCTGGTCAAAGAAGAGGGGGAGAACCCTTTGGAGGTGTGCAAGGGTTGCTGTGTATTGGATGATTTGGGAAGAAAGGAATAAAAGAATCTTCTCAGGAGTTGAGAGAATCAGGGGTGCTTTACTTGAAATCATAACTATTAGAGTGGCTCAATGGGTGAAGTCACTAAATCTATTTGAATATTTTTCTGCTGGTGATCTGATGAGGATGTGGTTTGAGATTGCTTGCTCTTCTTCCTCCAAGTCTGTGGTTAGGCCTTCTTGGTCTCCCCCTAATCGAGGCTTCTAAAGCTGAATTTTGATGGTAGTAGTGAAGGAAATCTAGGTCTTTTAGGTATTGGAGGAGTACTCAGAGATGAGGATGGTAGAGCATTTGCTATTTTTATGGTCTCAATTGGGGTGGGTGACTCTTTGAGAGCTGAAATAATGGTTGTGCTGGAAGGAGTGAAAAAGGCTAAGGAACTACTTATCTGCAAATTGGTGATTGAAGGAGATTCCAAGCTGGTTATTAATTGGCTGCAAAAAGAGGAGGATGTTGGATGGTGGGGCTACATCTTTGAGAAAAGAAGAATTAGAAGCTTGCTACAAGACATGGAGGTCATTATTCTGTGGGTGAAAAGAGATGCTAATTCATTTGCCAACTTTTTTGGTTAAACAAGAGGGGGGAAGAAATCAGTATTTTTGGGCAACATTGTAAATTTTATCTGTTTTGGGAGAGTTAAGAGAGCTTATCTCTTCCTTTTCTATTTCTTGTACTGCCTTGCTACTTAATTTAATGAATTGGTTATGTTATTGATAAAAAAGAATGCATTAAAAGAAATGAAAGATATGGTGCCCCCACTTCAATTTATAATGTTTTATTGTAATATTACAAGAAACAAATTTGAAGGGTTTTCATTCTCTCTATTTTGTTATTATATAATGAGGTACACAATAAAATGGTAGCCCTACTTTTATTTATAATATTTTTTTTATAAATATCTTATAAGGTAAGAATGTACGAGGCATACTCCTGTATAATTATAAAGCACAAAACTTTTGAAAAAAAATTATAAAGCACAAAGGGGATATATGCCTCATAAACCTCTATTGTGTGCCTCTAGTATCTTTCAAAACACTGATAGCAACATATGGGGGTGTCTCTCACCTCACTGTTTTTTTGATAATTGTCTTTTTATAAATCCTTATTACTAAAGAAATCTATTATCTATTCATATATACAACATGCCGTACATGGCTAATAAAAGTTTATCCTTTTTGTCCTTTTTTTTCAGCCTGCATCTTCTAATTATGTTCAAGGGTTCAACTCCTTGCGTCTTTTAAATTTGGAAGATAATTTTATTGATACATGGGATGAAATTCTAAAGCTTTCTCGACTAAAAAGGTACTGGAAAGAAACCTGCTCTTGTTTGTAATTCTTATTCTCAGGTTACTATCTTTTTACAATATAAAGCTCTGGAAAGTAATCAACTTGACTCTTGAATTCAGATTGGAGCAGCTTCATTTGAACAAGAACAACTTGAAAAACATCTTTTATCCTGATTATGATCCAAGGCAAGATTTGCAGGATGGTAATGAAGCATTGGAGAAGTGCTATAAGCCCTTTGAGAATTTGCAGTGTCTTCTTCTAGGTAATTTATTGAGTTTTATTTGTAGTTTGATTTCTCATATGAAATTTACTGAATTTTTTATGGTGGTCTTGGTTTATTTGTTATAATTGTCTTACAATTTTTGGATAACATGCTTCAGGAGGTAACATGATTGAAAATCTGTCCTCGGTGGATTCTTTGAATTCCTTCCCCAATTTGATGGTAAGATTATTTATAATGAAACTGTACTTGAGTTCTTAGAAGTCTTTGATCTCCTGTCATAGTAAATTGCATAGCATGAATTGGTTATTCTAATTATTTTCCTATTTGGTTTTGAAGCATCTAATTTGGTTCTTACTTAAGAAAAACTAGGAGCAATTTTTTTTCCACTTCTCAATATTGTTTGCCTGTTGCTTGTAGAGTTGTGTAAGCCATCCTCTTAATTACTTTCTTCTGAGTTGATTGTTTTTCTTGTACAAATCGTGTGAAGGACATAAGGCTTTCTGACAATCCAATAGCCGATCCAGGAAAAGGTGGTATCCCAAGATTTTTTCTAATAGCTCGTTTAGCAAGAGTTCAGATACTAAATGGGAGTGAGGTAGACACTTGACTTTGACATCTGTGTATTTGACTATTTGTATCTGATGCTTCTTCTTGAGAAAATAGTAATTTAATGTAACTTCTTTCTCTCCATTTAGGTAAGCCCTCGTGAGAGGAAGGAGTCTGAGATCAGGTTTGTCTTTCTTCTCTAATTAGTTGATCCATTCTTCTTCTTATTTAAAACACATGAAACCAATCACATATGTAGAGTTATTTTACTCATCAAACTGTTTATGCATGAACTTTCAAGCATGCAGGATTCATTTTTTTCAGTGGAACTCCAGCTTATTTGAATCTCTTAGCCTCTTCATTAATTTGGTTGTCCTTATGATGTCCCATTCATCATTTCTTTTCCAAATAATGTCATCTAAGATTGGCATGCTGCATGGTTTCAGAATTGATTATCATTGGCTCTCCTCTAACTTGAAGTTGGGCATTGTTTCTTTCTGTAGATGATTAGAGTTGGTTTCTCCTCTAACTTGAAGTTGTTGATAGCACGCCCAACATAATGTAAAATTGCTGACATGATTAACTTACATTTTAATATAAAAAGATCTGTGAATAAACCCTAGTTGTTTCTAGGTCAAAGTAGAGAAGAAGAAAGAAGAAAGTAAAGAGAAAGAAGGAGAGGAGAAGAGTGTTCAGCCAGACTAGAAGAGAGGATGTTCAAAAGTCACTCTCCTAGCCGACCCACTTGACTTTTATTCATGAAAAACTTGAGTTACAAGAAAGACAATTTTGTCCCTCATAGAAGATGGGACACATAACTTAAACTCAGATACAATAGACATTTCACTTTCAATAAGATACACCAGAATGACCAAAATACCCCTGACTCGAGCATTCTAACACTCCCCCTCAAGCTGGAGAGTATATATCATATAGTCCCAGCTTGTTACAAATGTAATCTATTCTTCCCCGAGACAATCCTTTTGTGAAGATATCTGCCCACTGATTTCTTGAGCTCACATGAGATGTAGTTATTACCCCACTTATCACTTTCTCTCTCACAAAGTGACAATCCACCTCAATATGTTTAGTTCTTTCATGGAAGACAGGATTGGATGAGATGTGAACAGCAACTTGGTTATCACAGTATAGTTTCATGGGTTTGTCAATTGAGAAACCCATCTCCTGTAGTAGGTTCTTCAGCCATACTAGTTCACATGTGGTATGGGCCATAGCCCTGTACTCTGCTTCCGCACTACTTCTTGCCACCACTGTTTGCTTCTTGCTCTTCCAAGTTACAAGATTGCCACCCAGGAAAGTACAATACCCTGTGGTTGACCTCCTGTCTGATATAGAGCCAGCCCAATCAGCATCTATATACCCTACTATCTCAAGAGGTCCTCCTTTTTGGTATAACAAATCACGACCTGGAGCACCCTTTAGGTACCTAACAATTCTCAGAACAGCTTCCCAGTGAGGAGCCCAGGGATGTTGCATAAACTGACTCACCACACTCACAGCAAATGATATATCTAGTCGAGTAATGGTCAGGTAGTTCAACTTTCCCACCAACCTTTTGTATCTTCCAAGATCATCAAACTCTTCACCTGCATCCACACTTAACTTGGCATGAGTTCCATAGGAGTCTCTGCTGGTTTAGCACCTAACAACCCTGTTTCTTCAAGTAGATCAAGAACATATTTCCTTTGACATAGGTTGATCCCCTATTTTGACCTCGCAACTTCTATTCCTAAGAAATACTTTAGCTTCCCTAGATCTTTCGTATTGAAGTGGTCCTGTAAGAATTTTTTTAGCTTGTCAATTCCATTGTTGTCACTTCTAGTTATGACAATATCATCCACATACACGTCTAGCAAGATTTTTCCATCTTTTGAGTTATAGCTAAACACAAAATGATCAACCTGACACTGTTTCATCCCAAAGGCCTTCATCACTTCACTGAACCTGCCGAACCATGCACGAGGAGATTGTTTCAGTCCATAGATTGCCTTTTTGAGCCTGCACACCTTACCAACCTCCCCCTGAGCAACAAACCCTAGTGGTTGCTCCATATACACCTCCTCAACAAGATCACCATGTAGGAAGGCATTTTTGATGTCAAGTTGTAGGAGAGGCCAATCATACATGGTAGCCAATGAGATCAACACCCGAACTGAACCAATTTTAGCCACAGGAGAGAATGTCTCCATATAGTCCACACCATATAACTGAGAATAGCCCTTGGCCACTAACCGTGCCTTCAATCGTTCCACACTGCCATCAGGAAGATGCTTCACTATATAGACCCATTTACACCCAACAATGTGCTTACCAGGAGGAAGGGTGGTGAGTTCCCATGTATGATTATGTTGTAGAGCAGAGAGTTCTTCTTCCATGGCTTGCTGCCACCCTGGAGAGGCAAGGGCTTCCTGTACAGTCTTGGGAATGGGAACCGATGAGAGTAATGATATAAACTTGCAATGAGAAGCAGAAAGGTGAGCAGTGGAAACATAGTCTGAAATGGGATGAGAAGTACAAGTTCGTTTACCTTTCCGCAAAGCAATAGGGAAATGAAGATCTGAGGGAGAAAGAGCAGTAGCAGGATCTGTCAGCGGGTGCTGAAGTGGAGGAGGAGCCGAAGCACTTCTGCGAGTATACACTTGAGTAATTGGCAGCCTCTCTGTAGTAACTGGCATATGATGTGCATCTGTAGTAGGAGTGGGAGCTACGGGAAGGGGGTCCACAACCGGAATAGGAAGAGGAACCACAGAGGGAGAAGAAGAGACCCCGGCATTGGAGAAAAAAGGAACTGACTCAAAGAAGGTGACATCAGGGCACACAAACGATTTATGAAACTTAGGGTTATAACACATGTACCCTTTCTGAGTCCTTGAGTAGCCAAGAAAAATACACTTCGTAGCCCGAGCATCTAGCTTGTCTACTCCAGGCCCCAAGTGCTAAACAAAACAAACACAGCCAAAGACTCTTGGGGTGAGAGGAAAGGGAGACAAAGTGGGGAACAACACGGAGAAAGGGGATTGACTTCCAAGGATTGACATGGGCATCCGATTTATTAAAATACAGGATGTAAGAACAACATCACTCCATAAGTGCTTTGGGACATGCATATTGATCATCAAGGACTGAGTAGTTTCAAGAAGATGTCTATTTTTCCGTTCAGCTACACTGTTTTGTTGCGGGGTGTAGGCACAATAAGTTTGATGAATTATTCCGTGATGTTCTAGGTATTGCTAAAATGAAGAGGAGATGTATTCTTTGGCATTTTCAGAGCGAAGTATTTTCATATGAACACCAAACTGAGTGCGTATTTCAGCATGAAATTTCTGAAAAATAGAGAACAATTCACTACGGTCTTTCATAAGATAGATCCATGTCATCCTTGAAAAGTCATCAACAAAGATTACAAAATACTTAAACCCATTGTATGACACCACTTTAACTGGACCCCATACATCAGAATGAACTAAAGCAAAAGGACTTGAGACACGACCATCAGTTTTTGGACTAAATGAGACTCGATGATGTTTTCCCAACTGACATGACTCACAATCTAATGATGAAAGATGACTCAAGGAAGGAACTAGCAGCTTCAAAGCCTTAAGAGAGGGATGACCAAGTTTGCAGTGCCATTGGAGAGGAGTAAGAGACGACTGAAAAGCCACTGGAGGGCCACCACCATCAAGGTAATACAAACCTCCGGCTTCATGCCCTCCACCAATCTTCGTCCCCGTCTTGAGATCTTGAAACACACAAGAAGAAGGATAGAAGGTTACAGAACATTTAAGGGACTTGGTTAATCTACTAACAAACATAAGGTTAAAAGGGAACTTAGGAACATATAAAACAGATGCTAAAGACAATGAGGAGAGATCAACATCACCAACACCACAAATGGGAGATGTAGAACCATTAGCAAGTGTAATTGTCTGAGATGTGGAGGTGCGAGAAAGGGAAGAAAATACATCAGGAGTCCCAGACATGTGGTCCGAGGCGCCAGAATCAATGATCCAGGGTGAGGCTTTGGAAGCTATACAAGTCATACCTGAATGGACAAGTGTAGCTGTGTTCTGCTGAGATGTTTGAAGGAACTGCTCATATATTGCCCGTGGTACACTCACCATTTCCTGCCCAGAAGCACAAGTGGGTGTGGAGGGGGTTGGTGCAGTTTGCTAGCTTTCAGTAATTGTGCTACTACTCTTAGATGTAACATGGTTAGCCCAAGTGTTGGGTGAACCACGCAAATCATAGCAGAAATTAACCGTGTGCCCCTCTAAGCCACAATGTGTACATTTTCTCTGAGCATTACCCCTTCCTTTTCCACGGCCTTCCCCTGACTCACGACCTCCAGTCTGGCCACTGGCCCGGTTAAACATGTGTCCACCACGGTTGCTTAGAGGACCACTGCTGCCACCACCACTTCTACTTCCACGACTACTCCCTTTAGTCACTACCAAACCAGATCTATCAGAGAAGGAAGAATGTTCCACTGGCTCAATGGATGTCCTCTTAAGACGGGCAAAAACTTCTTCAAGTGAGGGGAGAGCTGATCCCCCCAATATCTGTGCTCTGATAGGCTCATACTCAGCCTTCAAGCCCACAAGAAACCTAGTCACATCAAGCTGTTCACGTTGCTGTTGTTGGATCTGGATATCTGATGTTAGAGGATGAACACATTTAGCTCATTGCGGATGTTTCTCAAACTTGCATAATACTCTTCTAAGCTTTGACTTCCTTGCTTCAAATTGAAGTACTCTTGGTATAACTGATATACCCTAGTTGTGTTGTCTTGTCCAGAGTACAACTTTTTAGCATGATCCCAGATCTCTTTGGCTGTATCTAGGAACATGAAGTTCACACTAATCTTTGGTTCCATGCTGTTCCAAAGCCATGTCATTATCTGTGCATCATCTTGTTCCCAATCATTGAAACCAGGAGAATCAGAGGAAGGTTTCTCCTCCCTCGCATGTTTTACTTTCCTCTTGGCCTTCAAGAACACCTCCACAGACTTTGCCCATGGTACATAGTTCTCACCATTCAACTTGATGGATGTCATTTGAACACTTGGATATTCTGAAGAGAGCATGATGCCTGTTTTGTTGTCATTCCCAACTACAGTTGAAGCCATCTCAATTATGTCTCCTCTGAATATACACCACAATCTCACACTTGTCACAAGACTTATCTCATTTACAATACCACCAACCCACTTTCTTCAACTGCACATTACACACTACACTCTAAAGTTGAAATCATTCAGTCAACACATCAAACACTTGGGCTGCACACTGCAGGACCATTTACCACCAACACACCACTACTGAAATTTCTCAGTCATTTCATCGAACACTTGTTCTGCATACTGCAGAACTGATTACACACAAGGTCTAGGGGTTCACTTTTAAGCATTTAAAAACATAGATATGTCAGCCACCACAACACAATCAACACCACACCACTGCTGTCGTGGACATCAGCAGTCTACCACTCTTCTTTCAGCACACATGTGAGCAAGAAAACACAAAAAAAAGACATGACTGATATGTGTATCAGTTTCCCCCAGCACCACAACAACTAACTTTCGAAGCACACAAAAAAAATCAGCATTCACAGTCCATTTCTGAACACATGACAGCAGTGTCCATACCTGTATACGACCAGCCCTCTTTATACACTGAATAGAGGGTCTAGTATACCACTTCAACGACCACCACAGCACCGGCCAGAGGCATTCTCACCTCCAGGCCCTCAAAACGACAACTACTTTTCAGCCCTTTATCGAGTCTTCAATCAGATCAGCTGTAGGATGATGAAACCTACTGTGAAGCTGGCGGCGAACCCAGGAAGAAGACAACAGCAAGAAGACGAACACCAGACCTTAATGCTCTGATACCATGTGAATAAACCCTAGTTGTTTCTAGGTCAAAGTAGAGAAGAAAAAAGAAGAAAGAAAAGAGAAAGAAGGAGAGGAGAAGAGTGTTCAGCCAGACTAGAAGAGAGGATGTTCAAAAGTCACTCTCCTAGCCGACCCACTTGACTTTTATTCATGAAAAACTTGAGTTACAAGAAAGACAATTTTGTCCCTCATAAAAGATGGGACACAACTTAAACTCAGATACAATAGACATTTCACTTTCAATAAGATACACCAAAATACCCCTGACTCGAGCATTCTAACAAGATCCTAGGTTGCTTCTATTGAACAGTCTATATCGACAATGAACCATGATTAATGCACAATGTTCATCAAAAAAATTCTTGTCTGACTGGATTGCCTACTAAGTGAGTTGTTATTGGAAGCAGAGGGCTTAATCTTCTGGTTGGAACTTTTCAATATGTTCCTGAGTTGTAGGAGAGTTATTGGCTGGCCAATCAAAGGGGCTTTCAAAGGATTGATGCTAGTGTTGAGCTTAGAGTTGGATATCTTCTCTTATTTTGCAGAGCTGATGCCTTGAGATTTGTGAAGGTTTTTGATCTGTGGACAATATTCATATTGATGACAGATCAGTCAGATAAACCTTGTCAGTCATATCAGAGGATAGTGGTGTCTCGCTCCCTTTAAATTCAGATTGCTAGTATTAGAAGCAGAGAAGATGGAAGGGAAAACAAAGCAGTAATTGTGGAGAAGAGAAGAGGCTGCCTAATGGGAGAGAAGTTAGTCTCAGTCAATCAGATCTCTCATTGTGTATACAAAACAAATGCAATTACAATGTTATCCCCTTTAAGTTAATAAAATTAAACTGACTATTCTGAGTTCTTATAAATTATAACAGTAGATAGACATAAATACCTCTATGCTGAGTGTGGCAGAAATGCATATGGTTAGATGGATGAGTGGAAAACTAGAAAGGATAGGGTCAGAAATGAAGTTATTTGAAGGAGCCTAGGAGTAGCTCCTGATAAAATGAGAGAAGTACACTAGGATAATTTGGTCATGTGCATAAAAGACCATTCACAACACCTGTAAGAAGTGATATGTTGCAAGTTGAAGGGACTAGAAGGGCTAGGGGTAGAATAAAAAAGACATGAGTTGAAGTAGTAAGTGATAATGGGTCGGTTTGCACTGGTTCAGTCCTAGGATAAAGAGAAAGAGAAAAAAAAGGAGAGGAAGATAAGAAGGAAATAGAAAGAAATGGTTAGGGAGAATTCTTCTTCTCTCCCAACCAACAATCTCTTATTTATACATTTGTATCAAAGTACAAAAACACTTATGCCCCTAATTAAGTATGGGACACATTACTTAAGTTTAGACAAATTGGATAAAGCACCTTTCAATTAAACCAAATGTAAAGACTAGAACATCCTTGACTATCAAATCCAACACTCATGCTGGTGAGTATATGTCATATACTCCCAACTTGTTACATATGTAATCCATGTTGAAGGGTAGGATCCATCATATGGATGGCCGAACCATGCTAGATGGCTGGGCAAAATTTCAAAAATTTCCTTTAACCTTATGGGAATCGTATTCCCAGTTTTAGAAAAACTGCATTTTTCTAGGATCGATCTTGTATTGAAACCAGATCAGATTTGAAACTAAACAAGAGGGAGATGTATACCTGATACGGATTCCACAAATGTAGCTCCCGAATTAGTAGTTCACGCTCAAATCAAATCCCAAAACCAGCTTCCACTGAAGATGGCGCAGCTTGAAGTTGAAGCTGGTTTAACAACGCAGTTTTCAGCAAAACTGCAATCCAACACCTTGGATCGAACTGCGGAGGTGAGCACGAATTTTCTCTGTATTTTTCTTGCAAAAAAACAGAGAAAGAACCGATCAAGATCAGTCCCAAAAGTGGAGGTCAAACTAGGGTTTCTTAGGTGGCAAGAGGAGAAGAGAGAGAGCTGAAAATGCAGAGTGATCTGGAGCAGTTCGATCTCCTCTTCTCTTAACCTTTAAGGAGCACCTCTCCTAATTGAATTAGGAGGTTTTATCCAAATCTTTATTTGGATCTGGACTCTATCATAAGATAGGTCTTATCCTCTTAAGAGAATGGGTTCTCCATACCCATATCCAAACCCATATTCACCCATGTCACATGACAGCTTAAGTAGTCATATGACAACTTGATTAATCATAGTAATCATGAGCTTTAGGCCCATTAACTATATGACTCACGTCCCAAGAGTGTTGCTGGCCCTTTTAGGTTTGATTTGTATGGCGTGGGACCCCAACAATGACCTCACATAAGCCCACATGGGTTTGGCCTAGCCTCTGTTAAAAGGCCTAGCCGAATTCACTGCCAAATGCAGTGAACCCCTGAGCTCATCGCTATAGACTCAAAATGGGCCCAACATTTACAGCTAAATGATCCTTTAGTCCAACCATCCTATGAAGGTCCAAGGATAATGGACTTAAGTAAGATATAGCCCATCAGGTAATCAGCCCTTAATGGTCTCTTACACTTAACCTCTCAGCCCAATATGATCAAACACTGCCCAACAGGGAAGGACCTCTCCCTTGACTGCAAGGTGCAGTGTTATGCTCTCTACTCGGATGGATCCCGGGAATTAAAACTTTTTGCAAACATTTTTCTTAAACCATCTTGACAGTGTGGCCGGCCAGAGATAAGAGGAAGAGGAGAGAAGAGAAGAGAAGAAGAAGAGAAGAGAAGAGAGGAGAGAAGAGAGAAGGTTTGCAATGTAACAGTACTGGCGGCGCCAGTGTTTATTTTACTATATATAGGACGACATAAAATACAAGGGAAAAGACCCTTGTGCCCCTGAGTACAATAACAGACATAACAGAAATAAAAAATGAAATAAAAAACACTTTAATTAGCCAAACAGGCCCTAACATCTGCAACTAAGTTATTTTAACATTATTCTAACACTCCCCCTCAAGTTGGAGCATAGATGTCAATCATGCCCAACTTGTCACACAAATCTTTGTGCCGCACATGATGAAGACCTTTGGTGAAGATATCTGCAAGTTGCTCTTCCGAGCTGACATATGGTGTGCACACTTCTCCACTTTCAAGTTTCTCTCTGATAAAATGCTTGTCCACTTCAATGTGTTTCGTCCTATCATGCAGAACTAGATTAGCAGCAATATTGATGGCAGCCTATTGTCACAGTAGAGTGACGTAGGATTGCTTACTACGAAACCCAGTTCACCTAACAGATTTCTTATCCACATGATTTCCGCAACCCCATGAGCCATTGCTCTATACTCTGCTTCAGCACTGGACACAACTACAAAAACCAACATACCGACCTAAAGAAGCCCCCAAACAAATCAAACATTCAACAAGACTCAACAAATAGAAAGACACAACAAACCAAACTATTGCGAAGACCAAAAAAAAAAAACCAAAAGCCCCCAAATCCTGGAACACCCCCAACCTGACACCTGACCAGAGACGCACACAACTTGCAAAAAAAGGCGCCTCAATATTCTTCTACGAACTTATCCTCCTGGCCTGTATCCTCCTTATTCCAAACCTCTCCTCTTTCCCCAAAGATTTCTTTATTCAACTTTTCTTCCCTCCTTTCAAACTTCTCAAAGGCCCTCTTAGCAAACTCCTCACCACCCTAGAAAAACAGACCAAGACTTTTACCATCTGTGACTTATCTTTCCACTATGTTTTGAAGAGGCACACATCTTGAAACTTCATTCTTTTCTTCATTACTTCACAACATCACCTTTGCGTTAGATTCAAGATCGTCAATACTCACCTTGTTGTCTTGTTGCTCCTTCTCTGAGGGGATCTGAAGACTGAACCTGCTTCATCATCCCCCTATGATCATTGCCAAATGGCAGAACACTTATAATTTTTTGTAGGTCCTGCCCTCGCCAGATCAAGCTTCAACCTAGAAACGTTTTTCGCCACATGCACAACATGAGGATTTCTTGAGCCACACATTTTCTTATTGATTAGCCCATTAATCGGCTCCTCATTCTTCTCTTCTACCTTGCTCCTTCGACCTCAGTCAACACCCAACCTTCCCATCTTCACCTCTTCAAAGCAAAGATAATCACTGGTGTGACTCACATCCTTACTATCCTTGTTGCCACTTGCGGCTATAACCCTATTTCCTTCAGTCATACCTCTGCCCTCTCTTTCAGCATTGCCATCAACAAATCCTTCCACAGCTCCTCCCCCTCTTCCGAACTAACCTTCACAGCAGAAGAATCCTCCCCCAAGTCCAACACAGTTAGTTTGTTCAAAACATACCTGACTTCTTGAGATGCCGCAACAACATCCTCAGCATAGGCTTTTCGGCCTGTATCAGTGCCTGTTTCTCTATTTTTTTTTCGAATCTGGTTCAGGGGGGTCGGTTTAAGGCCCATCTATCCCCTGAACCACTGCCTGACCCGAAACACCCCCTGTAGGGGTGTATTGGGAAGGCCCCGATACGATATGTATCAGCCGATACATATCGAAATTTTGAACCTTGCTCAGAAGTAGCACATACCTCCGCAGGAGCTTTAACAGCCTAAAAGCTTAAGCAAGAATCATCGGCAACGAAATAAGAATGGCAATCAACAGGATCTTCCCTTGTTATTCCAAGGATCTTCTTCGTACTTCTATCATACTCGGTGATCACCCAAATTCACTTTTCTCCCTTTTTCTTTCTTATCTTAGTTGAACGTCTTCTTCCTGACGTCCCATACCTTCTAAATTTTGGGTGGTCAGAACCTAGAAACCTTCTTTTGTCCTCTTCACCCTTCCTAACTCGATTTGTCTTCCAACAATCCTTAATGTTAACATTCATGGTCTGGGCCCCACTCAATTCTCCATTGAGCCCAGCAGTCTTAAGTGTCTCTTTAACCTTCTTCTCATTAAGACCATCTGCGTATCCCACCTCCCTTTCTCCACGTCATCTTAGCAGCCCACTAAAACAATCAAACCCTCCCTTTCAATTAAGATGCCCGACTTCATCTAGGCCTCATACTCTCCCCAACTCTTTGATTTCTTATAAATTCCATCTTCATGATGACCCATTGAACCTTCCCCATTATTTTCTCTTAAAATACCAAAAATACTCTCATCTTCTTCCTCTGTTCTTTCTCTCTTGTTTGAGCTGTAGCTCAGCCCCAGCTAGGGTTTCAAGCATTGGAAGCTTGGGTTTTGAGGAGTCAACCCATTTTTGGCACCTTCCAATTCCTCTATCGCTGCGTGTCTGCATGAGAGGCCAGATTGTTGCCATTGTTACTGTAGCAGAACTGTTTCAGGAGAAGTTTTACTTTGGGTTCAGGTCTGAAATCCCTAAACATCCAACTTGTTTGTTGTTTTCAGCTTGGTATTTCTTGCGTTTATTGCTGTATACTTGAGGTGCTGCATGTAATTTGTCTTTCTGTCCACATTAGGAAGAATCCAACATTTAGTTCCCTTACCTGTAGAGACTGTTTTGGGCACCATACAGCAACTGCCCACTCCCTAACTTCTTCCACCTTTGGAACAGAATTAACAAATTGGCCAACCAGACTCCTCTCCAACACCTTATGATTAACATGAACATCATTTGTTGGGTTTACAAACACCTTCTTCATCTTCTCTCTATAGTGTCCCTCTAAAATCTTCCTATCATTCTTGTCAAATCCAAAATGTGCTCCAAAATAGAATGCAATATCAAGCAACCATTCATCACTGTTGGTTTCGGGCTTTGAACTTTTGTGCGTGATATCTTATCACAATATCACCTTGTTGTATATGCTTTAATAAAAAAAATTTCCATATTTATTCCCCAAAATAATACACTAAATTGGCCTAGATCCTCAATAAGTTGGTATTCTACTTCTACATAATCACAAGGGTAGACCTGTTCATGGGCCGGGTAGCCCGACGGGCTTGATCATAATTTTAGGCCTACGGGCTCGGGCTTCCTTGATGAACATACAATTTATCTATAATTTATGAGGTCTTTGCATGGATTTTTATGCCGTTTTTATTTAATTTTGCCCTAATTTAGTTTAATGATAAGAAAAGATTTCAGGGGTAATTAATCCAAGAAAAAGAAAGAAAAAAGGCAAGAAAAGAAGTTTCAAAAAAACCAATTTCAGCCCAGCCTGGTTGTGGAAGCAAGAGAGAGCACTTCAGCCCAAGAAGAACAAGTTGATTCCTTGAAAAAACCCAAGAAAAGAAAGCCTAGCAAAAGAGTAAAATTCATCTCAGTAGAGAAGGCCCATTCTCAGCCCAAAAGAGCAGCTTAGAGTGTAACTATCATGTGCTAAGAAGGAGCCTAAGTGCAACCCAAATAGCAGCCCAAAGAGATAGGGGCAGCAACTCTTAGAAGGCTTTCAAGAGAACTCTAGAAAGTTCAAGAAGGGGGTGTAATACACCCCATTCTAGAGGCTTCAAGAAGGGACAAGAGCCCCCTTGAAAATCTATATAAGGAGGCCTCTAGAAGGGGGGAAGGTGTTCAATTGCTGGAGAGAAAGGCTTTCCCACTCCTAGAGGTTCGAATACCTTGAAGAGAAGAGAAGAGAAGAAGGGCTAGACGCAAGGAAGAGAAGAAGGGCTGAAGGAGTTCAAGTGAAGCTAGCAACAAGAGAAGATGAGTTCGAAATTGGGGGTTTTTGATTCAGAGATCTATTGTAATAATTCCATTCTATTTTCATTTTCCTTTGATTCGAATTCAGCTTCCTTGTTGTAGTTTTCTTTTCTTTCTCCCTCTTCCTTTCTTTCTTGATGTAATCAAGTTTGTAAAATTTCAGTTCAGCAATCAATTTCTTTTTTATTCATTCAAATGGGTGTGAATTGTTCTTGAAATTTCTTGATTAGGGGTTAATTGTAGATCCATTCAGCCAATTAAACTTTCAAAACTCAGATCTGAGATTGCAAGATCTGAATTGCTTGAAAGAGAATTCAAATCTACAAATTTTCAGATTGGCCGAATTGATCTAAGCATGGAATTCTTAGAGTGCTTGAGAAAGACTCTAGGAATTCAGATCTATTATTTAAGAATTGAATCGGATGCAAGGTTAGAGATAACTTGCACAATTTAGTTGGTGATCAATTCAGATTTGAATTGATGCCTTAGAAGTGTTTGAAGAAATGCATGCATGGGATTAGATCCTTTATAGAGATATGGGGATCATCACTAATGCATAGGATGAACATGCACTCGAAAGAGGCTATTCATGACCTTGGGGTTCCACCAAACCAAGGCTTAATCACAATCTATTCGAATGATTCAACTTGATTGATTGCTGAATTCTGAGATTAACATTAACTGCTTACTCTTCTAACCTGAATTGAAGGCAATTGGGCCAATAAATTAGATAGATTTTAGTTTAGGATTTTTAGCTTTTGAAAAAAGTTTTGATGTATTGTTGATCAGATAAGAAGTGCCCAATTTAGTATTGGTAATTGTTTCCTAAATCCACGTGGGAATGATACTTTATTCACTACTTTATTACTTGAACGGCTAGTGCACTTGCTAGTGTCACAATGAGCCACATCAAGTTTTTGGCACCGTTGCCGAGGATTTAGGGAAGCAATATTAGGAAACATTGAGCATTCCTAATATGGTCTCATTCAGCATTGCATTTATAGTTGGTTTAATTTGCTTAATTTTACATTTTAGCTTTGATTGCAACTGCTATACTACTGTAGTTATGTTTTTTCTTTTTCAGTAGATTACTTCCTTTCCTAGTTTCAGCTTCATTTTAATAAAGGTAGATCTGATTTCCTTTCAATCTTGGAGCTATTACCTTCGAAAAGAAAATGAAGAAAAAAATAAAGGGAGATCATATGAACAAAGGAAGGGAAAGTGAGGATTCAGATCAGAACTCAGATCTGAGTTCTGCTATAGCAGATCTGCAACAGTTCAGATCTGAGTTCAGAGGAACTCAGACCTGAACTGATGCAAATTTGAGGGGAATTAGGGGTCATCACCACCCCAATTCACCTTAGGATACATCTGCTATCCCCCAAGAATAATTGGTTAGCCATGGGTGATGAAATTCAGATTTGAAATGATACAGATCTGAACTGCAATTGAGAACAGAGCTGAGCAGGGTATACTGTGTAATTTGTTTTCTCTGCTCTATTCACTTGTAATCGAGCTATTGTAGCTAAGGGGATGTATGTTTGAATTGAAGATTTTTATTTATCTTCAAAATAAAAAAAAATGAGAAAAAAATTATAAAACTTGAGTGTTGCAGATCTAAGTTGCATACGACACTCGGATCAGCAGAACTCAGATCTGCAGCACTCAGTCGAAAAGAATTGCTTGTGTTTCTTTTTTTTCCATTACAAAAAGAAAATATATATATATATATATATATATATATATATATATATAGATATAGTGAAAAGAAAAAAAAGGGGAGATCTTTTTGAACAATAAGAGGGGCAATTGAGAATTCGGATCAGAACTCAGATCTGAGTTCATCACTACCCCAATTGGGTGCCATCACTCCCCCAATTCACCCTATGACACATCTAACCTGCTTCAAGGGTGATTGGATAGCAAGGAATGAGGAAATTCAAATCTAAACTAGTACAAATCTGAATTGCAGTTGAGGACTGAACTGGTACAGAGTACATTTTGAATTCTGTGTGGACTGAATTCTTGGCTTTATCCACTTGTACCCAATCTAAATTAGCTAAGGATGTGTGTTTGGATTTATTCAATAAAAAGCAGCAGTGCATTCTATTAGCATTCAGATCTGTAGCAGGGCTGCTACAGTACAACAGTTAGCAAACCTGATTTCAGGTTCAACCACCCACACACACTCTTGGATATTCCTTAATTTCAATTTTTTTTTCTTTCTATGATGGCCAGTTTTGATGTCTATTGAGAATGGATATGAGTTCTGATCTGAACTTGAACTCAGATCTGCTCTGCAACCTGCTAATTTGCAGCAATGTAATGCAGACCTGATTTCAGGTTTATGCAAAAGTTGTGTGGACCGAATAACTTGATATACTTAAACTAGAAAGCTATGGGTTGATTTACACTTGTATGGACCTGTAAGAAATTTGAAGCAAAACTTGGGCTGAATCAACTGTGGGCTGAACTGCTGCCATTAATCCGAATTGCAACAACACAAACAGGTGGTATGCATTGCAGACCTGATTTCAGGTCTTAGAAATTCTTTAAAGATTATGAGCCATACACTTGCATAGCTTACAAACCTGAACCCAAACCTGGCTTAGTTCTGGTTATAGCTCAATTTAGGTCCCCTGAAGGCACCTTGAGAATTCAGCTTTGATAAGCAGCCCTCAATTTAGCAGATGTGAATGGATGTGTGCAATAGTGTACAATGCATTTCAATTCAAATTTCAATTATTATTGTTTGTTGAATTTCTCTGAACCAACAATCCCAAATAATTGTAGGTCTGAAAGCAAATGCTGCAATTAATGGATGCAAATAAGATTGCTGGTTCGGATCCCTCTTAATAATCAAAATTATTTATGATTAGTAAATCATTGTACATATCTCAGTTATGATAAGCTTAGATTTATATTCTGTTGTATTGGCCTTTTTATTGCCTTGACTTTCACAGTTTATGACAAGCAAAGTCGAGCTGGAGGAGATCCTCTACGACCCGGAGATTGAAAGAACTCTCTGTGTCCGTCTAAGAGCAGCTAGACAAGTCTAACAAGAAAATCAAGAAGCTCAAGAAATGGCTGAACAGAGAACCATGATGGATTATGCCAAACCCTCACTCTCTGCAGTTGCTTCCAGCATTATCAGACCTACTATTGCTGCTAACAACTTTGAGATTAAACTTGCCATTGTACAAATGATTCAAAACACTGTGCAATTTTGTGGAATGGCCCACTAAGATCCCAACGCACATATTGCTAACTTTTTAGAAATATGTGACACCTTCAAACACAATGGGGTAAGTGATGATGCCATTAGGCTGAGGTTATTCCCATTTTCTTTGAAGGATAAAGCCAAAGCATGGTTGAATTCATTACCAGTGGGATCAATAGCTACGTGGGATGAAATGGCCAACCGTTTCCTTTCCAAGTATTTTCCCCCTTCTAAAACTGCTAAAATGAGGAATTATATCACTACATTTTTCCAACAAGAGGGAGAATCTTTATACGTCATGGGAACGATACAAGGAGCTGCTGAGAAGAGTTCTTCACCATGGCCTTCTCATATGGCTGCAAGTGCAGACCTTCTATAATGGTCTTACCGACTCAAATAAGACCATACTAGATGCTGCAGCCGGAGGGTCCATAAACAATAAGACTCCTGAGGTTGCCCATGCACTCATTGAAGAAATGGCAGCCAACAACTATCAATGGCACTCTGAAAGAACCCAAACTAGGAAGCAACATGGCCTGCATAATGTTGATACTTATACGACACTATCTGCACAAATAGGAGCACTCAGTAAGAAAATTGATGAAATGCAGATAGCTGCCATGCATGTGCAGCCTCTTACTTGTGAATTGTGTGGGGGAGGCCACATCAGTACTGACTGCCAAGTTGGCAATCAGTTCAGGCCATCTATAGAACAAGTCGAATATGTCAGCAATTTGTCTAGACAGCAGGGTTACCAGAGTCACCATACCTTTCACCCAGGATGGAGGGGACATCCAAACCATTCCTGGCCAAGTCAGCATACTTCCAAGCCTTTCCACTAGACTTATCATCAGCCTGAACCAAAGTCCAATTTGGAGGAGCTGATGACAAAATTTATAGCAAGTGCAGAAACCAGGTTCCAGAACCAGGAAGCCTCAATCAAGAACCTGAAAACCAAGTTGGGGAATTGGTACAATTAATCTCTTCCAGACTACTGGGAACTCTTCCAAGCAACACTGAAGTGAATCCACAAGAGAAAGTACAAGCTATTACCTTAAGGAGTGGAAAAGAGTTGCCCGAGGTAGAAAAGAAGAATAGGGTTGAACCCAAGGCAAAAACAAGCCTTGGGACTAGACAACAAAAGAAGGAACAACCTGAAGCACAACAAGGGATGCACTAGCAGCCACAAGTTCCATTCCCTAACAGGCTGAAGCAACAAAAAATGGAGAAGGAATTTGGTAAGTTTCTTGAAATATTTAAAATTTACTCATTAATATTCCTTTTGCTGATGCTTTAGCCCAGATGCCACACTATGCAAGGTTTTTGAAGGAATTATTGGCAAACAAAAAGAAACTAGTAGATGTGGCTATAGTTGCTTTGAATGAGGAATTTTTTGCTATCCTTCTAAACAAGCTGCCTCAGAAACTCAAAGATCCAGGGAGTTTCACTATTCCTTGTACCATAGGCAGTTTAAAAATTGAGAAAGCTTTATGTAACCTGGGAGCTAGCACCAATTTAATGTCATTTTCTATCTTCAAGAAATTGGGATTGGGGGAACCCCGACCCACTAGAGTGGCATTACAATTGGCTGATAAATCCATTAGACATCCTAGGGGGATCATAGAAGATGTGTTAGTTAAAGTTGACAAATTCATTTTTCCAGTTGATTTCATTGTGTTAGACATGCAAGAAGATGTGGAGGTCCCACTTATCCTTGGGAACCCTTCCTGGCTACCGGGAAAGCGATGATTGATGTCCAACAAGGACAAATCAGCCTTGGGATACAAGATGAGGAGATAGTTTTTAAAATGTCTGATGCTATGAAAGATGCACCCTCTAGTGATGATTCTTGTTATATGATTGATGCCATTGATATGACAATTAATGAATGCTTCTAGGTAAGTAGGATGGCTGATCTTCTTGAACTCTGCCTCCAGTAGGGAGAACTTGAAAAAGGAGAAAATGAAGAATTAAACCTCATGATAACATATATGAATGATAAGCTTCAATTCAAGGGAAAGGGGTTTATCAAATTAGAGAACTTAGGCAAATTGCCTGGACAATCAGGTAAGCCATCATCCCAAGAACCCCCCACCCTTGAACTGAAGCAATTACCTTCCCATTTAGAGTATGCTTTCCTTGAGGAACCATCAGCTCTTCCCGTAATAATTTCCGCATCACTGAATCCATTACAAAAAGAAAAATTATTAAGAGTGTTGCGAGAACACAAAAATGCTATAACCTAGAAGGTAGAGGATATCAAAGGCATTAATCCATCAATCTGCACTCACAAAATTTTGATGGAAGATGACAGCAAGCCTTCCGTTCAGCCCCAAAGACGCTTGAACCCCAACATGAAAGAAGTGGTAAAGGCTGAAATAATTAAACTATTAGATGCCGGGATCATTTATCCTATTTCTGACAGCTCTTGGGTAAGCCCCGTGCAAGTCGTGCCCAAGAAAGGGGGTATGACCGTTGTTCCAAATGAGAAAAATGAACTCATCCCGACTAGAACTGTCACCGGATGGCGTGTATGTATTGACTATAGAAAGTTAAATGAAGCCACTCGGAAGGACCATTTCCCTCTTCCATTTATGGACCAAATGTTAGAGAAGCTAGCCGAGCATGAGTATTATTGTTTCTTGGATGGATATTCGGGGTATAACCAGATCCCAATTGCACCAGAAGGCCAAGAAAAGACAATTTTTACTTGCCCATATGGTACCTTTGCATACCGAAGGATGCCCTTTGGATTATGCAATGCCCTAGTAACCTTTCAGCGATGCATGATGTCCATATTTTCTGATATGGTTGAAAAATTTATTGAGATCTTTGTGGATGATTTTTCAAGTGCATGCTTGAATAATCTGGAACAGGTGCTTACTAGATGTGAAGAAACACATCTTGTGTTGAATTGGGAGAAATGTCATTTTATGGTGCAAGAAGACATAGTGCTTGGACACAAGATCTCTCACAGATGTATAGAAGTCGACAAGGCCAAGGTGGAGGCAATTGAAAAATTACCACCCCCATCATCTGTCCGTTCTATGAGAAGTTTCTTAGGGCATGTCGGCTTCTATAGGAGGTTTATTAAGGATTTCTCAAAAATTGCCAAGCCACTATCTACCTTGCTTCAGAAAGAAGTGCCTTTTGAATTTTCAATTGAATGCCTTCATGCTTTCAACACCTTGAAAGACAGATTGATCCATGCACCTATCATGGTAGCACTAGATTGGACCCTCCCATTTGAATTAATGTGTGATGCGAGTGATTCTGTTGTAGGAGCTGTTTTGGGACAAAGAGTGAACAAACATTTTCAGCCAATTTACTATGCTAGCAAAACCTTGAATGGACCCCAACTCAATTACACCACCACAGAAAAGGAACTGCTAGCAGTAATCTTTGCACTTGACAAATTTCGTTCATATTTGATATTGTCCAAAATTGTTGTATACACAGATCACTCAACATTACGACATTTGCTTACCAAGAAAAGTTCAAAACCAAGACTGATCAGGTGGATCCTTCTACTGCAAGAATTTGATATTGAGATTAGAGACATGAAGGGTGCTGCAAACCTGGCTGCTGATCATCTCTCCCGGTTAGACAAGGTAAGCTCAGAAGAGGAGATAACTGGCAACATCCAAGAAGAATTTCCGGATGAACAGCTGTACTCAATTCAAGAATATGCATCTCCCTGCTATGCTGATTTTGCAAATTATCTAGTTGCACAAGTCATTCCTCCTAACCTATCATATCAACAAAAGAAGAAATTCCTTTCTGATGTAAAATACTATCTGTGGGAGGAACCCTTTTTGTATAAATTGTGTGCAGATCAGATCATAAGGAGATGTATCCCTGAGGAGGAGATGGAGTCGGTACTCCAATTTGCCCATGATAAAGAAGCAGGAGGTCATTTTGGAACTAGCCGCACCGCAGCCAAGGTTTTGCAATTAGGTTTTTATTGGCCTACATTATTCAAGGATGCCCACAGGTATGTGTCCACATGTGACAAATGTCAAAGGTCGGGAAACATTTCCCGACCGAATGAAATGCCCCTTTCCAATATTTTAATCTGCGAAATCTTTGATGTTTGGGGTATAGACTTCATGGGACACTTCCCGAATTCTTTTGGGAATAAGTACATCCTCGTTCCTGTTGATTACGTATCTAAATGGGTGGAAGCCATGGCTTTGCCCACAAATGACTCAAGGAGGGTGGTACACTTCCTGAAGAAGCTATTCTCCCGATTTGGCACTCTGTGAGCTATAATTAGTGATAGGGGAGCTCACTTCTGCAATAGCCAATTTGAGCGATTAATGCAAAAATATGGAATTACACAAATTGGCTACCCCTTATCACCCTCAAACTAGTGACCAAGTGGAGTTGGCTAACAGGGAACTCAAAAGAATTCTGGAAAAGACTGTAGCATCTGCTCGAAAAGATTGGTCCATTAAGTTAGATGATGCATTGTGGGCATATAGAACTGCATATAAGACACCCATTGGCATGTCCCCCTATAGGTTGGTCTTTGGTAAAGCATGCCATTTACTAGTAGAATTAGAGCACAAGTCCTATTGGACTCTTAAATTCTTGAATTTTGACATTGAGGCCATAGGGGCTAAAAGGAGGTTGCAATTGAATGAGATGGATGAATTCAGACTTGTCACCTATGAAAATGCCAAAGTCTATAAAGAACGAACTAAAAGATGGCATGATAAGAATTTGCTGAGACGAGACTTATATGTTGGGCAGCAGGTATTGTTATATAATTCCCGTCTCCGCCCTGTTCCCAGGCAAGCTGAGATCCAGGTGGTCTGGACCCTTCACCATCACTCAGGTTTTTCCCCATGGGGCTATAGAAATCACCCACCCGGTTCAGGGCACATTTAAGGTAAATGGCCAGTGCCTGAAACCATATTTAGTGGGTGGTATTGTACCACCTCCATCCACTGTTTATCTTGACAACCAATGATCTTCTTGTTCATGAGGTACATGGTTAGCCGTTCAAACACACATCCTTAGCTAATTTAGATTGGGTACAAGTGGATAAAGCCAAGAATTTAGTCCACCCAGAATTCAAAATGTGCTCTGTATCAGTTCAGTCCTCAACTGCAATTCAGATCTATACCAGTTCAGATCTGAATTTCCTCATTCCTTGCTATCCAATCACCCTTGAAGCAGGTTAGATGTGTCATAGGGTGAATTGGGGTAGTGATGGAACCCAATTCACTTCAATCTTGCATAGCTGCAGGTCTGAGTTCAGATGAACTCAGATCTGAATTGAGCAGTTCTGCAACAGCAGAATTCAGATCTGAACTCAAGTCTGAGTTCGGATCTGAATTCTCAATTGCCTTTCCTTCAGTTATACTTACCAAATGGCTTTTGGGGAATAGCAGAAGTGTCCTAGGGTGAATTGGGGTGATGATGGCACCCAATTCACCCTTGAAGCAGGTTAGATGTGTCATAGGGTGAATTGGGGTAGTGATGGAACCCAATTCACTTCAATCTTGCATAGGTGCAGGTCTGAGTTCAGATGAACTCAGATCTGAACTGAGCAGTTCTGCAACAGCAGAATTCAGATCTGAACTCAAGTCTGAGTTCGGATCTGAATTCTCAATTGCCTTTCCTTCAGTTATTGCTACCAAATGGCTTTTGGGGAATAGCAGAAGTGTCCTAGTGTGAATTGGGGTGATGATGGCACCCAATTCACCTCAAATTTGCATCAGTTTAGATCTATGTTCAGAGGAACTCAGATCTGAACTGTTGTAGGTCCGCAACAGCAGAATTCAGATCTGTCTTTTTTTTTTTTGGTGTGAGTGCATCTTATGCTCCATCTCACACTGGTCACATGCTTTAGGTAGATGACAAGACTCATGTTTTGAGCTGCTAGTTTTTCTATTCAGCTCAAAATAGCGAAGTCAATTTGGGCTCAATTATTGAACCTCATGTATCAGCACTTCAGATGTGCACTAGTTCTCTTGACCATTAACAATGAAATCCAGTGCTTTCATACATATGAAGGTAGTTAGGGCTAGTCATGCTGAAAGGCATATTCAGCTCCCCTTTTCTCATGCATATATTAAATAGGGTCATTCACAAGAATAAGAACTAACAAATACATCGGTCTCCCTCAACTCATTGAATTCCTTATTAAAAATCACCAAATAAATAGCAATGAATCTTGAGGGGTACCAGTCTTCTTGGTTATGTCATTGCCTGCATATGTGTGTTGGGGTGAATAAGATGAACATTATCCTCAATGTTCTTAGTGTTAGGGAGTAACAATAAAACTAGCAAGAGCATCATCAAGTAATAGGAGGTGTTTAGAGGACTTCCTTGAAGATCGTTCTTAAATTCTGCAATATGTTGTCGGTGGGAAGCTTCTTCTGCTAGAAATCACTTGCAAACTAGAAGAGGAGATTAGTAGCTTTATTCAATTAAATTCTAAGAAAAACTAACTAAACTTAAATGCTATGAAAAAGAAAAACAGAAAGCAAGTAAGACAGTTTATGATTAAGCATCTGAATTGGGAATTCTCCCAACAACCTCTTGTTCCATTGGGTTTACCACGGTGTTACTTGGTAAGGTACCCGAAACCCTTTCTAAAATCATCTGTGCCAACTGCCCAACCTGAGTTTCCAAGTTCCTTATCGATGTTTCGTTATTCTGAAATCTAGTTTCTGCACTAGTTATGAACTTGGTCATCAGCTCCTCTAAGTTAGATTTGGTTCTGGCTTATGGATGTTTTGGTGGAAAGGCTTCGGTGCATGCTGATTCTGCCATGGCTGATTCAGGTGGCCTCTCCATCCGGGGTTACGGGCATGATGGTACTGATTTCCTGGCTGCCTTGCAAAGTTGCCAACAATTTTCTTACTGAGTGCTCCTATTTGTGCAGATAGTGTCGTATAAGTATCAACATTATGCAGGCCATGTTGCTTCCTAGTTTGGGTTCTTTCAGAATGCCATTGATAATTATTGGCTGCCATTTCTTCAATGAGTGCATGGGCAACCTCAGGAGTCTTATTGTTTATGGACCCTCCGGCTACAACATCTAGTATGGTCTTATTTGAGTCGGTAAGACCATTATAGAAGGTCTACACTTGCAGCCATATGGGAAGGCCATGGTGAGAAACTCTCCTCAACAACTCCTTGTATCGTTCCCATGACTCGTATAAAGATTCCCCCTCTTGTTGGAAAAATATAGTGATATCATTACTCATTTTAGCAGTTTTAGAAGGGAGAAAATACTTAGAGAGGAAACGGCTGGCCATTTCATCCCACGTAGCTATTGATCCCGCTGGTAATGAATTCAGCCATGCTTTGGCTTTATCCTTCAAAGAGAATGGGAATAACCTCAGCCTAATGGCATCATCACTTACTCCATTGTGTTTGAAAGTGTCACATATTTCTAAAAAGTTAGCAATATGTGCGTTGGGATCTTCGTGGGCCATTCCACAAAATTGCACAATGTTTTGAATCATTTGTATAATGGCAGGTTTAATCTCAAAGTTGTTAGCAGTAATAGTAGGCCTGATAATGCTGGAAGCAGCTCCCGTGAGTGAGGGTTTGGCATAATCCATCATGGTTCTTTGTTCAGCCATTTCTTGAGCTTTTTGTTGGACTTGTCTAGCTGCTCTTAGATGGACACAGAGAGTTCTTTCAATCTCCGGGTCGTAGAGGATCTCCTCCAGCTCGACTCTGCTTGTCATAAACTGTGAAAGTCAAGGCAATAAAAAGGCCAATACAACAGAATATAAATCTAAGTTTATCATAACTGAGATATGTACAATGATTTACTAATCCTAAATAATTTTGATTATTAAGAGGGATCCAAACCAGCAATCTTATTTACATCCATTAATTGCAACATCTGCTTTCAGACCTACAATTCTTTGGGATTGATGGTTCCGAGAAATTCAACAAATAATAATAATTGAAATCTGAATTGAAATGCATTGTACACTATTGCACACATCCATTCACATCTGCTAGACTGAGGGTTGCTTATCAAAGTTGAATTCTCAAGGTGCCTTCAGGGGACCTAAATTGAGCTATAAGCAGACCTGAGCCAGGTTTAGGTTCAAGTTTGTAAGCTATGCAAGTGTATGGCTCATAATCTTGAAGAACTTCTATGACCTGAAATCAGGTCTGCAATGCATACCACCTATATGTGTTGCTGCAATTCGGATTAATGGCAGCAGTTCAGCCCACAGTTGATTCAACCCATATCATGGTTCAGAATTCTTACAAATCCATACAAATGCACATCAGCCAACATCATCCATATCAACCCATAGCTTTCAAGTTTATGTAAAACAAGCCATTCGGTCCACACAACTTCTGCAGAAACCTGAAATCAGGTCTGCATTACATTGCTGCAAATTAGCAGGTTGCAGAGCAGATCTGAGTTCAAGTTCAGATCAGACCTCATATCCATTCTCAATAGAGAGCTGGACATCATAGAAAGAAAAAAAAAATTGAAATTAAGGAATATCCAAGAGTGTGTGCGGGTGGTTGAAAGCACAAACCTGACCTGAAATCAGGTCTGCTAACTGTTGTACTGTAGCAGCCCTGCTACAGATCTGAATGCTAATAGAATACACTGCTGCTTTTTATTGAATATTTTGAGGCATCACAATTATTCAATCCAAACACACATCCTTAACTAATTTAGATTGGGTACAAGTGGATAAAGCCAAGAATTCAGTCCACCCAGAATTCAAAATATACTCTGTACCAGTTCAGTCCTCAACTGCAATTCAGATTTGTACCAGTTCAGATCTGAATTTCCTCATTCCTTGCTATCCAATCACCCTTGAAGCAGGTTAGATGTGTCATAGGGTGAATTGGGGTAGTGATGGCACCCAATTCACCTCACTCTTGCATAGGTTCAGGTCTGAGTTCAGATGAACTCAGATCTGAACCGTTGCAGGTCTGCAACAGCAGAATTCAGATCTGAACTCAAATCTGTGTTTTGATCCGAATTCTCAATTGCCCCTCTTATTGTTCAAAAAGATCTCCCCTTTTTCTTCTTTTCATTTTATATATATACTTTTTCTTTTTGTAATGGAAAAAAAAAGAAACACAAGCAATTCTTTTCGACTGAGTGCTGCAGATCTGAATTCTACTGATCTGAGTGCCGTATGCAACTTAGATCTGCAACACTCAAGTTTTATAATTATTTTTTCTCATTTTTTTTTATTTTTTAAGATAAATAAAAATCTTCAATTCAAACATACATCCCCTCAGCTACAATACCTCGGTTACAAGTGAATAGAACAGAGAAAACAAATTACACAGTATACCCTGCATCATCTCTGTTCTCAATTGCAGTTCAGATCTGTATCATTTCAAATCTGAATTTCATCACCCATGGCTAACCAATTATTCTTGGGGGATAGCAGATGTATCCTAGGGTGAATTGGGGTGGTGATGACCCCTAATTCCCCTCAAATTTGCATCAGTTCAGGTCTGTGTTCAGAGGAACTCAGATCTGAACTGTTGCAGATCTGCTATAGCAGAACTCAGATCTGAGTTCTGATCTGAATTTTCACTTTCCCTTCCTTTGTTCATATGATCTCCCTTTATTTTTTTCTTCATTTTCTATTTTTTTTTTCTTTTTGAAGGTAACAGTTCCAAGATTGAAAGGAAATCAGATCTACCTTTATTAAATTGAAACTAAAACTAGGAAAGGAAGTAATCTACTGAAGAAAGAAGAAACATAACTACTATAGTATAGCAGTTGCAATCAAAGCTAAAATGTAAAATTAAGCAAATTAAACCAACTATGAATGCAATGCTGAATGGGACCATATTAGGAATGCTCAATGTTTTCTAATATTGCTTCCCTAAATCCTCGGCAACGGCGCCAAAAACTTGATGTGGCTCATTGTGACACTAGCAAGTGCACTAGCCGTTCAAGTAATAAAGTAGTGAATAAAGTATCATTCCCACGTGGATTTAGGAAACAATTACCAATACTAAATTGGGCACTTCTTATCTGATCAACAATACATCAAAACTTTTTTCAAAAGCTAAAAATCCTAAACTAAAATCTATCTAATTTATTGGCCCAATTGCCTTCAATTCAGGTTAGAAGAGTAAGCAGTTAATCTTAATCTCAGAATTCAGCAATCAATCAAGTTGAATTATTCGAATAGATTGTGATTAAGCCTTGGTTTGGTGGAACCCCAAGGTCATGAGCAGCCTCTTTCGAGTGCATGTTCATCCTATGCAATAGTGATGATCCCCATATCTCTATCAATGATCTAATCCCATGCATGCATTTCTTCAAACACTTCTAAGGCATCAATTCAAATCTAAATTGATCACCAACTAAATTGTGCAAGTTATCTCTAACCTTGCATCCAATTCAGTTCTTGAATAGTAGATCTGAATTCCTAGAGTCTTTCTCATGCACTCTAAGAATTCCATGCTTAGATCAATTCAGCCAATCTGAAAATTTGTAGATCTGAATTCTCTTTCAAGCAATTCAGATCTTGCAATCTCAGATCTGAGTTTTGAAAGTTTAATTGGCTGAATTGATCTACAATTAACCCCTAATCAAGAAACTTCAAGAATAATTCACACCCATTCGAATGAATAAAAAAAAAATTGATTGCTGAACTGAAATTTTACAAACTTGATTACATCAAGAAAGAAAGGAAAAGGGAGAGCCCTTCTCTGAATCAAAAACCTCCAATTTCGAACTCACCTTCTCTTCTTGCTAGCTTCACTTGAACTCCTTCAACCCTTCTTCTTCTCTTCCTTGCGCCTAGCCCTTCTTCTCTTCTCTTCTCTTCAAGGTATTCGAACCTCTAGGAGTGGGAGAGCCCTTATTCTTCTCTTCTTGTCCCTTCTTGAAGCCTCTAGAATGGGGTGTATTACACCCCCTTCTTGAACTTTCTAGAGTTCTCTTGAAAGCCTTCTAAGAGTTGCCGCCCCTATCTCTTTGGGCTGCACTTAGGCTCCTTCTTAGCACATGATAGTTACACTCTAGGCTGCTCTTTTGGGCTGAGAATGGGCCTTCTCTACTGGGATGAATTTTACTCTTTTGCTAGGCTTTCTTTTCTTGGGTTTTTTCAAGTAATCAACTTGTTCTTCTTGGGCCGAAGTGCTCTCTCTTGTTTCCACAACCGGGCTGGGCAGAAATTGGTCTTTTTGAAACTTCTTTTCTTGCCTTTTTTCTTTCTTTTTCTTGGATTAATTACTCCTGAAATCTTTTCTTATCATTAAACTAAATTAGGGCAAAATTAAATAAAAACGACATAAAAATCCATGCAAAGACCTCATAAATTATAGATAAATTGTATGTTCATCATTCCTCAAAAAAGCCTGGCCCGAGCCCAAGCCCAACTTGATACAATATATTAAATAATAAAAGTATATTTTATTTAATAAATATATATATATACAATATTTTCTTTGTTCTCTTTTTTTCCAAGTAATAGTGAGATGATTATTATTTTTGAGTTTTGAAGGTTTTTAATATAAATAAAACACTTTTTATTGAATAAAAAAAGTAAAAAATTCTGTTTTCAATTTTTTGGCCGGTTTTGGGCTCGGGCCCAGGCTTCGGGCTTTATATGAGGGCTAGGCTTGGGCTTAAGACTTAGGCCCGATGGCCGGGCCGGACTCAGGCCTAAGTGTATCCAGATTACCTCTTAAAATTATTCACAAGAGGAAGGAACATTAGAAAGGCAGAGGCTATCCCATGCCAGTCCCTATTGAAATTTCCTAAGTGGAAAATAGTAAAGAAGGTTTGAGGAATAGAAAGGACTAAGAGTGCTAACCCGAAGATCATACCTTCTCTTATACCATGTAATTATCTTGTTATCAGGCTTGTATTCAATTAAATAAATAAAAAAGAAGCTTCTAATATGAGCCTAGAAGGGGAAGAGATGGAGAAGAAGAAGAGGGGAAGAAGTCAAATAGAATAGGGCTTCACAGTCTCAATTGAAAGAGAGAACTGCTGCCCAGTATGTTTAATTCATAATAACAAGTAAAATTACAATACTACCCCTGTAGACAAATGCTTGAGAATAGAGTAAAAAAACACTGATTTAAAGAAGAGAAAAGACTAAAATAACCCTAGAACAAAGCTGTATTTTAACACTCCCCCTCATGTTGGAGCGTATATATTATACAACTCCAACTTGTTACAAATGTATTTCATCCGAGCACCACTCAAGCCTTTGGTAAACAAATCAGTTAGTTGATCTTCAGACTTCACATATGGGGTAATGATTTCTCCAGTGACCACCTTTTCTCTAACAAAGTGACAATTCACCTCTATGTGTTTGGTCCTCTCATGATACACTGGATTGAAAGAGATATGAATGGCAGCCTGGTTGTCACAAAATAGCTTCATGGGGGTTGTGACTAATATTCCCATCTCTTGTAACAATTGTCTTAACCACACCAACTCACATGTAGTGTGGACCATGGTTCTGTACTCGGCCTCAACACTACTCCTGACCACCACATTCTGCTTCTTGCTTTTCCAAGTAATCAAATTCCCTACCAAAAATGTGCAGTCCTATCAGTAACCGACCCTGCCTAATCAGCGTCTGTGTATCCTTTCAAGGAAAGTTCTCTCTCTTTCTTATACAACAACCCTTTACCTGGGGCACCCTTCAAATTGCGTAGAACTCTAATAATACCTTCCCAATGGCTTGTCCTTGGGTTCTACATGAATTGGCTCAATAATCCAACATTGAAGGAAATGTCAGATCTTGTAATGGTTAAATAAATCCGTTTTCCAGCTACTCTCCTGTACTGTCTAGGATCAACTAGGGGCTCCCCCTCACTATCAGACCTTCACATTCAGATCTATAGGGGTATCCACTGGTTTTGCCCCTAAAAGACCAGTTTCTTCCAACAAGTCAAGCACATACTTCCTTGTGAAAGAGAGATTCCCCACTTTGACCTTACTATTTCTATGCCTAGAAAATATTTCAAGTGCCCCAAGTCCTTAGTCTAGAATTGGTTTTGTAAGAACCGTTTGAGCTTTTCAATGCCATGCTCATCACTTCCTGTGATAATGATGTCATCAACATAGACTGCCAACGTAATCTTCCCAGAGGTTATCTCTACTAAACACTGAATGATCAACCCTACATTGTGTCATCCCAAATTGTTGTACTACACTACTGAATCTCCCAAACCAGGCCCTTAGAGACTGCTTCAACCCATAAATTGCTTTCTTCAACTGACACACCTCCTTACCTTCCTCCCCCTGAACAACGTTTCCTAGAGGTTGCTCCATATACACCTCCTCCTCTAGGTCATCGTGAAGAAATGCATTTTTAATATCCAACTGGAACAACGGCCAATCAAAGTGTGCAGCTAGGGAAATAAGCACCCGGACCGAACCCATTTTAGCTACAGGTGAAAAGGTATCAGTATAATCAAACACTATAGGTCTGTGTAAACCCTTTGGCTACTAAGCTTGCTTTATATCTCTTCACTCTACCATCGGTAAGATGCTTAATAGTGTAAACCCACTAACAACCAACTGCTTTCTTTCCTGGAGGCAGACAAGTAAGGTCCCAAGTATGATTAGATTGAAGAACATGAAATTTCTCATCTATCGCCCTTTTCCATTTTGGAGAGAGAAGAACATCTTGAAGAGATCTAGGAACAAACACAGACGATAGAAGGGATACAAAATTCCAATAGGATGGAGATAAATGGGCAAATGAAACATAACGAGATATAGGATGTTCAGTACAAACACGCTTACCTTTGCGAAGCGCAATGGGAAGATCGAAATGAGATGGATCCGTCAATGGAGGAGCCGTTAATGGAGGAGATGGAGCTGGAGAAGGTTAAAACACAATACCACAAGGGCCGTGAGCATACACTCGATGGATCGGTGGTTGCATTGACTCTTGAACAACAGGAGCAGGCACAAACACCTCCTCTATTTGTAGGGGAAGAGGTGGGGATAAAGTATCAAGAAAAGTAGGTTCAGTTGAGGAAAAAAAAGGGAACATTTTTAAAGGAGGTCACATCAGGAGTAACAAAGGAGTGTCGAAGGGAAGGACTGTAGCAATTATATCCTTTCTGGGTCCGAGAGTACCCTAAAAAGATACATTTAAGAGCACAAGCGTCCAACTTAACCAACGCCTACCCCAAGCGATGAACAAAACAAACACAACCAAAGACATGTAGAGGCAAAGGGAATGGAGATTGAGAAGGAAAAACAATAGAAAAAGGAGAGGAGCCACTTAACACGAAAGATGAAATATGATTAATGAGAAAGCAAGAAGTAAGAATAGCATCACTCCAATATTTTTTTGGAACTGATATTTGAATCAAAAGTGCCCGAGCAGTGTCAAGTATGTCTATTCTTTCCGCTCAGCTACTCCATTTTGTTGTGGAGTGGAGCAGGATGGTTGATGTATTATGCCATGAGATTTAAAGAACATATGAAATGGGCGTTGGAAATATTCTTTTGCATTATCAGATCGAAAGTATTTAATGGAGATACAAAATTGATTCTTAATTTCAGCATAAAAGGAGAGAAATATATCAAACACCTTTGTACAGGATTTCATTAAATAATTCCAAGTCATTCTTGAAAGATCATCAACAAAGGAAATAAAATATTTAAATCCATTGTAAGATTCAACTGGACAAGGACCCCAAACATTTGAATGAACAAGTTCAAGAAGACTCGAGACTCTCGTAGGTTCCCTTGGAACAAAAGAGGCACGATGATGCTTACTAAGCTGACAAACTTCACACTGTAACTCATGAACAAACACAACCTCTAGAATAAAACTCTTGAGAGCTGGAAGAGAAGGGTGACCCATCTGATAGTGCCACTGCAACGGTGTAATGGAGGAATGAAGAGCTATTTGTGACCCACCACCATCAAGATAATACAATCCTCCAGCTTCATGCCCGCCACCAACCGTCTTCCCCGTCTTGAGATCCTGAAAAATGCAATAGGATGGAAAGAATGAGATGGAGCAATTCAAAGATTTTGTCAACTTACTAATAGGCATAAGACTAAAGGGAAATTTAGGAACATATAGGACCGACGGTAAAGTAAAATCAGAATGTGAAGAAACATCACTGGTACCAAAAACACAGGATCCATTGTTTAAAAGGGAGGGGATAAAGATGCAAGTAGGCCTGAGGACCTAGTCATGTGATTTGAGGCCCCATAATCAATAATCCATTGTTTAAAAGGAGAAACAAGACATGTTGTACCTGAATTTGCAAGAGTTGCAGTATTACTGGAAGAAGAAGAAGACAAACGAAGTTTTTCATACTCTTCCCGGGTGATGGAAACCATTTCCTTCTCCTTCTCAGTACCTAAAGCAGTGGAGTCATCTCTCATAGTACCACTATCTCCTTCTATAGTAGCATTATTGGCCCAAGTAGAAGGTGGGCCATGCAGATCAAAACAGTAGTTCACAGTGTGTCCTTCCCGTCCACAATAGCTGCATTCTTTGATCATTCCTCGACTAGAAACACTGACACCACAACCTCTAAAATTCCCATCTCTACCACCGTTATGACCTCTCACACCATGGTTACTTCCTCTGGGATAGCTACTTCTACCACGTGAGCCACCTCTACCACCTTTGGTTGTGGCTAAGGCCGACTTCTCTAATACTGGAGAGCTATCTGTATGTGGACTCGTAACCCTTCTTACTCTAGAGAAAACTTCTGATAGTGTCGGTATGTCACTGCTACCTAAAATCTGGGCACACATTGGTTCAAGTTCATACCTCAATCTGGAAAGAAAACATGCCACATCCAACTGATCTCTCTGTTGTTTTTGCAATTTGAGATCAATCAAAAGAGGCTAATACGAATCCAACTCATTCCACAAACTCTTCAAGCAAGCATAGTACTCTTCCACACTCCTATCACCTTGTAGTTGAAAATACTCCTGATACAATTGATAGATTCTAGTTACATTGTCTTATCCTAATACAACTGCTTAGCATGTTCCAAATTTCTTTCACAGTATCAAAGAACACCAGGTCCACACTGATATGAGGTTCCATACTGTTCCAAAGACATGTCATAATCTGTGCATTCTCCTGGATCCAATCATCACACCCTGCAGCTCCTGGATCTGGTTTGTTTTCTTTAATATATTTTAACTTTCTTCTCGCCGTCAAATTTACCTCCACCGATTTCGCCCATGGTACATAGTTGGTACCATACTACCATTAAATTTAACCGACATCATTTGTACAGCCATGAAATCAGTTTGTACCATCACACTTGTTTTGTATTCATTGCCCGACTCAACAACAGCATTCAACTGACTTAACTATTGGTTTTGAAACTTTAACAGCATAGCCGCAACACCTAAACCTGGAACATCAGCATAAAAACTTATTCTACGAGTCAACTAACCTCCCGATTCCTAGAAAATAACCCACCAAACACATCAACCACAAACAACAATCAGCTGAACTTCACATTCACAGTCCCTCTTTGAACTGACGAGTAGAGGGAGTCTAAACCACTATCAAATAGTCGACCTACAATGCAGCTTGAGGCATAGAAACCTCTTAACCTTCTTGGTGATCAGTCCTTTTAGGTTCTTCCCCTTCCTCTCTTCTCGTATTGGTATAAATCCTCAGCTGAACCAGTTACAGGTGTCCTTCACTTATGCAGTCAGGGAACTTGATCAACCAGGCTCTGATACCATGTTATCAGGCCTGTATTTAATTAAATAAATAAAAAAGAGGTTTCTGATATGTGCCTAGAAGGGGAAGAGATGGAGAAGAAGAAGAGGAGAAGAAGTCGAACAGAATAGGGCTTCACAGTCTCAATCGAAAGAGAGAACTGCCGCCCAGTATGTCTAAATCATAATAACAAGTAAAATTACAATACTACCCCTGGATACAAATACTTGAGAATAGAGACAAAAGACACTGATTTAAAGAAGAGAAAAGACTAAAATAACCCTAGAACAAAGTTGTATTTTAGCATATCTGATTACTAATATTAGAAGCAGATAAGAGAGAAGAGAAAACACAGCAGTTGTTGGGGAGACAAGAAGAGATTGCCAAATGGGAGAGAAAATTTAGTCTCCCAATCAACCAGATCTCTTTATATGTTATGTTTTCAAAACAGAAGCTGCAAGTTACAATGTTATATAAAAAAATAAACTGACTAATCTGACCTCAGTTATAGCAGTAGATAGGCATAAATACCCTGTCTACTACGGAAAAAAATAAACTATTATTCCTAGGGAAAGCTAAACCTCACAACATAGTTTAGTAGTTTTAAATGTTCACATTAAAAGAAGAAAAAGAGAAGAAACTAAGTTCCCAAGATTTAGGTGGTGGAATTTAAAATGGCAAAAATCATTACTTTTTAATACAAACTAATAGTAGAAGGAAAATGTACTTTAGGCGAAGTAACTAACAATTTTTTACTTTAAACAACCAACTATACAATAAAGTAGCAAAGAAGTTTACGGAAATTATATCAGATTTGCTTTCCTTTTATGTCAGTTTGCCAGTTCTGCAGCATGTTTTAAAATGTCCCTAATTTCCCTAATATTTCCATTTCCATGGGTAGCGTCATGAAGTTTTATCAAAACCGGCATAGTCCCTAATGAACACTACCAGCACTATGTGGAGTACAAGAGAGTTTCCACGACATATTTCCATTTCTACTTCCATAGGTAGTGACATGAAATTTTACTGGAATTGACATATTCCCCAATGAATATACCAACGCTATGTGGAGTACAAGAGATGGTATTATAACACAAGTTGGTGACAATATTGTAGATATGTGGAGTAACAATGTTATTGCCTGCCTAACTTACATGGTTACCACATTGAGCTAGCTTAATATTTATTTCGAACATGAAGTTAAATATTAGTTATTGTTTGTGTAATAGATTGTTTGGTTAATCTATTACAACCATTTACATTTTCTGTGAGTTTAAATTTTGCTTTAACTCATTTTATCATGAAGTTATGAATCTTAAGGTTTACAAGGCAATTTCAGAATGCATTCTTTTGTCTATAACCTAAGTTTCTTAGTTTTGTTTAGTAATTTGAAATATGATAATAATTTAAAAAGGTTTGCCTATGCTTCTTTTATAATTTCATAAAATACTATTCTATATTTTGCATAGTTTATAATGTTCCCACCATGCCTATAATTTTTATGATATTTCTGACATTTCTAACATGTTTCTTATATTTTGATGACTGACATTTCCACCAACACTGGCATTTGAAACCTTGGTTCTTCTTGTTAATTGATTATTCTAAGGAAAATAGCCCTCATGCTTTTAGTCATTCTTTTCAAGATTAGAGTTGGATGGGTTTAAGGAGATCCAACTTCATTTTATACTTTATATTATATGATATTCATATTCTAACATATTTTCAAGGCAGATATATTAGATTGAAAAAAAGGCTACCTTAAGAAACTTGATGCATAATATCATCCCTAACTCAGAAACTATGTTGCAGGTATGTTCGCTTTGTTATGACTAAGATGGAAGGGAATATAGAAGAGATTAAGAGGCTGCATCCAAGGTAATATGAATATCCAACTGTTTGCTTTTCTAGTTCAAGTTCCTAGAAAAATGTTTTGCTCGTTCATATACATTGAAATTTTGGAAAAAAACATTTCTTAGAATTTAGGTTTATGTCAGGGATATCAACCATGGAAGCTATCTTTCTTTTGCAACGATTGATAGAAAAGTTAAGAGAGAGAAAAAGAGAGATCGTCGTATGGTATTCATTGATCTAGAGAAAACATTTGATAGAGTTCCTATAGATATAATATGGTGGGTCTTGGGAAAGAAAGGGGTTCCAAATAGGTATATAGACCTAAGGATATGTATAAGGGTGTAACAACCAATGTTAGAAAACCTGTGGGAAAGACAACAAACTTTATAGTTACAATGGGTCTTCACCAAAGTTTAATGCTTAGCTTTTATTTATTTGTTCTACCTAACAAAACCATACATGAATTGACTAAACATATTCAAGTGGAGTGATAAATACGGTACATATGAACACAAGAAGTCAGTGGGCTGATTTGTTTACAAAAGTGTTGAGTCGGGGAAAAGTGGATTAATATAACTGTTAGAATTGTTAGAAGTAGTTAACAGGGGCAGTATTGTCTTTTTCATGTTATTCTTTCTCTCTTATATCTGCTGTAACTTTCCTAAGGGTATTGTAGTCATTTCATCCTTAGTAGGCTAGTACAACCTGGGTCACAGTAAGGAGATGTGAATAGATTTCTCCTTTCTAATCTTCCCTCTTTTCTTCTCCTTCTCTTTCCCTTCCCTTTCTCTTCCTATCTTCCTCTCTTTCTTTCTTCTATCCTTTTTTTCACCTTTTCTTACTTTATTAAAGTTGGAACATGGTATCAAAGACTTGAGGTCGACTACACTGTTCGCGGAACTATTCACATCTCAACTTTTTTGTGCCCTAGGAATAGAGAATATTCTTTATTCTTTGTTGGAAAGGAAAAGGACTTAAGAGGACTGGTCGCCCACTTGGAAAAGAGGCTTTAATGCCTCAAGTTGCAGTGTTGTATGAGTTGGTGGTGTTTTCTAAAAGCCCTCTATTCAGCAGTTCGAAGAGGGCAGCTTTGTGATGTTTCGAGTTGTGAGGTAGGTGCTCCTCAATGTGTTGTGATTTTGTAGTGGTTTGTGTTGTGGTGACACCTTGTGGTAAGTATGCAATCTTTCCCAAGTGTTTCTAAAGTAGAGGGCTGATGATTCTTGGTATTTTTCCTAAAAAAAAAGGTGTATTATAGTAGTTGCATACCAGCTGTTTGACAGTTTGCCTAGGTGGCAAATCAGTGATCTCTCACTCATGGTTTCATCAAATGGTAACACTAAACCTACAGTAATTGTGCAATCAGATTTGACGACTTCTCAATTAACTACAGTGGAACTCAATGGTACTAATTATATCCCATGGGCCAAGTCGGTTGAGGTATCTGTCATTGCAAGAGGCAAGTTGAAGTACATCAAGGAGGGTCCATTGAAAAGTGAATCAGAAGGGTACAATGAATGGGTACAAAAGAATGCCCAAATTATGACATCACTTTGGAATAGTATGGAGAATCACATTAGTGTAAACCTTATGTTTCTAGACACGGCCAAGGAGATTTGGGACCATGCAAAGCAATTGTACTCTAGACAAGACAATGTCATAAGAATTTACCAGTTGTACCAAGACTATTTTTCTCTTGAAAAAGGGGATAAAAGTGTTGGAAAATACTATGCTTCTCTAAAAAGCTCAAGGAATGAGCTCAATATTTATCAACCCACCCCTATCCACTGATTTGAAGACTCAACAAGAACAACGAGAACATCTAGATGTAGCAAGAATTTTATCTGGGTTGATGTCTGAATTTGAACCAATGCGGGCCCAAATCTTAGGGAGCAATGATCTTCCATCCTTGTTAGGTTTTCTCTCGCATAAGGAGAGCCTCAAATCCACATAATGATCATCCCCCACCTTCAGAGAGATCAACCATGGTGGTTTCCATAGGAGGTTTTCTTGATAGACATGCGTGGTAGAGGTGGAGGAAATGTGAGGGGTTTTGGCCATGGGCCCAGAGGTGCACGAGGAGGTGGTAGAGAGTTTGGTGGTTGTGGTCATAGTGGTAGTGGTTCAGCCCGTGAGTGCTCACATTGTGGACGAGAAGGTCACATAGTCAACTTTTGTTATGATCTTCATGGCCTTCCATCTTCCTAGGCTAACCAAGCAATGGTGGAAGGTATTTCGGGAGTCTTAGTGTGACTAAAGATGCTCCTACTTCTAATGTTGGTAAGGATAAAGACACAATCTCTATCTCGTGTGAGGAGTATGAAAAGCTTCGCCAGTCTGCCTCCTCTAGTTCTACCACTACTACACTTGTGAAGTCAGGTACTGCTTGTCTTACTTCTAGTTCTTCACCTTCACCTTGGGTAATTGATTCTGGAGTTTCAGACCACATGATTAGCTCCTCAGATATGTTTGTATCCTCCTTGTCGCCACCTTCTACCTCTCAAACCGTTACCTTAGCTGGTGGTTCTTCTTCTGCTATTACTGATACCAATAATGTGTCTCTTGGTTCTGACCTTAATTTATGCTCGGCTTTTTATGTTCCTAAGTTTCCCTTTAGTCTCTTGTCTATAAGTAAGCTTACTCAAACCCGTCATTGTTCAGTAACATTTATCCTTCATATTGTGTCTCTCGGGATCTCAAGACGAGGAAGACGATTGGTGGCGGTTGTGAAGTTGGAAGACTGTACTACTTGGATGACCATGGTCATTAGAAGGCTCTTCATTCCTCTCTTACACCACATCAGTGGCATTGTCGTCTTGGTCATCCTTCTCTACGTGTTTTGAAAAAGCAAGCCCCAACCTTAGAGTCTGTAACTCAGCTAGATTGTGAGTCATATCAGTTAAGTAAACATCATGGAGTGTCTTTTGTTCCTAGGAATGATAAGAGAATCTTGAGTCCTTTTTCTTTAGTCCACTCAGATGTTTGGGGTCGTAGTCATGTGTCATCTTATAATGGATTCAAATATTTTGTAACATTTATTGATGACTATTCATGAATGACATGGATTTACTTAACGAAGGATCATTCAGAATTGTTCTCTATTTTTCTATCTTTTCATACTGAGATAAGGAATCAGTTTGGTGTATGCATTGAAGTGTTTCGTTCAGATAATGCCAAGGAATATTTTCATAATAATTTCAGGTCTTATTTTGACTCTCATTGTATACATCAATCCTCATGTTCACACACTCCTCAGCAAAATGATGTGATTGAGAGAAAAAATCGCCATGTGATTGAAACTGCTCGGGCCTTGTTGATTCAAATGTTAGTTCCTAAAATCTATTGGAGTGATGCAGTTTTCACCTCTTGTTTTCTCATAAACTGTATGCCTTTTTCAGTCCTAGATAGTGAGTCACCTTTCTCTATCTTGTTTCCTTCCACCTCGCCTTTCTCTCTTCCTCCTCGTGTGTTTGGTTGTGTGTGTTTTGTTCACAAATTGGGTCCAGGTCATGATAAACTTGACTCCAAAGCTATTAGATGTGTTTTTCTTGGTTACTCTCGTACTCAAAACAGTTACAAATGCTATGATCCTGTTTTACGAAAAGCTTTTGTTGCTCTAGATGTTACCTTCTTTGAGAGTTTACCCTATTTCTTTGGATGTGAACTTTCTCCTTCTATTCCTCTTCCCTCTGAATCTGGTGATGTCTTTATTCCCTTGCCTACTATGGAGGAGCCTATTTGACCATCTATTCACAGAGTGTACTCTAGAAGTGATAGACAACCAAAATTGTCACCAGTAGTTGATCCAATTCCAACTTCTGTCATGCCACCAGAGTCTTTTCCGTTGACAGATCCACCATCCTCAAATCTTGATCTTCCTATTGCCCTTTGTAAAGGTAAGCATACTTGCACAGATCACCCCCTTTCTCAGTATGTTTCCTTTGCTCACTTGTCTCCTTCACATCAACGTTTCATTTCCCTTCTATCCTCTGTTTCTCTACCGTGTTCTCTACAGGAAGCCCTCTCATCTCCTAACTAGAAGAAGGTGATAGATGAAGAATTTCATGCTCTTCAGTTCAATAATACTTGGGATCTCACTTCCTTACCACTTGGGAAGCAGGCCGTTAGTTATCGATGGGTATATACAGTTAAGCACCATCAAGATGGCAATATTGAGCAGTTCAAAGCTCGACTTGTTGCAAAGGGGTATACTCAGACCTATGGTGTGGACTATTCAGAAACTGTTTTCTCTGTTGCTACAGTAGTCCGAACCAGTAGAAGAGGAGAAGAAGTAGAAGAAGAAGATGAAAGAACAGTCGAACATAATAGGTTAAACCCTATTAGCCGACCCTTAATATTGATTAGGCTCTAATTAGTAGTATAAAGACTAAACTGCCCCCACTTAAGTATGGGACAGGAAGTCTCTATAAAGACTGCCACATAAGCACATAACTTAACAAAAGTCAATTGACTAATCTAACCTTATTCGGCTAGCTCTAACACTCCCCCTCAAGCTCGAGAATATATGTCATAATCCCAGCTTGTTACATATATAGTTCACTCACCCTAAGCTTAAGCCTTTTGTAAACAAATCTGCCCACTGATCACCTGAGCCCACATGTTCTGTGCTTATCTCTCTAGTAAGGACCTTCTCCCTCACAAAGTGGCAATCAATCTCTATGTGCTTTGTTCTCTCATGAAAAACAAGGTTGGATGAGATGTGGAGTGCAGTTTGATTTTCACAGTACAATTTCATAGGTTTATCCATGGAAAACCCGATTTCTTGTAGGAAATTCCTTAGCCATACTAATTCACATGTAGTGTGTGTCATGGCTCTATACTCAGCTTCAGCACTGCTTCTAGCCGCAACCATCTGCTTCTTACTCTTCCATGTCACAAGATTTCCTCCAAGAAATGTGCAATAACCTATAGTAGATCTTCTATCAGACACAGAGCCTGCCATCTGCATCTGTATACCCAATTACTTCAAGTTTTCCTCCTGGTTTGTACAATAACCCACGGCTCGGAGCTCCTTTCAGGTACCTTACAATTCTAAGAACTGCATCCCAGTGAAGTATACGAGGGTTCTGCATAAATTGGCTCACCACACTGACTGCAAAGGAGATGTCTGGTCTCGTGATAGTCAAATAGTTCAGCTTCCCCATTAGCCGTCTATACCTTCCAGGATCATCAAATATTTCCCATGTATCACTGCTCAACTTAACATTTGGTTCCATAGGAGTTTCAGCCGGTTTTGCACCTAACAGTCATGTTTCATCCAGTAGATCAAGAACATATTTTCTTTGGCACAGGTTTACGCCTTGTCTTGATCTAGCAACTTCTATACCCAAGAAATACTTCAATGTCCCAAGGTCTTTTGTTTGAAAATGATTTTGAGAAAGACCTTTAGTTTATCGATCCCCAATTTGTCACTACCAATTATGACAATATCATCCACATAGACCACTAATAAAATCTTTCTGGCTTTTGAATCATAGCTGAACATTGAGTGGTCAACCTGGCATTGTTTCATTCCAAAATTCTTCACCACTTCACTAAACTTCCCAAACCAAGCACGAGGCGATTGTTTCAACCCTTAAATTGCCTTTTTCAGTCTGCACACCTTATCATCCTCCCCTTGAGCAACAAACCCAGGTGGTTGCTCCATATATACCTCCTCCATAATGTCAAGTTGAAACAAGGGCCAATCATACATAACTGCCAGGGAAATTAACACACGGACAGAGCCAATCTTAGCCACTGGAGAGAAGGTCTCCATATAGTCTACTCCATACAACTGTGAATAACCTTTAGCAACAAGTTTGGCCTTCAGACGCTCCACACTACCATCTGGCAAGTATTTAACAGTATACACCCATTTACAACCTACAACATACTTACCAAGTGGAAGAGTAGTGAGCTCCCCTGTGTGAGTATGCTGAAGGGCAGAGAGTTCCTCCTCCATTGCCTGTCGCCACCCAGGTGAGCTAAGAGCCTCTTGGACATTCTTAGGTATAGAAATAGATGACAATAGTGAGACAAACTGGCGATGTGAGGCGGAAAGGCGAGATACTGAAACAAAATTGGAAATGGGATGGAGGGTACAACTATGTTTACCTTTTCGTAAAGCAATGGGTAGATCAAGTCCTGAGGGTTTAGGGACAAGAGCAACAACAGGATCCACAGACAGGGTAGAAGCTGGAGGAGGAGCCGGTGTCTGTCAATGAGTATACACGTGCCGGATCGGTAGTCGTTCAGTCGGGATCTACACGGGAGGAGGTGAAGGGTCAACCCCAATAGGAACACCCAGAACGGGATCACGGACTGGAAGAGGAAGAGGAAGCAAAGGTGGAGACATAGATACTTCAGGTCCCGAGAAGAAGGGGATAGACTCAAAAAAGGTGACATCAGGACAAACATAGCACTTCCGAGTAATGGGATTATAACACTTGTACCCTTTTTGAGTCTGAGAGTAGCCAAGAAAGACACACTTAATGGAGCGTGCATCTAGCTTGTCTATTCCAGGACTCAGATTGTGAACAAAGCACATAGCCAAAGATACGAGGTGTTAATGGAAAGGGAGACAAGGTGGGGAACAAGATAGAGAAGGGAGACCGACCATGAAGAATGAAGGAGGGCATGTGACTAATGAGGAAACACGCAGTAAGTACAGCATCACTCCAAAACCATTTAGGAACACTCATATGATGAAAAATAGACCGAGCAGCTTTTCTCCTGTGGCTAAATTAGGTTTTGTACGAGTGCTCATTTCTTTAGCTGCCCACTTTGGTTGGCCCCTATTTCAGCTTGATGTCAAAAATGTGTTTCTCCATGGTGATCTTCAAGAGGAGGTATATATGGAGCAACCTCCTGGGTATGTTGCTCAAGGGGAGTTAGGAAATGTGTGTTGATTGAAGAAGGCTATCTATGGGCTGAAGCAATCACCACAGGCATCGTTCGGTCATTTCAGTAGTGTGGTGCAAGATTTTGGATTGAAACAATGCAGTATTGATCACTCTGTGTTTAGTAGAGACTCATCATCTGGGAAGATCATTCTAGCAGTGTATGTTGATGATATTGTTCTCACTGGCAATGATACACATTGAATTGATGAGTTGAAATAGTTTCTACAACAACACTTTCAAACTAAAGATCTAGGAAGCTTGAAGTACTTTCTTGGAATTGAGGTAGCTCGGTCGAAGTGGGGAATCTCTCTGTCCCAAAGAAAGTATGTTTTAGATGTGTTGAATGAAACTGGGTTGTCAGGATCCAAGCCAGTTGAAACTCCCATGGACCCCAATGTGAAGATGACTGATAGTCAGGGAGAGCCATTAGAAGACCCTATAAGGTATCAGAGACTAGTAGGCAAGTTGATCCATCTTACCATCACTAGGCCTGACATCTCCTTTAGGACCCCAAATAGGCACTATTTGGCACTATTAAACTAGGCACTATTAAACTAAAATATTCATTTTGTGTGTTTATATACTAATTTCTTTTTATTATTTTCTTATTTGTTAAGATTTAATCAATACAAACATTGCTAAGTGCTGTATTGAACCCTCAAAGACTTTAAAACCTGAACCAATAAGTAAGGAAGAACTTAAAATTTTGTCTAATCAACACATTTTCTATACTTTAACATGAACTCTATACTTTTCTTATGAAAATTATGAGTAATTATTAAGGAAATATGGCTATGGTACCTAGGGAACTACCCTAGGATCTATGTTTTCTATATAAAAAAACCATCGCCTAGGCGACTAGGTGACAAGGCACCCCCCTAATGCCCAACATCGCCTTGGTGCCTTGAAAACTATGCCCCTTCACTTGTTATTTATAATAAAAAATAAGAGTACAAAGACTACTATGCCCTTATAGGGCAGTAAAAACATAAAACAACATGTATAGAACTGAAAAACATAATAAAATTTGGACTCACATAACCATTGTGGTCCCCACTACCTATTTAACAACTAACATAACACAACTATTCTAAAAACAACGCAAAACTGACTAATCTTCAACACTCCCCCTCAAGTTGGGAGTAAATGTCACACATTCCCAACTTGCATAGATCATGTTCATGTTTGTTCTTTGCAATCCCTTTAGTGAGAACATCAGCCAATTGCAACTCTGAAGAGACATAAGGCAAGCAAACTTCTCCGGTTGTTACCCTCTCCCTTATTAAGTGCCTATCGACTTCAATGTGTTTTGTCTTGTTATGCTGGATTGGATTGTGGGCAATGTTGAATGCAGCCTGATTGTCACAATACAACATCATAGGTTCCTTTGCTCTCACCCCAATCTAGCTCAATAGGGATCTAACCCAAAGTAGTTCTGAGACACCATGAGCCATGGATCTATACTCAACCTCTGCACTTGACCTAGCCACAACCACTTGTTTCTTGCTCTTCCATGAGATCAAGTTTCCACCTACAAAGGTACATACTCCTGAAGTAAATCTCCTGTCCTCTAAACACCTTGCCCAGTCTGCATCTGTATAGGATTCCAGTTTCAAATTTTCATAATTTGAAAAAAGAATGCCTCTGCTGGGGTCCAAAAAACTAACCACCCCCTACAGAAGAATAAAAGAAATCAAACGATACTTGTGCGCCCAAGATCAGATCAAAAACAAAGAATCCAGCTTTTCTAGGACTCTTCCCCATACTCCAATTCCTCCTGATTTTGATGCCAAAACGAAGATCACATTCCTGATGACTTGATCTCACCAAAAGATCCAAGAACTGGGCAATCAATAGCAGATCGATCAACCTCTTCTTACTTCATGCAATTGGCCGATCTAGGGCTGCATGAGAATGCTTCAAGAACCCTAGTCCTTGCTCTAATAACAAGTAGAAATCTGTTGGATTTAAAAGTATAAAAGAAAAGTGTGTTTTCTTGGAGAGAGAAGAAAGAGAGAGGAAAAAGAAGAGAAGAAGAACTCTTGAGAAGGAAAGCAATCATCTGGCCGCCCCCTTCACTTGTTATTTATAATAAAAAATAAGAGGAGTACAAAGACTACTATGCCCTTATAGGGCGGAAAAAACATAAAACAGCATGTGTAGAACTGAAAAACATAATAAATTTGGAATTGCATAACTATTGTGGTCCCCACTACCTATCTAACAAATAACATAACACAACTATTCTAAAAACAACACAAAACTGACTAATCTTCAACAAAGTTGATTGCCTTTTTGTGAGAGAAAAAGTAACAAGTGGAGAGGTTGTTACTCCCTATGTTAAATCTGAAGACCAAGTAGCTGATATTTTTACTATAAGTGTGGGTTGCTCAAGGATGGGCTATATTTGTAACAAGCTGGAACTTTTATGATATATATGCTCCTGCTTGAGGGGGAGTGTTAAAATTGTTAGAAGTAGTTAATAGGGGCAGTATTGTCTTTTTCATGTTATTCTTTCTCTCTTATATCTGTTGTAACTTTCCTAAGGGTATTGTAGTCATTTCAGCCTTAGTAGAATGTTAATACAACCTGGGTCGACAGTAAGGAGATGTGAATAGATTTCTCCTTTCTAGTCTTCCCTCTTTTCTTCTCTTTCCCTTCCCTTTCTCTTCCTATCTTCTCCTTTCTTCTATCCCTTTCTTCACCTTTTCTTACTTTATTAAAGTTGGAACAATAACAAGCTGGGATTATATTACATATATTCACCAGCTTGAGGGGGAGTGTTAGAGCCAACAGTCCAGGGGTACTTAAGTCATTTCATAATGTTTTATTTAAAGGTGTTTTGTCTATTATCTCTGATGTTAAGTAGGGTGTCCCATACATAAAAGAGAGGCAAAAAGGTATATATATATATAAAATCTGTATCTTGAGGACAGTATGGTTCTTTTATCTTTTAATATAAATATTATTTTCTGGGTGTGGGCTGTCACTTTTGACACACCCATACAGTCTTCTTTCTCTCTTGATCACTTCTATTCAAACCTTCTCTAACAGAAACAAGATTCATGTAGCCAACCTCATATAATTGGGAATCTTGGGATGAGGCTAGGATGATGATGATGATGATGGGCATATTATTTGGTTGGAATTCTTCATCTGGTTGAGGTTCACTAAAAATTGCATGCCAAGGCTGAATTACTTGAGACACACAAACTGGTAGTCTCCAATCCATTTTAAAGATAGAATTACAAAAGAAAAAGATAGAAAATAAAAGAAAGAAAAGAAAATTTCCAAATCTTCTTAGGTACATTGCAAGTTGAGTATGGATGATCTGTGGTCTCTTTCTCCCGATACAATACACATTTGCTTTCTATGTTGATGATCATTGGTTTTAGTGAGCATGAATAAATATCTTCCTTGGTACCACCAACCAAGCAAAGGCTTGAACTCTAGTTTTTATTTAACAGTTGGATAATGAATTCTTTTTTTTTATGAATGATAATAAATTTATTAATTCAGAAGCAGATTTAGAGTGAGTTCATACAACATCCCAGGGAGAGGCACGAGCTGCCCCTCCTTGAATCTTACAAGTAAACTAGGAAAGAAAAGCAAGAATCACAACTGAGCCCAAAAACAATTCTTCCCTATTTACCCCTTGCTTAGCTAACACATCTGACAAAGTATTTGCTGATCTCCCCAACCATTGTACAGTGACCAACATATTCCTTGTCAACTGACTAAATTTCTTCATTTCATTCTTGTAACGCCACATAGCCTCTTTAGGATTTTCCAACCAACCCACCACCACTTTGGAATCCCCCTCGATTGTTAGGTGTTGTACCCCCAGCTGGTTTGCAAATTGCACCCCTTGTACAGTAGCTAAAAGTTCTGCTTGATGGAGTCCCCAATTCCCAAGGGACCCGAGTAGAGAAACAAAATCTCTCCCTTCTCATTTCTCAAAGCACCCCCCGTTCCGGATAATCCTGGATTACCCATGCTACTTCCATCAAAGTTCAACTTCAGTGAGCCTTCGGATGGAGGAGACCAACTTGTAATTGATTTGTCCTTTAGGGATGAACACCTCGCTACTGCTGACCAATTTCTCCAAAGGTCATTAAAGGAGAATTGATGAAAGATTTTCAAGGTCTTCAGCCAAGGTATTGCCCTATTTAACACGCAGTCTTTCCTAACTGCTCCTTTCCTTTTCTTGAAAAATTCTAACATTCCTTTCTTCCCAAAGAGTCCAAATCAAGGCAGCACGATTACATCTCCACATAATTCTCCCTTTTTTTGTAGGCCAATAAAAGGTAGAATGGTTGAAGAGCATGTGAACTTCTGTTGGTAGACTCCAACTACTCCCAAACAACGAAAGTAGCCTGCAGAAGAGGGACAAGATATTAATAGGTGGTAACAATCTTCACCGTGAGCTCTACAGAGGATACACCAGTTAGGAAAAATACAGAGGAAAGGTCTTCTCTTTCGTAGGTTATCTAGAGTGTTTACTTTCCCATGGAATACTTCCCAACAAAACGCCATAATTTTTTTGGGAACTGGCCTGCACCAACTTTCCTTTGACGGAAAGGGTTGATGAGTAGAGAGTTGAGAGATGGACTTGAAGAAAGAAGCACAAGTGAAGGTTCCATTGGGTCTAGGAGTCCATACCCTCTTATCTGGCTTGGAGGATCCAAACAAACCTGATTAAGACAACCAAGCAAGACGGAAAGAGATTCAATTTCATCATCCCTAATGAATTCTTTTCATATGATATTTCTTTTCTTTTGCTAGGGTTTAGATGAACTAGAGTGAAGATACTTCATATTGTGAATTTTAAATGATATTAGATTATTCCTTCTAGTATGTTCTCCAGATACCTTCTACTTACTATTAATTGCAATTTGTCTATTTGTTTTTTTTTCCACTAGCACTAATGACCTAAGACCATTACACATTGTTGGTTCCAATCATCTGGGATCTTGGAAGGGGTAGACTGGATAAAATCCTAATTTTGTTTTTGTTTTTATTTATTTATTTTTTTTTTGCACAAAGTTGCTGCCATCCTGCACTCTCATGTTTGCCATCCCATGATTTTAGAATTACACCAAGTAATGGCCCCTACTGTTTTTTATTCTCACTAGGAACTTTCTCCTGTAACTGCATAAAACTCTATTGCAGATTTGCAGAGCTCAAAGAACTACATGGAATTGAAGATGAGAAGCCATTGGCTGCTGCTGGAGGCCCCCAAAAAATGGCTTCTGGGCTTCTCTGTATGAACCTATGATTATCAAGATTCTCTTTTCTATATGAATCTAAAAGTATCAATTTCTTTTCTTCAGGGTTGACATTTTTCATAATTTTGTTGCTTCGTTATGCAGCTGTCACTCTGAAGTGTGTCGGAGCATCTATTGGAGAAAAGCAATCTCTTTCAAAGAAATTACCTGCCACCACAACGGTGATTGTCTAATTTCAATCCCTAAACTCTCCTTTCTGTTTTACTGGGGTTTTCTACCAAAAAACTGAATCCAAATTTTACATAAAACTATTTTAGGTTGGGAGGCTAAAGGTTCTGTGTGAGAGCTTCTTTCATTTGAAGTCCATCAAGATGAAATTGTTTCTTCAAGAAGAGGTAAGTGCTTCATTTACTTCTGATAAATTTGAATGTCTGCAAATAAAATGGTCCACAAAATTAGATTAGTCCATTATTCTGTTTGATTAAAATGTTAGTTAATTTTAGCTGGAAATCATACGATTTGTTCAAATGAATTAAGATGTGTAATCTTTGTTCTGTATCTTTCATTAGACTGTCATCATCATAATTGGTAGAAATGCCTACTAACTGCTTTGTGTCAGGTGATCAAAGTTATTGTGGGCGTCCACTCCATATACTACCATACCTAATATATTCTTATAACAAATAGAGAAGGGAAAGGGTGTATTGTCATGCCCTCTGCATGTAGGAAATGGAATCATAGTAACTTGGCTTCATATTTGCTGGTTAAACCTTTGGCATTTACAATCGTGCCATTACTCGAATCTCCGGTGATGTGTGGCCCTCTCGTCCCTTCCCTCTGCATGCAGTAAATGGAATCACACAGTAACCGTGTTAAGTATTTGGTGCTGACAGTGGTGCAAATTACCCAATGCTGTGTTTGGTTTGTGGGAAGATTTTGGTAGGATGGGAAAGGGGAAATGGATGGAAATTTTCATGTTCCATTTTTTGGATGCAAAAGGAAAAGTAGTGGGAAAATCAACTCTAGTAACAATTCTTAATTAATTAATTAGTAATATTTTTATTAATTTATATTTTACTATTATTATTTATTAATATTTTTATGAAATAATTTTATAATTAATTAATATTGATAATTATCTAACTAATTATTAATTAATAAAATATTTTAAAATTTATTTTATTAATATTTACTATGAATTAATTAATAATTTTATTTTTACTATTATTTTTTTATTTTATTGAATCATGAATTAGATTAATAATAAAATCCTTATTTATTCATTCATTAATTACTTAGTTAATTAATTATTAACTATTTTTTGTTAATTATTAATTAGTTAATAATACTTTTTTATTATTTAGTATTTTATTATTAATTAGATATTAATTATTTTAATTAATTAGTTAATATTTATTATTTATTAGATATTAATCATTTTAATTAATTAGTTAATACTACAAGGAAGGTGGTTTTTTGTTATATAAGATCACCCCTACATTACCACTTGTTTCCCACCAAAATGGTGGGACTCCACATCCCAATATTTGGGATCTATAATTCCACCTTTTTCCCATCCCATCTCATGACATCCCACAAACCAAACATGGGAAGGGAGGAATATTCCATATTTTCCCTTCCCATCCCACAAACCAAACGAAGCCTAAGTTATTCTCTTACTAATCACTTGTTTCTAGCCTCTGCCACATCTAAAACCTTGAACTTGTACCATTATGCTTCTCCGTGCAATGATCTGCATTGAAAATGGCCTGGCTATCGTGGTACATTCTAGTTAAATTTCTAAGACTTTTTCAGTTATTAGAATTATGGATACTAGCATAACAGGCTTGGCCCTTACCAGAGCCCTGAAATCACAAAAGGACAAAACATAACACCCCATGACCCCCCTTATTTGCAAATACACATAAACAAAAATGTAAGAAAGGAAAAAAGCCTTTTTTTATGTTATTTCTTGTGATTGAACTTCTCTATGATGCATTTTAGGGATTGAAATTATCTTCTCCAAGCTTCATTGCACCTTTCTACATGTATATCATAACTATGGTCCAAGAACAATATGCCTATAATTTGGTTTCAATCATCATCATCATCATCTTTGCGGATGACATTGTTTTAATTGATGAAACTAATGAAGGATTAAATGCAAAATTAAGCTTATAGACATATGCCTTAGAAAGTAGAGGTTTTAAAATAAGCAGGACTAAAACAAAGTATATGACATTTAGTAATAATAGGAGTGTCAATCAAGATACACTTATGATTGGGGTTGGTTCAATAATTCATAACAAGGAAGGGATTGAGGAGGATGTCACCCAAAGAATTAGAGCAAGATGGGAAAAATGGAGTGGTGCATATGGACTTTTATGTGAACTGAGGTAGACACATGAAATGCAGAAGCACTTTTACCTGTTGTAGATGCAAAGGAGGTAGAAGGGGTAGGGGCCAACCTATTCATCTTCCCAAGGATCCTACCATACAATTCCAAGTCATCTCTGAAGGAGTTAAGTCTTCCTTAGGGTCAAATCCAACAAAGTGCTCTTGGGAAGTACCAATAGTTGAGTTATTAGATTGAGAATCTTGGGTATCCAGATATGCAAAGGTAAACTTCTTATGAGCAGGATTCTTTGAGCTATCTTGATTCTTGGTGGCCCACTTGGGCTTCCCAATTAATTCCCAACAAGTCTCTCAGGTGTGTTAGACCTTTGACAACGTGTACTCCATAGTTTGTCCTTGTCATCACCTTTCCTTAAGTCACTCTTCTTCACTCCAATGTTGCCCCCTAAAAAAGGAAAAACTCATTGTTGGGAGACAAGTTTCTTGTAGGTTTTAGCATCTTCATCATGCTTCCACACAATGGTCTGATATAATCTAGTTCCTTCCAGACAAAGGTAAGAGCTGAATAGTACATAGATAAGCTACAGTCCCCTTGCTTACAGGTAGATAACTCTGCTTGAAGTTGGTAGATCTTAGTATAATGTCTCTGTTCCAAGTAGGTTGACTTGGCTTGTTCCCAGACCTCACAAGCCATATCAGCCCATATGAAAATTTTCTTTACATGGGATAGCATGGAACCCAATAGCCAAGACATTACCATACTGTTCTCTTGATCCTACCTATCATATTCGGTTCTACCAGATTTTGGTTCTTTAATTTTCCCATTTATGTAACCAGCTTTTCTCTTAACTCTGACATACAACTTAATTCTCTTGGACCACTCCAGATAGTTCATTCCATCAAAGGGAGTGATAGTCATAAAAAAATTTATGCTGTCCATCCCTCCATTAATCAAATGATTTTTCTGCTGGTTTCTCAAAGAAAAAGAAGGTTCTACACCCCTACACCACAGTTACAAAGCTGTGATAGTCCAAACCAGCCACATCGAAAGGAGGACAGCACACCCAATGAGGGAAAGGCAGTGCTTTAGCCAAACTTCATCAAAAGAAACCCTAAAGGAAGCAAACACAGCAAAACTGGAGGTCTGTAAACCCTAGCCAAATAGACAGAAGGACATTAAACTTCATAACAAGGAGATAACAAACTCCCACAACTCCAAACTGTAACATTCACAGCTTACTGCACATTTATAGCTTGAATGTAACAGTACATACCTGGAGTATAAAAAGGATCCCACGATCACAGTCCAAAAAGGGAAGGGAACACCTCAAAGATGCTAATCACTGCATTTGGCTGTCACCACAAGTACCACAGCACCTCTTCTTGGTGCAATGACCAAGAGAGAAGAAAATAAAAAGGTGGAAAGAGTGTCTAGATCAGTTCGATAGAGTTTTGTCTCCCCTTCCAGTCAAAAAAGGTGAGTTTCAGTTGAGAAATCTCGATCGGAAATACTTTAGCCCAGATCAATGCTCTGATACCATGTAATCCGGCAAAGAAAAAAGAAGAGAAAGGAAGAGGGAAGAGATGTGAAAAAAAGGCTCAAAAAAAAAACTTTAGCTGGTGGCGCCTAAATTGCTATTTATACTTAGGTCGACTGCATACAATAAAAAGGAAAAGAAAATGACTGAAATACCCTTGCGACAATGTATTAACAGATTACAACAAGACTTTTGATACGAATGTCATTTTGGAGTTAGAAAGGATTAACAAGCAATTTAAAGATTTGAATGATTTCAAGAAAATTCCTCTTGCAAGAGATGATAGAGAGGTTCCCATTTGAATTGCCAGAAGAGATGAGTGTTGGAGCAGAGTATATTTGGATTGTTAAGCTGATTGCTAGTATTGTCAGGAGGTAAGTCTTCTGGGTATTTGTTAGGGTTTGATTACTATTCTTTTAGGACGGATTTTTTTGTCTCATTTTGAGTGATTGGGTGGAATTTGAAAATATTATTATTATTTTTTGGTTTGTGGGGGATTGAATGTAAGTTTGTGTTTTTTGTTGTTTTGGTGAGTTTGTGTTCGTGGTGGGCTCTTCCTGTTTGATTGGGCTTTTGGGCTGGTGTTGTGGTTGGAAATAGTTTTATTTTTTCTTTTTTCTCTTGGGTGACTTCCGGTCACCTTCCTTGTAACTTGTTTTCCTTCTAATAAATTTTATTTTATTGCCAAAAAAAAACATTATATGCATAGTTAATAGATGGCCTATACCTTCCAAGGTGAAAACAGAAGCCTAACATTGTGCATAACATGCTAATGCAAATTTGAAAGTGTGAACCGCCCCATAACAATTAAATTTCCAACCACCAAGTAATTCTGTTCTATATTAGTATGGATCATTTTTCAACCTGTCATCTGATTGGTCAGACTAGTGACCCAGTTACTAAATCATGCGTTTGCAGTTCTGAGTAATAAATAAAAAATATACTTGTTAAATTATTTATCAACCCAGAACCATTAACCCATTTGACATAGCCACCAGATTGCTGGGTTCTTTTTTCTTTTTTTACTTTTTGAAATTTTTTATTGTTCTGATGTTATGGGTTAACCCAGTGAACGAGATGGTTAAACCAGTGACCTATCCACCTAGGGGGAAAGCGGTTCAGCCTCTAGGCTGGTTTTAAAACATTGGTATGGATCTGATATCATTGATGCAATAAACCTGGCTTAAGTCCTAAGGCAAGTGCAGCCCACGATGATTACATTAGGCAGACAGATTGCATTAAACTTTTGCCAAGACCTTACAAAAAAAAATCCTTTCTTAACTTGTTTCAAGCTCAGCTTTAATGCTTAGTTTCTTTTGCAGTATCTTTTAATCATACTTAAAAAGATGGTGGGCCATGTATGATTTAACAGAGTAAAAGATATTATGGTTCAATTTCTCATATTCTGTATTGCAGGGTTCCCCCTTGCCACTGTTGCTTGATGATGAAATGGCTTCACTGATGGACTTTGGAGTTGGCAGTGAAGCAACAATTCTGGTGGACGAAGAGAGTTAATCACTTGAATCTGGATTATTTGTTTTGTGTATGCTTACGTGGAAGTGATTGGCTTGGGTGTTTTCTGGTTGTAGATTCTGTTACAGTTCAGGTTATGGCTATCACTCAACTCTAGATACCTAGGGATGGGTTTATAGGCCATTCATGTTTTTAAAGGGCCATTGGTTGGTGTAATAGTTATACCTTGGGCAGACAAGCATGAAAACATGAGCTCAGAGCGACGACTTTGTGCAAAAACTGCCAAAGGTGAGGTAATGTCCAGTCAAGACCCTGGATGGGGCCAACATCATATAATGGCCCTTCACATGATTCATGTATTTGATGGATACTTAGAAAATGCATTGGAGTAGATTTCACTTTGAGAATATAATTTTGCTGTGCTGATGGATGAGACTCTGCAGAAGAGTGTGCAAACTATGCATTCAATTTATATCCATTGGGTTTCCTTGAGTTTGAATGAAACATGAGGAAGGAATTCAGTTCTTCCATTGCAGCAATAAAGAGCATACAAATTTCTCACTCTTATTCTCTTTTATGCAAAATTCCTCCACCCCCACCCCCATATTAACTACCATCAATTCTTCAACCTGTGATACATTCCTGCTCTTCTCACCAGCTTTGCCAGCCTGATTTCACACAGGATAACTACATACTGCTCTTCAAGGATATTGGTGGATACGCTGGCTACGTTGATGTCTTATTCTTGTGCCCCCCACCCGCCCTCCCGCGACCCTTAAGCTAAACCTGATCTACACAAATAGGGATGCAAACAGATCGGATCGGATTCGAATCAGGGTATATCTGAATTCAATCCGATACTGTTCATGTCGGATCCAATCTGATCTGAAGATCCGATCGGATCTGATAGGCCTCGGTTTGAATTTAAATCTTATCAGTAAGTTGGATCTTTTGATCTGATTCGATCCGATTTGTTTTCTTTAAAAATTAATAAATTATTAAAAGAAAAATAATATATACCAATTTTAATAAAGAAAAAAAACAAAAAATACAAGTATTTTTTAAATTATTTTCATCATATATATACATTTTTTATAAAAAATAAATAATATATTTATAAATATATAACATATATTGGATCTTCTTGTATTAGATAGGGGTGATTTGAATTCGAATCTGAACATGGGTGATCTGAATTTGACCAAATACACAAACACATGAAACCTGCCTATACCACATTTAGGGTTGACCATGGGTTGCGCCCGGGCTGGCCTAGAACCTATGATAAGATTAGATTGGCGCCCCACAAGTGCCTCGTAGCACCTTCCACCTGTGTGTTGGAATATCCCCCCATGGTAAGTACAGAAGATGTTCCCAATGCACGGTGAGATGTGCATGTGGGGCGCTTGTGGGGTGCCGATTTGATCTCTATCATAAGGTCTATATACAGTGATCTGGGCTGGGCAAGGGTTAGCCTAGAACCTATGGTGAGGGCTATGCCCCAGACCAGGCCTGAAATGGTGACCCCTAATTTCATGGCACAAACAATATTAATACATCCCGATCGAGTTTGCTCCTGTCATCACTCACAGAACCTATCTTGGCATTTGGCACAGGTAGTGGGTTGCAATACCTCCTGTTCTTCATGGACCACACTAGCAAACTTGCTTACATCCAACAATAAATCCAGGATCCACAATTTCAAACTTGAGCTCGCACATGGCTCTACTTCAGCATCCAACTATTTGGTTTCTCGATCAGATGACTTAGCCCAAAGTAGGATCCATTGTCAGCTGCAAATACCATACTGGATGTCCTCATTGCTACTGGCAGAGCATGCTTCTCAGTTTTGAGAAGCGTTTGGAAGATTCAAGTTTATCCTCCAATCCCTCTGGCAAGTTTTTATTTGTTCTTTAAGGCTGTGTTTGGAAATGATACAAATAAGTGTGAATGTAAATATGTAGAGTGTAAAACGGTTCATATAAATTGTAAAATTGGATTAGTTTTGCACTGACAAATTTACCTTCTTACCAAACAGACTTTAGCTGTAATGGGTGCAAACATGAATTCCAATAAAGTATATGTGTTTTTTTTTTTATCAAAAGCCTACTTGAATGCAAATTTACTTCTTTTTTATAGACGTACTTTTACATGTTATTATCAATGTAAATATGCATTGGTCTGTCATTTATCAATGCATAAATATAATGTTGCCAAACACAAACAAAATTAAACTACAGTGTAAATTTACCCTGAACCAGGATTTACACTCTATTTGCATTGTTTCCAAACGCAGCTTTAAATCCATAGCAAGAAACGTTGGAAGAGTATTGAAAAGCCCCGTTGGCGACAAAGCATTGTACCTCTGCCAAAGAGGCTTGAGTTTGTGTAGATTTTGACATAACCAAGCCGAGGCCAGACAAAATCTGGATTGCTTTACGCAAACAAAGGTGGCTTTTTTCAAAAAGTTATTTATGAGAATATTCATGCGTTTTCAAAATGAAGTGTGGGATTGCCTAGTTGATTCTGTTGCTAACTGTAATCAGTCGTGGCTTGTTGGAGATGATTTTAAACGTCATGACAAACTCAAGTGAATGCATAAGTAGGAGAAATTCTACAAATTTCAGTTTGGTGCCTATGCAAGAGTTTTGCAATATGACCGATGCAGCGGGTCTTGTGGATTTGGGTTTCCGTAGTTCATATCAAGGTTTTTAAAACGAACGGACAACGAACCAGTCAGGGGTCCGGTTCTTAGATCAAATGGTCTGATCGTTCAAATCGAACGGATGGCCCGTTTTGACAAAAAATAAAAAATGGTCAAAACTATTGAACGGTTTATTGACCAAATCAACGTTTATAGCAAAATTCCGGTTTTGGGGAAAAATGGAACTGGTCACCTGACTGGTTTCCGGTTTTTCCGGTCTGGTCCAATTTAAAAAACCATGGTTCAAATTATACTTGGTCCAGTAGTACTTCTTAAACTAGACTTCATAGACTTTTGGTCATGGTTTTCAAAACCGGACCGGACCATAGTCGGACTGGAAAACCGGGAACCAGCATCCATTTTCCCCAATAATCGGATTTCCCCCCAAAATCGTTGATTTTGGTCAGCGAACCGCTGAATCGGGTGGTTAATCATTCAAATGGTTTTGACCGTTTTTTATTTTTCTGTCAGAATGGGCCGAGTATTCAGTTCAAACAATCGACCGTTTGACCCGGTAACCGGACCCCTGACCGGTTCGGTCACTTAAAAACCATAATTTTGGTTAACTTGGATTACACGAACCAATTTCATGACATGTGGGTGGAGCACTTTAATAGAATCACACCGGACCACTCGCCTTTACTGATTTCTATTAATAATGACTTCTCCACTGGTCCTAAACTGTTTAGGTTCCAAAAAAACGTGGACAACTCACCCCCGACTTTATGAACACTGTACATGACGTTTGGACCACCAGAATACATAGCATAGAGATGTGGAACAAGGATGTTTTCGGTAATGTTTATTCCGATGTTCTTGACGCAGAGCAAGCTGTCCTTGAAGCTGAAAACGCCTTAGCAGAAGATAACTCCCTAGATAACCAGCTGACTCTTTCGAATGCTAGAGATTCACTTGACCAAATTCTCCTCCAAGAAGAGATTTTTCCCTGTCAGAAGTTAAGAAGTTAAGAGATGGCTTCGTGAGGATGACAAAAATTCTCAATTTTTTCATACTTCTATTTATGCCTCTAAGTATTCTACTATTGGAAGTTTGCAAGTTAACAGTGTAGTTATGAATTGTTAGAGAATATCACCCTATTCAAGGGTTTCATCTAACAGCTTAAGCTTTTAGGTTGAATGGTTCTTTGAGATGGTATTAGAGCCACTTTGACCAAGTGATCTAATGTTCAATCATCATTATCCCATTATAATTAATTAAGTTTCAGCACAACGTATGGGTGGGCCTATGCTTGTTCACGCTTCAAGCCCGATGTTTCATGTGAGGGAGCGTGTTAGAGAATATCAACCTATTCAAGGACCTCACCTAACAACTTAAATTTTTAAGTTGAATGGTTCTTTGAGACAGATGACATGAGCATAATTAGATCACATGCTATTCAGTTTTTCAAGAATTTGCTTTCTGGTGAGGAACCTCAGAATCAGATCATGATTTTCTCTTTCAATGTGTTCCTCATTTAACCAGTAAGAAGGAGACTAGTATGCTGTTGTGTGTCCCAGAGGCCAATGGTATTAAATCAATTGTCATTAAACTGTGGCTCTGCTCCTGGTTTTGATGGATATTTTTTCAGTTTTTGCTGGAATATCATAATAGAGGATGTTTTCAAAGCAATCAGAGAAATTTTCATTACAAAGTCTCTCCTCAGGTACTAGACTTCTACTTTCATTGTTCTAATTCCTAAGGTAGAAAACCCAAAGAGTTTTACTGAATTCCGACCAATAGGTTTCTGCAGTTTTTGTTACAAACTCTTTGCAAAAATACTCACTAAGAGACTGAGCCAATTCTTCCTCCAGTTATTTGTGATGAGTATAGAGCCTCTGTGGAAGGTTGTTTTATTGGTGATAGTATCTCTATTGTGGAGGAAATGGTAGGGGAAATTAATAGAAAAATCCAAGGTGATAATGTTATATTTAAAGACTAAAGCCTATGATTGGCTTTGTTGAGAGGTTCGTCAGTGATTTATGGATAGATGTTATCAAGTTGGGAGTGTGTAGTTGTTGGTTCTTTGTGCTTTTAAATGGATCTTCGACAGGTTATTTTAAATCTTCAAGATGTGTAAGATAGGGAGACCCTCTCTCACCTAACCTTTTTATCATTGTTGAGGACGTCTTAAGCAGCGGTCTATCTACCATCCATTTTCTCTTATGGATTTGTTGATTATTACCAAATTCCAAGGGGTGCAATGAGCCTCTCACATAGCCTCTTCGCTAATGACAAAGTTATATTTTTTAGAGGTTTGAGAATTTTAATTGAGTTCCTTAGTGCTTATGAAGAAGTTTAGGGCCAGAAAAATAAATAAAAAAATCTTGTTGCACTGTCTCTAAGGAGTTTAGATCTGTGCCCCACAACATCCCATAGCACATCCCCACCGTGTATTTGGAACATCTTCCGATGATAGATCAGAATTGATGATGTCATCATCAGGAGATATTCCTAATACACGGCAGGAATATGCTGTGGTACGTTGTGGGGTGCCCCTTGTGAGGCGCAGATGTGAACTTGTCTCTAAGAAGGCGCAAATTCAATGAATAAACATGATTTCTCAAATAACGGACTTAAAAAGAAAAGCCCCCAATTACTTATCTTGGAGCCCCTATTGAAGAAGCACTTAACAATATGTGACTTTTAACATGCTTATTGATAGAATCAAAAGAAGACTTTATGGTTGGAAAGTCCAATTTTGTCCTGCATCCACTTCATCTTTGGCTCCACTAGTGTTGTCACCACTAGTGCCCATTAATCATGCATCACAGCCCACTCATTCTATGCACACATGGTCCAATTTTGGCATCTATAAACCCAATCCCCTGATGGAATAATGCAATGAATGCTGAATTCAATGCTTTGATCCACAACAACATCTGGAACCTTGTTCCTCTTCCTCCTAGAAAAATGTAGTTGGATGTTGTAGGATCTATAAAAGGAAGGCCGATTGAAGTATCAAGCGTTTTAAAGCTCGTTTAGTTGTCAAGGGGTATCGTCAACAAGAAGGCATCAATTTTGACAAGATTTTCAGTCCTAATGAGGGGCATTTTGGTCAATCCACTCGATGGAGGGCATGTGAACATTGTCAGTAACACCACATCCAACTCAGCAAGACAGTTCGGCAATTCAACATGTGGCAATCTATAACAGGTGCATGACCGAGCTGAAGCGAGTTCAGCCCACCAACAACAACAGCTTGCCCGAAATTGTCCTGCACACCATATCCGGTTTAGTACAATTACCAAAACTACAGGGATAGCTCGTTGAATCGCGTGCCACAAGACTTGCAGGCGACTTGTAACTATCGTGCAAATTTAGCAACTAACAGCCCAGCACTCCCTCAAACTGCGAAAACAGCTTCGCAGAAAACTCAAAGACTTTGATCAATGACACCTAGACACCAAACAACTACAAGACACTCTGAAAGGTATGTGCACATAAGCTCTCACTCTCTCTCAATTTCTCTAGGAAAAACTACTCACTAACTTAAGCATCAGAGTGTCCTCCTGGGTAAAATTTACCCAGGCACTCTAACCTCTCTTTCATTTCAGCAACTCTTAGCTCGGACACTCAGCTCAGCTTCATAGCTCGGCACAACAACTCGACTTACCGCAAATTGAACCCAATCCGAGCCACCTCACTAGACACAAGGGAATGAATAGATTCTGTGCTTTATCTATTCAATGGCATCTTCCGAAATCCCTTCTGCCAACAACATTAACGGCCAAATGCCAACAATCACAATAGGCCAAATCGACGTTCCTTTACCACCGGTTGATGCTCAGAACAATGTGAACATGCCACCCCCACCTCCAGTGGCACCTCCTGCAGCTGTAGATGTACAACAGTTTAATGATTTGGTAAAATGTGTACACAACATGATAGAGCAAATGCGAACATGGAAAAACATATTTGTATTTATTTCTGGGCAACAATAGCAACCTATTCAGCAACAGCAACAACAGCACCAGCAACAGCAGAAACAACAACTGCATCTTGCGATACCAGATAAACCAGATCAGCAGGACAATCAGCAAATACCGCGAGGAAGTCAACCTCGCAACAGCCAACAACCCCCTCAGGGAGTGTGAAGCCAAATCCAGGTCCCAGATAAAGAAGAAGAGATAGTTCGAAATGAACAAGTCCCGACAGAGAGTCAAGCAGATGCACCAGCCGGGTCCAATGTAGCTAGTCCCACTGAGTATACCAAGAAGAAAAACAGACACATCGAGCAGGAAAGAAAGTACAGCTCACTGACGGGTTGTCGAAACCCTCAAAATTAGTACTAGTCCCACAATAAAATATTTGTAGTAAAAGTGGTACAAGGTCGAATCCCACAGGGAGCTAACAGTAATTTCTCAATCGAATGAATATTATCACTAAGTGGGAAAATTAAAAGAGAGTAATAGCAAACTAAACAAACAAGAGAAATCAGTCTTATCGAATTCTGGTTCAAGGGTTCGGATTAGTCAATTGGCCATCGATCATAGGTAGATTCTGGTAGTCTTGCAATTCAAGCATTTAACCTTAGATTTATTAGGATAGCCATAATAAACCTTGTGTTTTCCTAATTCAGCTTACCAAACTCAGCATTCGATCAACACTTATCACTACTTAACTGGGTACGATAGCGTTCCATATTAACTAGTGATAGCACTAAGCTTTGTGAAAACAGTTAAACCAAGATAACAACAATTGAGATAGCTGTAATTAACAAATCTTATTCCATCGATTCCCTTTAGGTTAAAACATGTCAATACATTGGTCAAAGGCTGTCACGAACAATTGACCCAGAAAGATATTAACCTAATTGCTACTTGTACCACTATTCGTGACAATTGCGGATCACCGAACCATGGATAGCAATAAGAAAATCAACATTAATTAATTTGTTAGACGAATTAACATTAACATCCAATGAAAATATGCACAAGAACCAATGAATACTTGAATTAAAAAGTAAAAACTTGAATTAAATACAGAAACTCACGATGACACAATCGGACCTCCCCCCTTGAACCAAAAAAGAAAAGCTTAGCTGCTCATGAATTTCGATCCCTCCATGCTCTGTTTCTCAGTAGGCCGAACTGCTCTTCTTGGTAGCTTGAGTTGCTTGATGATTTCTTAGATGCTTGAGTGATGCTTAGAGCTGGTCCGCCCCCTTCTTTATATAGCTGAGGGAGAGGGCTCTCTCCCACTCCTTCTAGGAGATTAACTTCAAGTTCTGATCTGTTTTGAACTAATCCTATCATATCTCTTATCTAGTGATCTAATCCAATCTTCTTATCTTTATAGGATTACATTCAAGAATTTAAATCTAATAAGACTCTCTTTCTGGAGGTTACATTCGAAATTGGGACTCTTGGCTCTTGAATTCGAGTTGGGCTGCTTTAAAAACTTGGATTGCTACAAGGCTCTTCTGCGAGTTGGGCTTCAGCTGTGAAATGGGCCTGGCTGCGAACTTACTCCGACTTCGAGCCCGGTTTTGTATTCGATGCGGACCGATCCTGTCAAAACCCAAAACATAAAAGTTATGGGACTTTCTTTCATCTTTCTGATGCCTCTTAAACTGTCCAATTCGGAGTCCAGAATTGAGAGTTATGCCCAAATTACTGACTATTGCCGAAACTGTGTAAAATCATCCGAATTGCCCTGTTTTCTTCCAATTGCCTTATTTCTTGCCCTGAATCGAAATACAAGAGTAATGAGTCCATTTAAGTGCTAAATAAATGTAAATGAGTGAATATTAGGGGATAAAAATATGGTACTTTTTAATTTCATCAAATCTCCCCACACTTAAACTTTATCCGTCCTCAGGCAAGGCAAAACTCAAGCAAAACAAAAGAAACTACCTACTAATTTTTAATCTTTCTTTCTCTCAACATAAAGCCTGATCCATTGCATGCTTCAGTACAGACTTGGTAACCTTCCCCTTCCATCTCTTTCTCCCTTTTTCTTGTCCAAGAGTGATCACAAATCACCATTCCTCATGGTACCAAGTTAAATCGATAGTCAAGGAAACAAGCCTTCCACCGGCTGAACCTTCTTGGACTGAACAAGTACCCATTGCTTTAACAAACCAATTCAGCCAGATTCAATTATCTTTCTTTGTTTCTTAGGTCAAAACAAGGTGTGTTATTGCCATAAGCTTGCTATGTATCACATCTCCACCACTTAGTATGAGTTCCAAGGGTCTGAAGGTGAGAATGGGGTTGGGGTTCTAGGGTGAGTGCATTTTATGCTCCATTTCACCCTTGCTTTCGTTTCTAAATGTGAGTGCATTTTATGCTCCATCTCACATTAGTCATGATTTTATTTATTTATTTTTTTTTTTGCACAAGAACGAATCACAAGGCATCACCATCTGATCCATGAACTCATCGATCGTGGTCTCAACATGCCTAACACAGTAAGTTCTAGAATACTCAAACCATGTTTGACAGATATTTATGTGAAAATCAATCAAGCCCTTATGCGGACAATTTATATGCATCTTGCCTATTGATCGCTTAAAATAATGAGGTACCATATGCAGCCAAAAAAAAAATCAGTTAGTCATTCTTGCATCCTATCCTATCTATTCAGCCTAAGCACATGAATCCCTGATAAGTCGAAATCATTCAAGGATAAGTTTCCAATGAGCAGAAATTTCAAAGGGCAAGGTCAAGAAGTGATGATCGAAGCATGCTAGGGTTATCCCAATTTCCACCAGATTTCCCTAATCCCCTCACACTTAAGTTATACATTGTCTCCAATGTATGTGGTTATGCATATAGTAAAAGGATTTGGGGGAACTTCCTTGTGCGCCTTGTTGGGTTCCTTCAGATATAAAATCAACTGTTAAACACAGAAATCAAAACCAAACAAAATAACAAAATTAACTAAACACAATGGGTTGCCTCCCACAAGCGCAATTATTTAACGTCGTTATGCTCGACGTACTCTTTTGCTACCTTAACTCGATGCATAACGCGGAATGTCCAACAAGATGTCTACTGTAGAGGAGACATTTGCATCCTCATGGAGCAACTTCAAACAATGCCCATTAAAACCTTGCTTGTATCGAGACTTATGATTTCTATTGCACCATAAGAAAACACATCAGAAACAATAAATGGACCCATCCACTTGGAACGCAACTTACCTGGCATGAGTTGGAGTCGAGAATTGTATAGTAAAACCTTTTACCCAATTATAAATTGTTTTCTTAAAAGTAAATTATCATGGAACAATTTAGTCTTCTCTTTGTAGATCTTCAAAATCTCATAGGCTTCTAACCGCAACTCTTCCAGTTCTTGCAATTGGAGCTTTCTTGCCTTGCCAGCTTCTTCCATGCTCATATTGCAGCATTTGATTGCCCAATAGGCTCTATGCTCAATTTCAACTGGCAAGTGGCAAAATTTGCCAAAAATCAACCTGTAAGGGGACATCCCTATTGGTGTTTTGTATGTTGTTCGATATGCCCAGAGAGCATCATCTAGACATAGGCTTCAATCCTTCCTTCCCGAATTCACCGTCTTTTCTAAGATGGATTTGACCTCTCTATTGGAAATTTCAGCTTGTCCGTTAGTCTGGGGATGATAAGCAGTGGCAACTCGGTGATGCACCCCATACTTCCTCAGCAAGACTTTGACGGCTCTATGCAAAAATGGGTCCCTTGATCACTTATGATGACTTGAGGAATGTCAAACCTACTGAAAATGTTAGATTTGATAAACCCTACAACACATTTAGAATCATCATTCCTGGTGGCTTTTGCTTCCACCCATTTTGAGACATAATCGACTGCCAAAAGTATATAAGCAAAACCACAAGAGAGAGAAAAGGGTCCCATGAAATCAATACCCCAAACATCAAAGATTTCGCAGACAAGAATGGGGGTTTGGGGCATCTTATTCCAGCGAGATAATGCACCTGTTTGTTGACATCTTTCACAGTTTTTACAAAACAAGTATGCATCTCTAAATAGGGTTGCCCAATACAGCCCACTATCTAGAACCTTTCGAGCAGTTCTCTTTGGCCCAAAATGACCACCACAAGCATAATTATGACATAAACTTAGAATTGACATATGCTCATTCTCAGAGACACACCTCCTAATTACTTGATCAGAGCAGAATTTCCATAAGTAGGGTTCACCCCATACATAATATTTTGCCTCATACCTGATTTTATTCTTCATGGATTTGCTAAGGTAATTAGGAAAAATTCCGGTAACCAAGTAGTTCACAATATCAGCATACCAAGGGACCATACCTTTTATGTGAAACAATTGCTCATCGGGAAATAGCTCAGAGATGGGTGAGGAGTCTTCATCTTTCACCAACCTACTTAGATGATCTGTCACCGAGTTTTCAGCTCCCTTTCGATCCTTAATCTCTAAATCAAACTCTTGGAGCAGGTATCCACCTTATCAGCCTCGGTTTTGACTCCTTCGCTAGTAGGTATTTCAAAGCTGCATGATCAAAAAATACAATTACTTTAGAGCCAAGCAAATATGATCGAAATTTATCTAAAGCAAACACAATTGCTAATAGCTCCTTTTCCGTTGTTGTGTAGTTGCATTGTGCAGCATTCAATGTTTTTGAAGCATAGTAGATGACATGGCTCCTCCCATCAACTCGTTCACCTAAAACAGCCCCTACTGCATAGTTGCTTGCATCGCTCATGATCTCAAAGGAAAAGTTCCAATCAGGTGGTTGAATAATGGGTGCAATTGTTAATAGTTTCTTGAGCTTGTCAAATGCTTCCTTGCACTCATCACCGAAATCGAAAGGCACATCCTTCTGCAGCAAATTGGACAATGGCAGGGCGATTTTTGAAAAGTCACTAATGAACCTGCGATAAAAACTTGCATGTCCAAGAAAGGAATGAACTTCCCTAACATTTGTAGGGTGGGGTAAGCTTACAATTAAATCAATCTTGGCCTTGTCGACCTCTATTCCCCTAGCTGAAATAACATGTCCCAGCACAGTGCCTTCCTTTACCATAAAGTGGCATTTTTCATAATTCAAGACAAGATTTGTCTCTATACATCGATTCATAATTTTACTTAAACTATTTTGGCAGTCATCAAACGAATCACCATAGACAGTAAAATCATCCATGAACACTTCAATGCATTTTCTCAATAAAATCATAAAATATACTCATCATGCATCTTTGAAAAGTGCCTGGAGCGTTACACAAACCAAAGGGCATTCTTCTGTAAGCAAAGGTGCCGAATGGGCAAGTGAAGGTTGTTTTCTCTTGGTCCTCCTAGGCAATAACAATCTGATAATATCCTAAGAACCCATTGAGAAAACAAAAGAAGGCCTTACCTGCTAATCTCTCTAACATCTGATCGATGAAGGGTAGGGGAAAGTGGTCCTTTCGAGTGGCCATATTAAGTTTTCGAAAATCTATTACCATTCACCAACCACTTTGTACCCTCATGGGAATTAGTTCATTATTTTGATTTTTTACTACAGTAATCCCAATTTTCTTAGGTACAACATGAATAGGACTTACCCATTTACTGTCCGAAATTGGATAAATTATCCCTTCATCTAACAGCTTAAGTACCTCTTTCATCACTACCTCTTTCATTACCGGGTTGAGTTTTCTTTGTGGTTCTCTAACTGGTTTGGCGCCATCCTCCAAAAGGATCCTATGCATGCAAATTGAGGGACTGACCCCCTTTATGTCGGCTAAGGTCCAACCAATCGCCGCCTCATGTTCCTTTAGGACTTTGATGAGCTGCTCCTCTTGTTCTTCGGTCAATCCTTTCGCAATGATCATGGGTAGTGTCTCTTTTTCGCCCAAGTATACATATTTAAGATGATCAGGTAGGGTCTTTAGTTCCAACTCCGGAGCCTGCAAAACAGAAGGCAGCAATTTTTTGTGAGAAAATGTCAATGGAATATCATAATTGCTTACCTCTTGTTCCGGCATTGGTTTCGGACTATCATAGGATGCATCGAACTCCTCTTCCTTGTTCGATTGTGCATTGAACTCCAGTTCATCATCCATGTCCTCCTCTTCAAAGACTTCCTGCACAATTGAATTGATGGTATCAATAGAGCAGATCGAATGACATTCACTTGGATATTTCATTGCTTCAAAAATATTGAATTTAACAATCTCTCTGTCGAATTCGATAGAGAGGGTACCCTCGTCCACATCTATTTTGGTCTTGGTCGTTTTCATGAATGGCCTGCCTAATAGAAGTGGGGCTGAACTTGTAACTGTATCCTCCTCCATCTTCAGGATGTAGAAATCAGCTGGAAAAATTAAATCGTTAACCTACACCCACACATCCTCAACAATCTCTTCTGGGTAGGCATTAGAACGATCAGCTAATTGAATAACAACTCTAGTTTCTTTTAAAGGACCTAATCTCAAGGCACAGTAAATCGAGTATGGCATGACATTGATAGATGCACCTAAGTCTAGCATGGCACGCTCGATTTGTTTATTGCCAATCACACAAGGTAGGGTGAACATACCTGGATCAGCACGTTTTTCTGATAAGGTCCTCTTGATCACGGCTGAAACGTTCTCTCCAACTCTTACCTTCTCATCGATCTGCAGCCTCCTTTTGTTAGTGCATAATTCTTTCAAAAATTTTGCATATTTTGGGATATGTTTTATAGCATCTAACAAAGAGATATTAATCTCCACCTTCCTGAAGGTTTCTAGCACCTCTTGCTCATATTCCTCTTTCTTGGACTTCTCCAACCTACTAGGAAAAGGTGGTATAACAGCATTAGTAACCTTAGGGAGAGGGGGGTCGGATATTACCTCAATGGGGTCTTCGTTTGACCCGTGTCTCTTCTTTTCCTTGTCTCCCTTAGCTGCCTTCGATGGTGAGCTCGGTTGAGGCTGCAACTCCTTTCCGCTTCTCAACACTACTGCACTTGCATTCTCCTTTGGGTTGACTACCGTTTGTGATGGTAGTTTTCCGGAGTTCTGCGCTTCCAACTTGCTAATGGAAGTGGCAAGTTGGCTGATTTGGTTCCCCAAATTCTGAATGTTGGCTCTTGTTTCCTACTAAAATTGTTGAGTGTTAGTAGCTAGAGCCTTAACTATTTCATCTAATGACATACCTAAATTTGAGGGTTGGCCTTGCACTATGATAGGTGCTGAAAATTGGGGTTGTCGACTGAAAAATTGGGGCTGATATTTCTGCTGTCCTCCTTGGTTCCCGTAGCTTAGATTTGGATGATCCCTCCACCCCGGATTATAGTAATTGGAGTAGGGGTCATATTTGTGTTGAGGCTGACCCGAGAATCCTCCTACGGCACTTACTTGCTGCATTGATCCATCCTATAGTGATGGACACATGTCCGTAGGATGACCAGGGATCGAACAGATACCACACACCCTGGTTGTTTGCAATTGTCCTGTAGCCAGTTGCCTAACCAAAGCAATTAAATATGAAATCTGATTTTCTAAATTAGCATGACTTACCTCATTAACACGTCTAATGGTGCCATTTGTCCTTACGCCGAACTATTGTGAATCTTCGGCCATGTTGGAAATTAATTCCCTGGCCGCTTCGAGTGTTTTGTTCACCAAGGCTCCTCCACTGGCTGCATCTACCATACTTCTATCCATGGGCTAGAGCCCTCCATAGAAGTATTGGATTAAAAGTTGTTCGGGTATTTGGTGGTGTGGACAGCTAGCAACAAGTTGTTTAAACCGTTCCCAATATTCATATAGTGTCTCACCACCAAACTACCGAACTCCACATATTTCTTTCCTAATGTTTGCAGCCCGGGATGCAGGAAAATATTTATCTAAAAATATCTTGTTCATCTCATCCCATGTATGTATTGAACCGGGAGGAAAAATATATAACCAATCATTTGCTTTATCTTGTAAAGTAATGGAAAAACTATAAGTTTTACCTGGTCCTCGATCATACCTTGTGGCTTCATGCTAGAACAGACGACATGGAATTCCTTTAGATGTTCATGAAGGTCCTCACCTGGAAAGCCATGAAAAATAGGCAGTAATTGTATTAAACCGGATTTTAGTTCAAAGGCTACCTCAAGAGTGGGATATGTTATGCACAAGGGTTGTTGGTTCATAATCGGTGCAGCCAACTCCCTTAATGTTCTCTCTCTATCAGCCATCCTTTCTTCCTCTATGAAGATGGGTTGATCACAAGTTGGTAGATCGAAATCTGAATTCACCCTTTTAGATGAACAATCCTTCCTTTGTTTCCCCTCCTTCCTTAAACGACAGATAGTCTTCTCAATTTTGGGGTTGTAATCGAGTTCACCTCGTTGAGAAGCACGAGTCATAAAACAAGAAGGTTAATACAAATAGAAGGAAATAGCTAAGAAACCAAAATTGCTCCCCGGCAATGGCGCCAAAATTTTGACGGGTTGTCGAAGCCCTCAAAATTAGTACTAGTCCCACAATAAAATATTTGTAGTAAAAGTCGTACTAGGTCGAATCCCACAGGGAGCTAAAAGTAATCTCTCAGCTGAATGAATATTATCACTAAGTGGGAAAATTAAATAACTGAAATTAAAAGAGAGTAATAGCAAACTAAACAAACAAGAGAAATCAGTCTTACCAAATTCTGGTTCAAGGGTTCGGGTTAGTCAATTGGCCATCGATCATAGGTAGATTCTGGTAGTCTTGCAATTCAAGCATTTAACCTTAGATTTATTAGGATAGCCATGATAAACCTTGTGTTTTCCTAATTCAGCTGGCCAAACCCAACATTCGATCAACACTTATCACTACTTAACTGGGTACGATAGTGTTCCATATTAACCAGTGATAGCATTAAGCTTTGTGAAAACAGTTAAACCAAGATAACAACAATTGAGATAGCTGCAATTATCAAATCTTATTCCATCGATTCCCTTTAAATTAAAACATGTCAATACATTGGTCAAAGGTTGTCACGAGCAATTGACCCAGAAAGATATTAACCTAATTGCTACTTGTACCACTATTTGTGACAATTATGAATCACCGAACCATGGATAGTAGTAGGAAAATCAACATTAATTAATTTGTCAGACTAATTAACATTAACATCTAATGAAAATATGCACAACAACCAATGAATACTTGAATTAAAAATCAAGAACTTGAATTAAATACAAAACCTCACAATGACACAATCGAACCTCCCCCCTTGAACCAGAAAAGAAAAGCTTAACTGCTCATGAATTTCGATCCCTCCATGCTCTGTTTCTCAGTAGGCCGAACTGCTCTTCTTGGTAGCTTGAGTTGCTTGATGATTTCTTGGATGCTTGATGATGCTTAGAGCTGGTCTACCCCCCTCTTTATATAGCTGAGGGAGAGGGCTCTCTCCAACTCCATCTAGGAGATTACTTCAAGTTCTGATATGTTTTGAACTAATCCTATTCTATCTCTTATCTAGTGATCTAATCCAATCTTCTTATCCTTATAGGATTACATTCAAGAATTTAAATCTAATAAGACTCTCTTTCTGGAGGTTACATTCGAAATTGGGACTCTTGGCTCTTGAATTCGAGTTGGGCTGCTACAAGGCTCTTCTGCGAGTTGGGCTTCAGTTGTGAAATGGGCCTGGCTATGAATTTGCTCTGACTTCGGGCCCGGTTTCGTATTTGATGCGGACTGATCCTGTCAAAACCCAAAACATAAAAGCTGTGGGCTTTTCTTTCATATTTTTTATGCCTCTTGAATTGTCCAATTTGGAGTGCGGAATTAAGAGTTATGCCCAGATTACTGACTCTTGCCAAAACTGTGCAAAATCATCTGAATTGCCCTGTTTTCTTCCACTTGCCTTCTTTCTTGCCCTGAATCGAAATACAAGAGTAATGAGTCCATTTAAGTGCTAAATAAATGTAAAAGAGTGAATATTAGGGGATAAAAATAGGGTACTTTTTAGTCTCTTCACTCGCCCGGGCCAAAAGTATGATACCACCTAGAGAATGCAGCATTACAACTGGTAAATTGGTCTCCCTCTTAGAACAACATAGCTTGACCCATGAGACTTCCTTGGCACTCGAAATCCTTAAAGCACCATGGCCCAAAAACTTCTGGCCCCCGCCCTTGAATCCTGCCGAGGAAAAACAGACCCCATAGAATATGCAAATAGCTTTCAAGCTCTTTATTAATCAGTTTGCCAGGATTGGCTCCAGGGTCAATAAAGAACTGGGACCAGTTTTCTAGACTCTTTATCCCATGAGTTGTCGAACATGCACTCGCCTTCTGATGCGCTTCTACTGTTGCAAGTGATCCACCTGGAAACTGAGCATGTCCACCTAATACTTTGCCGGTGTAGGGTCGCCATGCTCCAACGGCTAGCGAAACCACATTCCTAACAAGGCCCACGCATCTGCCCCCGCATGAGGACAACAACCAATGCGATCAGTTTGTCACCACCAAGCGGCATTCGAAATCAGCTACATGTCTATTCAACATTGTACAAAAGCCCAATGAGACACTCATGGACTACATTCAATGATTCAACATGGAACAACTGTAGATTCCAGACCTAGATCCCTTTGTATAACTCATTGCGGCCAAGGAAGGAGTAAAACACCGAGAATTGAAGTGGGAAATAGAATTGCATCCCCAGACTAACCATGGAGAAATTCCTTGAAGTAGCCAATGATTTCATTAGAGCAAAAGAAGCGGTGGGCACAGAGTCTGAGACAACCAAAAGCAGCTTGCCTCACCAAAAAAGTAGGTCGCCAATTAGGAGGACAGCACAACGAGCAGCAACACCACTAGCATACACAAGGGTGTTTACCCCACTCAACACCAGGAGGAAGGAGATTCTAATGCAAATCCAGTCCAATGATTATGTAAAGTGGCCTCCCAAGATGAGGGGAGACCCCAACACCCGGAACCCAAATAAATATTGCCAATTTCACAAGGTTTTGGACATGACACTGAGCATTGTTGGAATTTAAAGAACGAGATAGAAGACCTAATCAAACATGGTTACCTGAAATGTTTCATCAAGGATGAACGACAGGCCAAAGTAGGAACCAATAAGGAGGCACCTTAGGACATCAGGCAGCAGGATCAAACTACGCAGAGTAAGCAAACACAAGAAAACCAGGTCCAAGGGACCATAAATGTAATTGATGGGGGTTCAATAATATCAGGTTGTACCACGTTAGCTGGGAAGAATGCAATGCGAGAATTGAAGCAAGAAGACAGCCAACTATGTAAGCGCCCACGAAAGGAGGAAGTCATTTATTTTACAGAAGATGATATGTGCGGGGTCAAGTGCCCCCACGATGATGCCCTAGTGGTAAAACTACACATCAAAGATTTCAAGGTGAAGAGGATCCTGGTGGACTCAGACAACTCGGCAGATGTTTTGTTTGCAAAAGATTTTAACAGGATGGAACTTAGCAAAGGTGACCTGCAGCCCGCCGACGTACCCTTAGTGGGATTTAGTGGCGAGGTAGTTCGCCCGATCAGTAGGATCAAGCTACTAGTTGAGGCGGGCTCGCCACCCCACACGATACGTTTTGGACATGATTTTCCGGTAGTGGCTTCCGTGTCACCATACAACACAATCCTGGGACGACCAATACTACATGCGCTGCGAGCTGTGGTCTCAACATACCACCTCGCACTAAAATTTTCAACAAATACGGGGGTAGGAGTGTTACGAGGCGACCAACTGGAATCCCAAAAATGTTATGTGGCTTCATTAAAAGCCAAAGGCAAAACGGCAGTTGATATAGACTTGGAGCCACCACCGGAGAAGACAGAAGAAAGAACTCGCCCAATCGAAGAAACGACAACGGTACAAGTCTCTAGAGCCGAACCTGATCAAGTACTCCAGATAGGAGTCCACTTGAAAAGCCATTGCGATCTGAATTGGTAAGCTTTCTATTAAACAATTTAGACATTTTTGCCTGGTCAACTGTTGAAATGCCTAGTATAGGACCTAGTTTGATAACTCATAAGCTTAATGTTGACCCTACAGTCAGACCAGTCCGGTAGAGGAAGAGAAACCTTGCCCCGGAAAGGTGGAACATAGTAAACGAGGAAGTGGGGAAGCTGTTAGCAGCGAACTTCATTGAGGAAGTTCAATACCCGAGCTAGGTGGCCAACCCGATCCTAGAAAAGAAAGCAAGCAGCAAATGGTGGATACAAAAGATAGCTTCCCCTTACCCAGTATAGATCGCCTGGTAGATGCGACTACAGGCTATGAACTACTCAGTTTTATGGATTCCTATTCAGTCTACAATCAAATTCTAATGGACCCTGAAGACCATGAGAAGACTGCTTTCACCACCGAGATAGGCATGTACTGTTACAAGGTCATGCCAGTCAGTTTGAAAAATGTTGGGGAGACCTATCAGCATTTAGTAAACTTTGTTTTTTCTGAGTTGATTGGCAATAAAGTCGAATGTTATGTCGACGACATGGTTGTAAAAATGCTTTTTTCAAAAGATCTAGTTTTTTATTTAAAAATTGTGTTTGATGTTCTACATAAACATAACTTAAAATTAAACCCAAATAAGTGCACTTTTGGTGTAACTTCCAGCAAGTTCCTGGGTTACATCGTCAGGAAACATGGTATAGAGGCCAACCCCGAAAAGATTCAAGCTATTCTAGATATGAAACCACCTAGGTCAATTAAAGATACCCAAAAACTAATAGGACGAATAACAGCTTTGAGCCGATTTATGTCTAAATCAACTAGGAGGTGCCTCCCCTTTTTCAAGGCCATAAAAAAGAACTCAGCCTTTGAATGGACTGAAGAATGCCAACTTGCCTTCAACAAACTAAAGCAATACCTTAGCTCGCCCCCCTGTTGACCAAGCCAGAGAAAGGAGACGAGCTCAAGCTCTACCTCTCTACAAGTGATGAAGTGATAAGCTCAGTCCTTGTGAGGGAGGTAGACAAAGTACAACGACATGTGTATTATGTCAGTAGGGTTCTCCACGCTTCCAAGATAAGGTACCCTAACATAGAGAACCTCGTCTTTGCATTGGTATTAGCTGTGCAAAAGTTAAGGCCCTATTTCCAAGCCCACACCATAGTGGTGCAAACTGACCAACCCCTAAAGCAAGTCCTCCTGAAGCCTGAAGTCTCAAGAAGGCTCGCTAAATGGTCAATCGAGCTTAATGAAGATGATATCCGGTTCGAACCTCAGACAGCCATAAAAGCACAGGTCCTGGCAGATTTCATAGCCAAGTGTACCTTCAGCTTGTCATTGCCTGAACCGACAAAGCGGGAAGCAAAAGCTTCATCCAACACGGCACCTCCTCCAACTCGCGAGATAGCAGATTGGGACAAGGAGCCCTGGATACTTCATGTGGACGGCTCATCTAACCAGGGCAGAAGCGGAGCTGGGTTAATGCTATATGGACCTTACGAGACAAGGCTAGAATACGTGCTCCGGTTTCAATTTTGAGCATCGAATAACGAGGCTGAATATGAGGCCCTACTAGCAGGCTTAGTGCTGGCAAAAGAAGTGAGTGCTAGACACATAATTATATGTAGTGATTTGCAACTTGTCATAAACTAGGTAAATGAGGATTATGAAGCATAGGAACCCTCCATGGCAGCATACCTCACCAAAGTAAGAAAGCTACTCCCCAGTTTTAACTCTTGGTATCTCCAACAAATTCCGAGATCGGAAAACACAGAGTCTGATGCCCTTTCTAAACTTGCAACAACGACAAAATGAACTATCTACATAGAAGAACTATCTCGCCCTTCAATAGAAAGGACAGGCAAGGAAATCACCAGCATCATAGACGCAGAGCTGAGCTAGATTGACCCAATCTACAACTACCTAGAACACAAAATGCTACCAACAGAAAGAAATGCAGCTCAGCGAATAGTGCGATAGGTAGCTCGCTACGTGATAGTAGGTGAGCTGCTCTACAGAAGATCCTTCATGTTGCCTTACTTGCAATGCTTGAGGCGAGCTGAAGCGAGCCAAGTTCTACACGAGATCCATGAGGGCCTTTGTGGAGGACACCTGGGGAGCAGGGCCCTCACCTAGAAAGCCTTACAACAAGGATACTACAGGCCCACCATGAAAGTAGACGCAGTTAAGCTAGTCAAACGGTGCGATAAATGTCAACAACACGAGAACATCCTACATCAGCCCGTTGCCAACCTAAGATATATGTTTGCATAGTGGGGCATAGATCTATTGGGACCCTTTCCACTAGCTAAAGGACAAAAGAAGTTTCTGGTAGTAGCTGTGGATTATTTAACCAAATGGGTGGAAGCGAAATCTTTAGTGACAATAACAGTTCACAACGTTCAAAATTTTTTCTGGCGAAGCATAGTGTGCAGATTTGGCTTACCAAGTGTACTAGTCTCTGATAACGAAAAACAGTTTGGAGATACCAAATTTCAAGATTGGTGCGGCCAAATGGAAATAAGGCAAAAATTCACATCAGAAGCATATCCCCAAGCCAATGGGCAAGCTGAAATCTCCAATAGAGCAATATTACAAGGACCCAAAGCTTAGCTATCTCGAGCTAAAGGATTGTAGGTGGACGAGCTACCTAGTGTGCTATGGGCCTACAGGACCACTGCCAGAACTGCAACCGATGAAACGTCGTTCAATCTAATCTATGGAACCAAAGCTATACTACCAATAGAAATAGAAATTCCAACCTTGTGATCTAAGGCATACACTGAGGAATCAAACGAAGAAAAGTTACGAGCTAACCTCAACCTACTAGAAGAAACCAGAGAACTCGCTCACATTCAGACTATAGCATACCAACAATGTGTTGTGCAATACTATAATGCTAAAGTCAAAAGACATAATTTTAGAGTTGGCGACCTAGTACTCTGGAAAATCAATGATGCCTAAGCCTGGATAGGGAAGCTTGGTCCAAACTAGGAAGGTCCCTACAAAGTCTCTAAAATTTTCGATGGGAATGCATATGAACTTGAGACACTTGAAGGCAAAATGGTTCCCCGGGCATGGAACATTGACAACCTGCATTGGTATTACGCCTAAAATAGGGATTTGAACAGCTCGCCAATACTAGAAATTAGCTCGCCTGACAGTAAGGAGTAGGTAATCCCGCAACAACACAACACAGCTAAGTCATGCAGAATAAACAAGCATGGAACATTGGAAGAAACAAAACTCCTTTACTGAAGAGAGAATAAAGGGGAACTATAACTCTCCCCCTTACTAGAGGCAGGCCAAGTGGCCGCCTAAAAAAAATGGTTTCATCAGTTTGGACAATATATAGGGCACACAGGCTCCAAGATCTTAACAAGAGCATAAAGCCCCTGGAACAACTGAGAAGAACCACCAAAGACCACCACAGATTCCTCGGCCGATATGAGAAGCAGGCTAATCTTCACCACCAGCATCTTCCTGAGCCTCCTCACCATCTCCCCCTTCAAACCTCTCTTCATCATCTTCCTCTTCCTCGGACAGGGTCAGTGGCTCCTTGTCCACCTGGTTGACGAGCTTAAGCGACACCTTCCGAGAAGTAACAGAGCTGATGTCGAGGTCGAGAAAGAGAGACTTAAGATAGTGGTGACACAACTTGAAACCCCTTTTCATCAAAGGAATACCGTCCAATGCCTGCTAGTTCTCGTACACGGGGGACTTCAAGTAAGAAGCAACTGCCTCCACCCTATCCTGCTCAGCCCCTAGGCACTCCTTCTGGGAACACTTCAACCTCACCTCTGATATCTCGCGCTGCAAATGTTGATACTCCACACGCTCCCCCTCCAAGTTCAGCCTGAGCTTCTACACCTTTGCATTAAGCAAACCAACGTTGGTCTGCAGGCTAGTTCACTTCTTCTGGCTAGAGTAAGCATGATTCAGAAAGGCCTGGCCATAAGAGTTTGCCTACAAAAAGAAAGAACAGAAATAAGGCACCAAAAAAAAACAAAGGGAAAGAGAGGAGGGGGAGAAAGAGATGGCACCTGTATAATACACTGGGTCAGCCGAGCCCTAGTCTCCACAAGATCCATCTTGGCGATCCGCTGCATGTCCAATGGAAGAAGAATGCCCCGACCGATTTGAAGCGTCACTCGGGCATCACTGGACTAATAAACCACCTTCACATTAGGAATACAAGGAACAAAAGGAGGGATGTCAGAGAGATAGGGGCCCACCTCCCACGCAGGTTGAAAGTCAGAAGAATCCTATAAGCATCGGATCCCCCTCCCCTTCCAGGTCGACAATGGGAGGAGTCCCAGAAGAAGAAACTCCACCCCTCGACAGCCTGCGCTCAACTCGGTGCCTCTTGCAGGCAGACTTCCGCTCAGCATCAGCAGACATCATGGAAGCCAAGTGACCTGAACTGAATGTGCAATAAGTGACTAGACATCCAACCCACCTATCTGGCTCAAGCCTGCCTGCACAAGCATTGGCTCAGTTAGAAAATCCTCAATTCTAACACATTTTCAGACGAGCTGCTGAATAGCGGCCCGTAGCTTGTCATCTTTGCACTCAGGAACCTTCTAAGGAATGTTATACCAGGCAGTACTACAACCCCAACCACCTGCCTTCTCAAGGAATAAGAATCGCTGCCTCCAATTCCTAACCTTATTTTGGAAATTAAAAAGTTTTCTCCCACTGCAGAAGGGAAGATAGAAATAGAAGGGACCCGAAACCCGCTTCATATGCACTAAAGCCAAGAAGGCCTCAATGCTTAGAGGTAAAGTCCGATGATGGAACAATTTGATTAACCCAATCAATGTCCTAACCCCATTAGGGGCGAGTTGGCCCAAAGACACCTGGTAACACATTAGGACTGCAACAATGAAATGAAGGGGAAAACGAAGACCAACCGCTAAAGACTCTTCATAGACACATAGCCCCTCTGGGTCATGCTCCCAAGGATAGCTACCAGGACTAGGTGTGATCCACTGGTACTTGTCTGGGATCTCATACCTATGACACAGTTCTACTATCTCATCTCCTGAAAACTCGGTCCCCCTAAACGAACTTGTCGCAGCCTCAACCTCCTCCCTTTTGCCTACCAGTGCCCCATCATAGAAGACCTCGAAAGACTCTTCATCAGAGGAGCTAGACTCCTCTCCTAACCCACTACAACAAACTCTATTCTCAACAAACCTGTGAGACATGTCGAAGATGAAGTACTCACCAGAAAAACGCTAGGAAGGACTCGAAACGACAGCCGTCAAACTTGGAAAAGGAAGAAAATACAGCTCGCCCATGGAGAACAGAGCTCGCCTCAGCAGGTCTCAAAACTCTCACTACACACCTATACTTAGAAAAATCCAAAGAACAATGACAAAGTGGAGACCTCAAGGGGCCCCATATTTAAAGCTCGCAAGAAAGAAGTCAACAGCCTAGATTTGGAAGCGATATGACAAGAGCATGTCCCCCATGATCGAGCAACGCCTGCGGTTGATAGGTTGTTGACAGCTATAGGTAGATGGGTGCGCCAAACCTGTCTGCGCGCCAATTGCGGAAGTTAGAAGAAAGGAAGTGTCGTGCATTTTTAAAATTTAAAAAGCCTGCCATCTCACGACAGCAAACCTCATCAACTGTGTTGAGACAGACGAGCTGAACCGGCTGCATAGAGCCGACCATGGTGAACTAAACCAGACCGTCTGAAAAAGTAAACCATGCATGAGAACAAAAGAAAGGTGAACCAAAAATGCCCCAGGAACCTCTACTCTCTTCGCCTACTAGGTAGTGACTTGAGAGTGGGGGACAATTGATGAGGGGCATTTTGGTTAACCCAGTTGATGGAGGACACGTGGATGTTGTCAGCAACACAGCATCCAACTCAGTAAGACAGCTCGCCAGTTCAACACGTGGCAATCTATAATAGGTGCATGGCCGAGCTGAAGTGAGCTTGGCCCACCGGCAACGACAGCTCGCTTGAAACTGTCCCACACGCCATATCTGGTTTAGTACCATTACCGAAACTACAGGGACAGCTCACTGAACCGCATGCCACAAGACCTGCAAGCGACCTATAACTGCCGCACGAATTTTGCAACTAATGGCCCAGCACTCCCTCAAACTACAAAAACAACTCCGCAGAAAACTCAAAGACGTTGATCAATGACTCCTGGACACCTAATAACTATTAAAAGAACCCAGGGACACTTTGAAAGGTATGCGCACATAAGCTCTCACTCTCTCTCAATTTCTCTAGGAAAAACTACTCACTAACTTAAGCATCGGAGTGCCCTGAGTAAAATTTACCTTGGCACTCTAACCTCTCTTTCATTTCAGCAACTCTCAACTCGAACACTCAGCTCGGCACAACAGCTTGGCTTACCGCAGATTGAACCCAGTCCGAGCCACCTCACCAAACACAAGGGAGTGAATAGATTTTGTGCTTTATCTATTGGAGGGCATATTTTGTGCTTCATCAAGTCCCATTGTCAAACCATGCACCATTCGACTCATTCTCTCTTTAGCTACTTCCCATTCTTAGATCATTCAACTATTGGATGTCAGTAATGTCTTCCTTCATGGGCACCTCTCTAAAAAAGTTTACATGTGTCAACCATGTCTACACCATGTCTACAAATTGAACACCATGTCAGTAATGTTTTCAACACCCTTCGTTCCCACACCATGTCTACAAATTGAACCATTCATCGTATGGGCTTCGTCAAGCACCCTATGCCTGGTTCACAAGATTACATGATTAATTATCTTCTTCTCCATGGCTCCATTGAGTGTAAAGCTGATGCTTCACTATTCATTCACTACACTACCACTAATATTACTCTCTTCTTGGTCTATGTCAATGATATCATCATCATCACTAGTTCTAATCTTGCGATTGTTGAATCCATCATTCCACTCTTTGGGTTTGAATTTTCAATTCACGATCTTGGTTCCTCGCACTATTTTCTTGGCCTTGAATCATGCCCCACCACACCTGGCATCACCTATCTTAGTCTAAATTGGCCTATGATCTTCTTTAGAATACTAAGGTGTTGGATGCAAAGCCTTGTACTACTCTAATTGTTGGGAATTAAGGTCATGAAAACATGGAGGAGAAGCTCTGAGGCGTGCATAAAGACACTGTCTCTAGAACGTTATCTGCCCCCACTCAATTTCATTGAGTTTATTGTTGGGTTATAGGATAATTTGTTCCCATGATACAACAGAGCCTCGGGCGAGAATCTACAACTAGTAAAGTTAAAGAGTTCCCAGAGAAACCTTCTATGAAATAGTAGCATATCGAACTGGGAGAGACAATAGTGATTTTCGAAAAGCTTGTGCGTTCATTTGCTTGATTCACACTCCTTAAATAATTTCTAAAGAGTCATAGAACAGAGGAAGGTGTTGGTCGGTTTCCACACGAGTTGGATCCTTTTTAATGAATCGGTATAGCTTTACCTTCTATACGAACGTCCTTCGTAAGGTAAAGCAATCCATCAGGTCATTATATGGTGTCTGATGGAAGTTGCACCATCTCCCGCCGCACCTGTCTTTCTCTTGGTCTACTCCAAGTGGTGGTGGCGGTAGGCTGATGACTCTGTCCTTGACTAGGTTATTCATTATCATGATTACCTCCTCCTTTGTGCAGGGTAAGGGGGGAGGTACGCTTCTCTTTCCTTGGGCGTTATCGCACTGGTATGGCCCTTGTTTATCTCCTCTGTTATTTTTGGGCCTTCTGTCGATAGCATATGCCTCATTTCTATTGTACGGAGAGGTGTCCATGACAGTCTTTGTTGTCCTCTCCACACACATCCAGAGTTGGCTAAAGGTTTCGATGTTCTTGATGCCGATCCTAAAGGTAGGGTGCATGCCTTGTATGCACTGCTCAATGAAGCTCTTCTCGGTGGCGTGTTTGTCGAAGACACACTGTGTAAGCTTCTGAAACCTCATAACATAGGCCAGAAGATCCTTCCCTGGTCCTTGCTCTACATTGCATAGATCGGCCATCGTTAATTTTCTTTCCAAGGTGAACCATTTTGACAAGAACTTTTTGGCTAGTTCACCCCATGAATCACTGCTTCTGGGGGTGAGGCTCAAGAACCATGAGTACGCTAGACCAGTTAATGATTTCAAAAACTCTCGTACCTTGAGATCCCCATCGAGGGCAAAGAAACCGAGGATGTCCTCGAACTTACTAACATGCTCCTATGGGCTACCTCTCTGCCCATCATATTGCGGCCACTGTTGAAGAGGGGTGTATCTGGTGGGGTAGGGTTTGTATAGGATGCGGTCAGAGTATGGCTTTTGTAGGATAGCTGAATCCTAGGCCCGGTTGCGGCTAAGAGGGGTTTCTGTTACCGGATCGATGCAGGTAAAGATGTGAGACTGGTGGGTTGGTTGGTGGCCTGTTTGGGTTGAAGCCGAGTTGGCTCTATTGGACTGTTCGGGGATGGCAGGGGTTAGGTTAGAGGCATGACGGATAGGGTTGGGATTGGAGTTAGGGACACTAGGAAGAGTGGCGGCAAGAGTCTGTTCAGCTTGGCCCGAACGGTTGAATAGGATCTAGAGGGTGCTTCTTGTCTCCTCTTGCATTTGTTCTAGCCTTGTGAATCGGTCTTCGAAAAGTGCCTCAAACCCATAAACTTTGTTTGATAGTATCTCAATATCTGCTTGGATAGGTATTTCCGTTTCGGGCTAGTTTTCTACCCCGAGGTTGGTGTTCTCCTAAGTGTTGTTCTGCTCTTCAGGGATGGTGGTGAGGTTGATCCTTCTCAAGGCCATTCTCTGCGATCAAAGACGTAACCAGAGATTCTATTGTAGGTGGGGTAAGGCTTGGTTTGGGAGTGGTCTCTTTGAAAGATAGAGAGAGGTCGTTGAGTAGGGGAATAGGCTTCTGGGGTTAGGGATGCTAAGGCGAGGGAGCGGAGAGAGAGTGTGCTTGAGTGCAAGGTGCCAAATGTTGAGGGTCGAATGAATTTCAATATGAGGAGGACTTCTATTTATGGGGGAGATCCCAAAATCCTAAAAGGCAGGAGATAAGGGTATTTGTAACGTATTGGGAAAGGGAATATTGGATTCTCTATCAATTATTAAGTGTGTTACTAGGGTTTCACCATGTGTCTCATGAGGATCTTCCTGAGGATTGACTTTCCTTCTCCTCAAGATCCCTCATTACTCACGTGTACTACTACCTCTCGTGCACTTTATTTTAATTGACATGGCGTTTAATGATGTCACCGCTTGGCGGGCAACATCTTGTTAATCCTACGTGGCATCTCACCACATCTTTTGATGGTGTAGGTTCCACGTGGCTACGGGTACTCGTAGGCCTCACCTTGGGCTCGGCCCGGACTTCTCTCAGTTTCGGTCACGAGTGGGCTCGGTGAACCGTAGGTTTATCGTGGTTTTACGATGCGCATTGTGAGTTTATCATATGGTTGATGGTGTGGTGTGGGTTCATTGCAGCATGGGGATTGACTGTGGGTTGTTCACACACAAATTTGTGGTGTTAATCTTGATGTGATGTTCTCTAAGGGTCTGAGAAAACACTATGTATACACCTTGAATAGTCACAATTTCAAACATTGTGATTGTTAAAAAGTAGTTAACAGCTAATGGCTATTACCTTTGAATAGTGCCTCTTGATCACACTTAGTCGTGTCGTGAACATTGGAACATCAACGGTCAGCCTCGCACCTAAAGTCAAAGCTGCACTTTGCGAACCACACGGGTGTGTACCTTCTATGAAACAATAGCAGATCGAACTGAGAGAGACAAGAGTGATTTTTGAAAAGCTTGTGTATTCATTTGCTTGATTCACGGTCCTTAAATAATATTTGAAGAGTCATGGAGTAGAGGAAGGTACTGGTACAAAAAAGGCTCATTGAACAGTTACAATTTCAAACATTGTGACTATTAAAAAATAGTTAATAGTTAATGACTATTAACTTTGAATAGTGCATTTTGATCACACCCAACTATGACCATTGAAATATCAATGGTCAGCCTTGCACCAAAAGTCAAAGCTGCTCTTTGCAAACCACGCAAGTGCACGCGAAGTGCAAGCAAAGTGTACCCCATTGCACTGTACACATGAACGCACATGCGTGCGCGCACGTTGCACAATAGCAAGCCTCCATACTCTCTTATATTTCTAAGGAATGTAAATAAGTACCTATTTAAAAACTTAAAACAAGTTTAGTAATTTTCCAATGTAAGATAAGTTGAAAATTGGTTTTAGTAAGAGAAAAACTATTTTCCAAAATATGCGTGCATGTGTGTTTTTCATGTAATTGATCAATCAAACACCATTGGATTTAATCTCTAATGAGATTAAAATCCAACACCAATGGCTTCCAATCTCAAGCTCTCTGTCTTAGACTCGGAGTTCTTTAATGATCCTACATTGTTCCAAAGCACAATTAGAGCTCTCTAGTATATGATTTTGACCCATCCAAACCTCTCTTGTGTCCTTAACAAGGTCTCTTAGTACATGTCCAAACCAACCAGTTCACATTAGTTTGTTGTTAAGTGCATCCTACACTATGCGAAGAACACTCTATCTCTGGGCCTTCAAATCACCAAATCTGATTTAGTTCGATTACATGGGTTTTGTGATTCAAACCAGGTCGGCTGTCCAAATGATGGGCGCTCTCACAGTGGCTATTGTGTCTTCTTTGGCAACAACCTCATTTCTTGGTCCTCCAAGAAACATTCTACTATGTCACTGTCTAGTACAGAGGCTGAATATCATGCCCTCTCCATCTTTGCTGCTGAATTAACTTGGATACACCTGCTCCTTGAGATTAGTCTCCCTTCTTCTTCACCTACTATATGGTGTGACAACATTAGTTCCACTTACCTTTCTTCCAACCTGGTCCATCATGCCTAGAGCAAAATATTGAGTTGGATTTTCATTTTGTACAAGACTGAAGAACCAATCTGAAGAAAAGTAAAACGTTGGAGATGAAAGGTCCACTTCTTCAACTTGCAAAATGAAAATACATAATACACAAGAACAGACCCGAGACATTTCCCACTGAAGCATAGGCAACATGACACTGCTAAATTCGAATTGAGCTCACAGTTTTAGAAGGGAGTGATAGCTTTTTCTTTAAGACAACACTGCACACATCCACATATATATAACATGTCTAACTCCCCAACATCTCTTTGTACATCGAATGCAAATAGGAACATTGGGAGAGGACCATTTGTTGACCAAGTCAAGCCCCTTTAGATTGACACAAGTGTCTCACTGGCCAAGGATTTTATCACTTGACCACTCAGCCTACACCAAGCCAAATGGACTTCCATTGACCCAATTGAGAATTGGATCCAATTAATACTTCAAGTAACGGTATCTCTGTGTAAGGAAAACTCAAAGAAATAAACAACTAAACACATTTTTATATAGAAAATAGATGATAATAATAATAATAATAATAATAATAACAATAATAATGTGAAAAACTTGGTGTATGAATGTGTAACACAGAGAAAACCAAGTAACCATCAATATGTGGCTTATCACATGGCCACTAGATTATTCAACATGTTGAGGATTTAACTCATAAGGGTCTATGGCCACTCCTCCATCATCTCCCACTTGGCTGGTTTGGCCTGAGATGAGTACTGACCAACCAATCCCATTAATCATACATGCCTCACATAATCTGAAACACAATGGGCTTGTTCATGAATTGGCAATCATATCTTTTGTGGGCACATAATCGATCAGGATCTCATTCCTTTGGTATACATCATACAAATACTAGTATTGGAGATAAATATGTTTCCCTTTAGGGACGACCTCACCATTCTTTATTATCTTGATGGCAATTTGGTTATCATTGAATAACATCACAGGTCCAGTAAGTTAGGTATATGACAAAGAGAAAGAATACATATTTCATATTTCATATTGCAAGTGTATGAAAAATCAGAAAGAATACAAAAAATAGCATTCATTATATAATATAATATGAAGGCCATGTCTACATAAATGCATTCAGTTTATTGATTCAAAGGTAGACTTATGTTGTTGTTTGTTACCCTAGAGGCAACCTACTGACATTAGACCACTACCAGATGATTTCAATAGTTCGTACAAGTAGCAGCAACCATCCTTGAAACTGGTATGGTTCAAATCACCTTGAATTTAGGGGTTTCTTGGTATAGGTTTCACCTCCATGTGAAACTTCTACGATCTGTTATGATTTTTCCAAAAGGAAATTCACAAAAAAAAAATATCAGATTTGATTTTGAGGTTGTTTCAACGCCTCTAATGGAGTGTTTCTCCTTCAAACTTATTTCATTTGGCTCGTTTTATATTTCTAGGAAGATGGGAAGTGGTCCCATAATTTTCCAAACCTTAGAAATTTTTTAAGGTTTGTCTTCTTCCTATATTTTGCTGCCCAGACTATTCTTGGGGCTATTATTGCTTCTTATCCATGTGATAGCTTTTCCCTTGGCCTTATTGTGTGCCAGTGGTGCTTGGAATTATTTATGACTAAAATTTGTCCTAGTTAAGGAATGGAAGCTTCTAAGGATGTTAACTTGGTTTCCAGAGTCTTTTTAGGAAATGGGGATACCTCTAGTGGCATGATAACCACTATGAAACTTGATGGAACTAACTTTCTAGATTGCTAAGTTTACCATTGGAGGAAGAGATAAGCTACATTTCATCACCGAAAAGGAAATCAAGCCTAAATCAAAAGAAGCAAAGTTTACTAAATGGGAGCAAGACAATCTGATGGTAATGTCGTCACTGGTTTGTTCCATGCAGCCACATATAACTCATAACTTCATGTTCTTATCCACCGCTAAGGATACTTGGGATAGGGTCACAACCACCTATCTCAAGCCAAAAACACTGCTAGGATTTATCAGCTCCATAGGGAAGTTTGTACTTTGCATCAGGGGAGATAGAGTTATAAAAAGGGTTGTGCTGCCCATGGCCCGATATGACCTAGCATGACAAAATGTGGGTCCTGCCAGGTTGGGGGTTTCATGTCAATGGGTCGACATAGCACGACACAACTATGCGTGTCGTGCCGCCTACAACCCACGTTCCGACACGGCCCATGGGTCCATGGCCCGCCTGAGAAACTAGTTTATTGGGGGTACCCTTCCCAATGGCTAGTTTCAACTTTTTTGGGGTTTTTTTATAAAAATACCCCCTTCAACATCTATAAACAGCTATATAGGGGGTACTTATGTATTTTGGCTTTGGGGGGAGAAAAAATGACAACAATGCCCCCCCCCAACAACTGTATAAAAGCTAGTTTGAGGGGGCACTTAGGTAAAGTGATAAATAACTTTATAATGACCAAAATACCCCTCTCAACAACTAAAAATGACTATTTTTTGGGTATTTTGGGCAATTAAATTATTATGAATTCCTATAAATAGCCATATCCTCCACCATTCTCATCAGACCAATTCAAGAATTCTCTTCTCATACTCTCTCAATCTCTCATACATCATCATACTCTCTATCTACTCTCTAATTCTCAACTTTATTGAAGTTTCAATAAGAAGGCTTGCTCAAGTATCTCAAGTTAGCAATTTGGAAGGCTTAGAGGCTTCAATTGTTGAAATCAAATTGAGATTCCGAACCGGCAATCCGGGTAAGTGCAATTAAATTAATTTTTATTTTTTTAGAATTTAAAAAATGATCGGCTCTTCTCAAAACCAATTCTCCAACATCAACATGTTTAATGCCAATGATATCCAATCGCAACATGATAGTATTAGCACCGATATGGTGCTATTGATATTGACGGAATTTTCACCCCTAGTACTAATACTAGGAGAAAGATAAAGAATGCCATTAATTTGATTAGCCCAGTTTGGAAAATATTTAAAGTAGAGGAGGTTGAGGGGAAGGGAAAAATAGTTGTTTGCCATAAATGTAGAAAAGACTTTAGCTACTATAGCAAGGGTGGTATTGGCCACTTAGGCAAACATTTACTCTCCCATGAGAAGAAGAAGAAGAAGAAGAAACAACACAAACACAAATTGGGTGTGGGGTTTTTGGTACTTTTAAATATTCTTAAGAAAAAATGAGGCAAGTTAGCAAAATATATTGGACATGCTGAGCAACCATTTTTGTTGGATGAAGATACTAAACTTGAAAAATTTTTACGTAATTCTGTAAACCCACAATTTAAAAAAGTTTCTAAGAATACTATTAGATCAGATGCTTTAAAAAAATTTATTCATATAAAAAAAATTAATTTGTATTTTATCAAATCTTAATTCTAAAGTTGTAATTACTTCTAATATTTGAAACTTTAAATTTAATATAAGTTATATGTGTTACTAGTCATTTTATTGATGAAAACTAGCTTTTACAAAAAAGAATTTTAATTTTACTAGGTTATGGCTGCAAGTATTATAAATGCTTTACATGCTTATGGAATTGACAATAAAATATTTTCTATTAGTTTTGATAATGCTAATAGTAATGATTCAGCAATAAATATTTTAAAATCTCAATTAAAAAATATGAATATTAATATATATTTTACTTAAAACATATTGTGAAAATATGAATATTGAAATTAGAAATAAAAAAAAACAAGAAATTAATAGTTTATTATTTGAAATGTATAGTTTATATGAATCTGAAATAACAAGGCATAAGAAATCTACAACTTGTACAAGTGCATCTGCCACTTCTTAAACTAGTTCTAGTAGTGGAAAAAAAAAACTTGGTCTCTAATAAATAAGAGGCAAAAATCTAATGCCTCTTCATCAACAAGTTCATTTACTGAACTTAATTTTTATTTACAAGGAAATTTTCTAGTTTATGTGATTCCTTCACCTCAAAGGAAATGAATAATTTTAATATTTTAGCCTGGTGGAGTGAACATGAAAAATATTATCAAATCCTTGCAGCCATGGCACATTATCTAATAACCCCTCCGATGTCTACAATTCCATCGAAGTCTTGTTTTAGTGCAAGTACTAGGGTGTTGGATGACAAGAGAAGTTGCATGAGTGATGAAAGTGTGGAGATATGCACCTGCTTTAAAGATTGACTGGATGCTGAGGATAGATTACAAGACAAAGGAGGGCATGACACTACACTTTATGCTTCACTTGAAGCAGATGATCAAATCCAAGGAGATGGAGGTGTAGGTGCAATTTAAAGAAAATGATGAAGTCAATATTTTTTGTATACTCAATAGTTGTATGGCATTTTTTCAAATTATTGCAAATTTTGTTTTAATTTTATTTAAATTACTTGATATTTGTTCAACAATGTAATTTTTTTATTTTCAGTTTGTAACTATATTTTATTTTTTTATAGTTTATTAATTTTTTCCATTTTCCACATTTCAATCATCCAACCATTGTATTGTTCAAATTTAAATAATACAATATTCCTATTTTTTTCTAATTTGTTGTCCACTTTGAGTCTTTGACTTGTATTTGGTTAAGTATTTTTTTTTCATTTCTTTGTTAGATTTTTTGTTTTTCAATTAATTCCCAAAGGAAAGTTAAGTATTTTAGTTTTACTTAACAAAAATAAATAAATAAATAACCACACGGGCTCAGGCCCTGGGCCATGTTGGGCCAACCCCCCAAATTATCCCAAGAAAGGGATGCATAGCCCGAGATGGCCCACGATCCGTACTGTACCAGCTCAACACGATTCATTTTACAGCTTTAGGGGGAGAGGACTATAGCTATGCACTTCTCCTTATAGTACTTAATTTATCATTTGGAGGCCTTAGAGTGAAAAGATTCAGAAGATGGGGAGCAATACAAGAAATATGTTGAGAAGAATAATGTTTTTTATTTCTTGGCAGGGTTAAACTCTCAATTTGACTTTACTCAACAGCATATCCTAAGTGCAAACATTGTTTCTCTCACTACTTCCTACTCCCTAGTGTAGAGTGAAGAGAGTAGGAGAGCAACCATGATGACATATCCTATGGTTAGAGATTTTGCTCTCATGTCCTTTAAGCCCAAGCAAAGAAATAGTAACTCTATAATCACTAAGAGATCTGATGATGTAATTTGTGAATATTATAAGAAGCCTTGGCATACTAAGGACAAACATTGGAAGCTTCATCCTCACCTAAAGCCTGAAAAGTTTAAGACATGAAAGAAGGGCAATGCACACTTGGTTGTAGTTGGTAATGATGTTTATCCACCCATTCCTATGACTTCCTCTTAAGAGTCTTTTAATCTAATGGATAAATTAAGAGGCCTCTTGATTCACTTGGAGAAGAATGGGACATCCTCTAGTTTTGGTAATCCTTCCAATGCATATGTTAATTTGGATATTGCACTTGCTTACCTCTCCACTAATAACCCATGGACTATTGACTCTGGGGCTAGTGCCCACATGATTGGTATTTCTTCCTTTTTTTCTCCATACACAATGACCACTGAGAAAGGTAAAGTTATAGTTGTTGATGGATCCTAGGCTCCTATCTCTGATCTAAGTGAAGTAAATCTTGCCCACAACCTTTCCTTAAAATATATCCTTCATGTTCCCTAATTGCATAAAAATCTATTATCTCTTAATTCTCTTACTAAGTCTCATAACTGTTTTGTAACTTTCTTTCCTACCCATTGTGTTTTTCAAGACCTGAGCATGAAAAGGATGACAGGAAATGGACATGAAGTTGAGGGAATCTACCATTTTTATAAAGCTTTGGAACAAGGAATGTTGTGTTAGGTTGAATTCCCTACAAGTAAAAAATTGAGTCTTTTGCAACTTTGGCATTATCGTCTTGACCATGTATCTTCTGGTCATGTTAAACTTTTTGTTTCCAAAGTTGTTTGAGTTAGTATCAAAATTTAGTCCTAATTATGAAGTTTATCATTTATCAAAAAAAAATGTAGAACCATATACATTGCAAGTAATAAGAGAAGCAATGTTGCTTTTCATTTGATTCACACTAATGTATAGGGCCCATATATTATGCCTTGTATGGGAGATTACAAGCACTTCATTCTTTTCATTAATGACTATTCTCGATACACATGGCTCTACTTGATGCGAAGCCAAGATGAAGTTCCTAAAATTATCCAAAATTTTATGAATATGGTGGAAATACATTTTAATAAGAGAATTAAAATAGTAAGATCTAATCAATGTTTTCAACCCCGTTGGTCCTACCATTCAAATCGTCACCCGGCCAAGATTCTGGGTTTGGTTCAGTCAAGACCCATCAAACGGTCAAAACTATTGACTTGGTCAAAAATTGTTCAACCCGGCCGATTCAACCGTTGACCCATTCAACCCGGTGAGTAGGTCGCGAGTTGCACACTCAATACATACAAAACTTTTAGAGGCCATAACTTTGCACTCCGATGTTCGATTGGGGGGATTTTTTTATTTTGGGTAACTTTTCGAGATCTGTGTCCCAAGTGACATAGGCGTCTTGCCCCACTATTTTCACAAAAAAAAAAAAACCTTTTCTAGCCTTAAATTGAAATTTTTAATATTTTTATAAATAAAAATTAAAAAACATATATTAAATATAAAATAATACATATAACATATCTTAAACATATTTATACATTATTTATTGCTAAAATATATATTTATACATACACACACACACACACACACACACACACATATATATATATATATATATATATAAATACATATATACTTAATACATATATAGGTGATGATGCGGGATGGTCTGAACTGTTCGACCCGATCGATCAACCCGATGACCCATCACCCGAAGGCAAAAATGGTTCAACCTCTGGGTCAGTTTTTAAGGATATAATAATGCAAAATAATACTTTGAAAATCAATTGCAAGTATTTCTTGAAGAAAATGGAGTCATCCACCAAAGTTTGTGCACTTGTACTCAACAACAAAATGGGGTTGATGAGAGAAAGAATAGACATGTTGAAATTACTAGAGGGTTGTTGTTCCAAACTCATGTTCCCACTCGTTTTTGGGGAGATGTTGTTGAGATGATTGTGTACCTCTTCAACTTTCATCAAGAAGCCTTAAACTTCAATCCCCTCATCAATTCCTTTTCCCTGATGAATCTTTTAGTCTCCATCCTAGGGTCTTTGGTTGCCTCTGCATTATTCATGATATGAGTTCATCTAGACACAAATTTGACCCTAAATCTATCAAATGTGTTTTCCTTGGTTATTCTCATATCCAAAAAGGGTATTGCCACTTCAATCCTCAATCTGGAAGGAGATGTGTTTCTAAGGATGTTACATTCACCGAGTCCTCCACCTTTTTCTAGTCATCTCGTCCTTCTCTTCAGGGGGAAAATGTTAGTGAAGATTGAACTCCCTTTTGTTTTCCTGATATGGACTCATCTTCTACTTTCAATCCATCTTCTACTACCATTCCTTCACTTCCTCCCCCCCCCCCCTCATGTGTATCGTCATTGGTCTTGGCAGTAGTTTTTTATCAGGCGGCAAAACAGGTGACTCCTAATGCTAAATATCCATTACAATATGAACACCTAGAATTAGGTAACCTTGATCCTACTCCTCTTGATCCTATAGATACTCCTATCATTGACCCTAATCTTGATCTTCACATTGCCATCTACAAGGGAAAGAGAAAGTGCAACAACTATCCTATCACTAATTATGTTTCCTATGATGCTCTCTCACCCTCTTATTGTGCCTATATCTTTGTTATCTCTTTTGTTTCTATTCCTCACAATGTCCCAGAGGTAGTGCAATCACCTTGTTGGAAATAATCTATGAACCTAGAGATGGATGCCCTCATAACTAACCAAACTTACGAGCTTGTCTCTCTTCCTAAGGATAAATCTACAATTGGATATAAGTGGGTGTATACAATTAAAAACAATATTGATCGTTTTATTGAAAGATAGCATAGTTGGTAGTCAAAGGGTATACTCATATGTAAGGCATTAATTATTAGGAAACATTTTCTCCAATGTCTAAAATGAGTTCTATTTGTGTGATTTTGTCTCTTATAACACACTTCTCTTGGCCTTTATATCAAATGGATATGAAAATGCCTTTCTTAATGGAAACCTACAAGAGGAAGTTTATATGAACTTACCACCAAGAGTTAAGTCTTCCTAATAGTGAGAGAAAAGGTTTGTCATTTAAAGAAGTCCTTGTATGGACTCAAACAATCTCCTAAATATTGGTTTAATAGATTCAAAAGAGTAATCTAGACAATCGGGTTCTCTCAATCTCAAGTTGATCATACTTCGTTCACAAGTAGGCATGATGATCGAGTGATTGTTGATAGTTTATGTAGATGATATTGTTTTGACTTAGGATGACATCTCTAAAATCTCTTAGCTAAAATTCTTTCTTGCCTCTGAGTTTGAAATAAAGGACCTGGGTGATCTTAAATACTTTTTTGGGAATTAAAGGAGCAAGATTTCAAAGAAGAATATTTTCATTTTTCAAAGGAAATATGTTCTTGACCTGACCTATGATATTGGAAAATTAGGGTGTAAATCAGTTGGAACCACAATTGACCCTAACCACAAGTTGAATGCCCATAGATGGAGATGTTCCTCTAGATAGAGAGGTCTATCAAAGACTGGTTGGTCTTCTTTACAAGACTGGATATATCCTATCTAATTGGTATTGTTAGTTAGCATATGCATGAGCCCAAAACCTCTCACATGGAAGCTATCAACAAGATTCTCACTTACTTGATGGGGTGTCCTAGTAAAGGAATGTTATACTCCAATCATGGGCATTTGAAGATTGAGGCCTACATAGATGTAATTTGGGCAATGTCAATGGATGACAAAAGATCTACTTCTAGCTACTATGCCTTAGTTAGGGGTAATGTGATAACTTGGAGGAGAAAGAAGCAATTTGTTGTTTTTCCCTCTAGTGTAGAGGTTGAATACAAGGCAATGATGCATGGGATTAAAGATCTTGTTAATGGAAATGGGAATCCCAACAGAAAATCTTATGAGACTTTACTATGACAATTAGGCAACTATAAACATTGCTCATAGTCCTATTTATCGTGATCATAGAAAGCATATTGAAATGGATAAACATTTTATCCAAGAGAAAATTGATAGTGGAGAAATTTGCTTGCCTTTGTAAGATTTGAGAATCAACTTGTTAACTGCTTTACTAAATGAGTTCACAAGTTGAAGTTCGATAATACCCTAGGCAAGCTACCGTGATAGATATCTATGCTCAACTTGAGGGGAGTGTTTAGAATTTGTAATATGATATAATGGCTTTTTTGGGTTTTTCCCTCTTGTATTTGAGTGCCCAAGTAAGGGAAAACTTGTATTTTTTACCAAAAATATAAAAGCCTTATCTCTAATGTGAACAATAACTAAACGCGCACCTTCATAACTCTCTTCTTCTTCTCTTCTTCTTTCTTTCCTCTTTTGGCTTCACCTTAAATAACTTATGGAAATCCTGCTTATGATAGAAGTGATCAAGGGCTAATGTAATTACATGGAACTCATTGTCACACTTATTGTGATGGATGATGATCATGATGAACACCTAGGCATATGGTAAAGCACTACATTGTGATGTTGCATTGAAACTCCTCATATCGCATTTGGCTTCTCATCACATCCTTTTTAATCTCATTATGCTCTCATCTCATCCCCCTCCGACCTTATTACACTCATCACACCTCTATGAGTATTGCACCTCTGTGATTATTCCACCCTTGTCACCTTTTCTTGTCAACCTAGCTCTTCATTACAACTCCTTAAAGACTTATGAAGGGTCGTAGCTACTCACGTCCTCAAATGTGCATGACAAAAAAGGTTGGAAGCCCAAGTATCAAGGTAACCACATGGACATATGGTGAAACCCTAACTAGTCCGAGTGGTGAAAACTAAACTACTTTGTAAAAACTTTAACAAGGAACCTTCAAGAAAATGGCGGGAACTGATTCACTTCATAACAAACTCAAAAAGGAGCTTTCGAGGAGAGAAAGATTTTCCCTCCTAAGAAAATCTATAAAAAGGGAATCTCTCTAAGAGATTCACACCTTTTGCTTCGTAGCCTTCGAAAATTTCAGTGAATACTACCTTTAACCTCCAAAAACACCCCCACCCTCTCAGATCTTCGATCCAAGATTTGAAACTCTTCCTACAACTAATTTTGTCCTTCCCTCAACATTTCCTAGTTCCATCTGTCCTAGTGCCTAACTCCACAGACCTGTAGTAGGGATATTGTCTTAGCCATTTATGTTGATGGCATTATATTACAGCAAGTTATGAACATGGTATTGAAGAGTTGAAATAGTTTTTACAAAACCAATTTTAGACTAAGGACTTAGGGCAATTGACATTTTTTTGGGCATAAAAATAATAAGGTGGAAGTGGGGAATCTCTTTCCCAAAACCAATGGATACTTCTATAGATCCAAATGTGAAGATGTTTGATAATGAGGGGGAGCTTTTCATAGACCCTAGACGGTACAAAAGATTAGTAGGTAAAATGATTTATTTCACCCTTACAACGCTAGACACTTCTTTTAATATTAGGCTATTGATCTAGTTCATGTAGAATCCAAGGTCAGTCTTTTAGGAAGGAAATTATTAGATACTACGCTCTGCTAATTAGGCAGGATCGGTTACAAGTAGAAAGTCCACAACTGGGTATTCCACGTTCCTAACAGCAATTTTGGTTATTTGAAAAAGTAAAAAAGCAAAGTGTGGTGGGTAGGAGTGCAAAGCCATAGATCATACTACTTGTGAGTTGATGTGGCTGAAACAATTATTATAGGAGATAAGAGTAGTAGTTTCAACTGCCATTATGATAACCAGGCAGCTATTTACATTTTTCCAATCCAATGTTTCATAAAAAAAGTGGATCCTTACCTTGTAAGAGAGAAATTTGTTAGTGGAGAAATTGTTACTTCTTCAGCAAAGGCCTATAAGTCATACATTTGGTGCAGCTTGGTTATTTTCTTTTTCTTAGATTTCATGCTGCTTGAGGCTGTTGGTGTTCTGTATCTTTTCCCGGAGGGGGTAGCCAAATTCATGGGAGGGGATGCCTGGATTGGGAGTCCCAGTCCCTCGGAGGAAGATTCAAGGAGGTCGCCTTCATGAAATGGAGTTTGAGGGTTCAAGTTCAAGGGTGTAAGTGAGGCCTGTTGGGTCTCCGGATTCGGGTTTGGGTCCGGGTCCGGGGCGGGATCTGAGGCCTGCTGATCCAAGAGGCCGCAATAGGCACACATTTTGGTGAGATTATCGTAGCAAAAATAGAGCCAGACCCGTTTGTCCTTGATCTTCAAGAACATGCCTGTGAAGAGAGTAGGAGGAGGCAACCCCAATGGGATAAACCTGCTGAACATCGACAAGAGCAACATCAAAGTTTCAGACCTTATGAATCCAGATGGCACATGGAACATCCAGCCGATTAGTTCCCTATTAACTGAAGGGGAGATGTCACGCATCCTTCATACCCACCCCAATCAGTCCTTACTGCAGGACACCCTCCTCTGGAAGCATACCAAGTTAGGCCCCTTCACAATCAAGTCAGCCTACAAAACCTTTATTAATTTCTCTCCCAACAGCTCCACAGTAAATGGCATTTGCAAAGGACATCTGGAGAATGCAAACCCCAGAGAGGATCCATCTCTTCATGTGGAAATTCTTATGGGAATCACTCTTGATGCGGCACAATCCGGGCACTCCTAACTGGCTGCTGACTGGCACCTTGTTGGCAACGAACGGAACCTGAGAAGATAAAGAAGAAGGATTCCCGGGGATTTTCCCGGCGGGAATACTCCAAAACTTAAGTTAGAACGCTGGAGAGGAAGAAGAGAGAGTATAAAAGGCTAAGAGTGTAGATCGCGCTAGATCACTATGTCTCAAGATTAGCTCGTGAGCAAGTAAGAGTGCAAGTTCAGATCTAATTCGAGAGAGAGAGAGTCTACATCTCTACTTAAAGGGCTTTTATAGGGGCGTTCTTGTCAAATCAGGTGTAACCGCCACTGGGCTCATGTCGCAGCCGTTACCTGCTAGGGCTGCGCAGGTGATCGTTACAATGTACTACTCGCTTGGCTGAGTGACACGTCTTCAAGGGGACAGGCACGCCACCATCTGTCGAGAGACGTGGGCCAGACTGTCAATCGGGTAGGGACTGCGCCGTCAGTCGAGAGACGTGGTGCAGTCTGACGAGTACGGTCTTGTCAGATGGAAGCAACCTGAGAGCACCGCATCACAACCGCAAGTTACTTTGTAGCGGGCTATCCCTGCCGCGAGCTACTTTGTAGCAAGCTCTCAGGGGTAATTCGAGGTGACCCTTATCAAGGTTGGTCTTTGGGGCAGTTCTTCTGCCCAGGTGCTGGAGTGAGCTGGTCTCCCTAGCTCGCGAGCTGAAATAATCTTGGAGTATTCCCTTCTCGGTAGCTCGGGGGATTTGGAACTCGCGTTGTAGTGAGCTCCCCCTATAGAGAGCTATGACGTAGCAAGCTGTTCTACAGACTCGTTACTTGGTCACGGTCAAGCCAAGCTGCTGAGTTGTTGGTCATGCTGAGTCAGGTACACGTGTCATCATCTCAATAGGTCGAGTCAAATCATCCTCCATCAATTTCTCCCCACTCCTCGAGCTAAGAGTGTTTCCTTAGCACGATGACTTCATGGAGTGTGATGGATTGATTTGACCGAAATTCAAACTTGATTGACTGCTCATATTAAATGCCTACACGGGAATCAAGGGATTTTTTGACTTTTTGAATACCAAAAACATGTTGAAGCGGCTCTTAACTCCGGATGTCGTGCAGCCGTCATTACCCCAATCATGGGATACGTGCAGCCGGTCACATTTCGATTTCAGAAGGCGTGTGGTCAGTTTGACTGCGAACCGTCAGATCTGCTTCGATCTGGGCCGTTGATTCGGGGGTACAGTGACTATAAATTGGAGGACCCCCTGGGCCTCATTTCCTTTCATGCCATTTTTCTGCCTTCGGATTCTGAGGTCGCACATTCATCTAGTCTACCTGAGTTCCTCAGTTTACTTCGTTTCATCTTTTCTGGTGAGTCCCAGTCATTGTCAACCATGTCTAGGTACCCACACCATACCTACCACCGGGGCGGTAACCAGGACGACGATGCTCCCTCGAGCTCGGGGGGAGCTTGGGAGCAGGTCCCGAAGGCTCGGGACACCTTCGGTGATGTAGCATCTACTTCCCAGGGGAGGGAGCCTAATACTTTCGGCCCTTCCTCCATGACGGCGGAGAGACTCAGGTCTCTAATCCGCTATTTTCACCTCCCTAGGGACTTGGTTTATAGCCTCCCCACTAGCAACTTCCCTTGGGAGCATGGTTCCAATGATATAGTTATCTTCCAGGAACAGCTCGAGGCTGGCCTGCGTCTCCCTCTGCACCCCTTAATAGTGGAGGTGCTAAACCATTTTAACGTCACCATTGATCAGCTTCATCCCAACGCTATTCGGAACATGGTTGGGACTATATCTTTGTGTTATGAGTATTGTCTTCCTTTGAACCTTGACATCTTTGCCTCCATTCTTTGTATAAAAAATGCCACTCCTGGGGTTCCACCAGAGAGGCGCTTTTACTACCTCTCTCCCCACCGCGGCTATAAGCTCTTGTACAAGCTACCGAATAAGATTCTCGCCTGGAAGTGGGATTATTTTGTGGTCCATAACCCCGAGGGGTGGCCCTTTCCAACTTCTTCGAGGGGCGCCATCCAGGACCCCGGGGCCGAGCTGGACCCCGAAACTCGGAAAACGATGCTGTCCTAGGCATCGGTAGACTTCCTTTGTTCGGACTACTTGACCCAGGAGAAGCTCGTGCAGGCCGGCCTGAGTCCGGGTAGGTTGTCTTTTTAGGTCACGTAGTGTCTTGTAGTAATGTTGTGTATATACATGTACTTTGTTCTTTACCGAACTGATATCTTGTGGTTTCTTTTTCAACAGCCATTATGTCTGGTGTTGATTCACGCCGCCTCCTTTCGAACAACCAGAAGCGCAAAGTGAAGAGGTCACGCCGCCTCCATCTGAAGGAGGTGCTGGCGAGGCCAGCCTCGAAGAGGGCAATCTCCCGTAGCAAGGGGTAGTCCCTTCAGGTCCTTCTCAGTCATTTCCCCACCCGCGGTTCCCAGTGGGGAACTAGGAGGGTGTGAATGACTTCGTTGTGACTCGTCGGAGGAGCCGAAGAGCGATCTGCAACAAAGAGGTCGCTAAGTGGGGGGCGATGGAGCCTGGGAATCTTGCCGCGCTCGCCGCCTCTCACTGTATGGTGGTAAGTGGTCCTTCTCTTCTCCTCCATCTTTCGCTTCCTTTTGTTGTCCTTTCTCTCCAGTCTTTTGTTGGCAGGTGAACACCACCATACATGCCATGGCCCTCCAGACGCACGTCTACTCCTGCGATGCTCGTAAACAGAAGGTCAACGTTCAGAAGCTCCAGGGCGAGCTCGACCGGACTCGGGGCGAGCTCCTTCACACTCGCAAGGGGAGCGAGCCCCATGAGCTGCTCGTCCGAGAGCAGGAGGTGCAGATTGCCAGGCTTTCTGAAAGAGAGCGCGCGCTACATGGAGGAGTCGTCGAGGGTGGCAGCGGAGAGGGAGCGCCTTCGCCAAAAGGTTCGGGACTTGGAGTCCACTCTTCTGGACCAAACTCGGAACTTCGACAACATGGTGGAGGCCGAGCAGGAGAGAGCGGTCTGGGACTTCAAAGACTCTCAGGAGTATCACGACCTCCAGGTGGAGTATGGCTCGAGCTCGTACCGCTCCGGATTCAAGCTCTGCCGCTGGTTGGTCCGAAAGAAATTTTTCGGGCTCAATCTTGACGGCATCACTATGAAGGGCCTGTCTCCCGAGACGGCGGACCAGGCGGAGGAGGAAGGGTCTGACTCCCTGGAGGACGAGGACGAGGTGGAGGAGGTGGATCCCTAAGGCTAGCGGCGTCGATTTTCTGCTTTGATTTCTGGTGGCTTGTGGCTCTCGGGTGCCATAAACCCGGTCTTGAAAAGATCATTGTTGAGCGGTTGTGCCCTTTTTACCTTCTACTGAACTTTCTCGAGTTGTTTTGCTCGGTTGTTTTTTTTTTTTGAAACAATAATGAAATTTCTTTTCTTCTTCTAAGTATGGTGTGCTCTTTTTATTTTTGCTAAAGTGATCTCATTACTTCAAGCTATTAGGGCTACATACTCGAAATAGGACCTTTCGGTAGTTACGTTTGAGGCATCCCTATAGTATACCGCGGAGTGGTTACCATGTATGCCCGAACTATACGTTTGTTGCTTATACTTTAGTTCAACCAATGTGCCGAGACAAGCCATGCTTCGTGGGGTTTAAACCCGAGCTGCCTACGCCTCTGATGTTTCATACTTTGCCTTTGCCACTGAAGCGGCTAAGTCTTTCTTGATGCCGAGGTCTTTGTTAGCTCGGTGTTTTAGCCCTTAGGCTGAGGGGGTGACATAGTATGCCCTTGAAATTTGCCCATTCCATGGAGGCGACTAGGTCTTGTTGCGCCGAGGTCGTGTTAGCTCGGCATATTAGCCCTTAGGCTCCGGGAGTGACTCATGGTCTACTCGGTAGTTCGCCCATGCCATAGAGGTGACTGGGTCTTATTGCGCCGAGGTCGTGTTAGCTCGGCATTTTGGCCCTTAGGCTCTAGGAGAGATCATGGCCTACTCAGTAGTTATAGGTAATATTGCCTTAAATTGACAATATTCCATGCCCGAGGTACTTGTTTCCCTTCAAGGGTTTCGAGCTCGTACGTTCCTTCCCCGAGAGCTTGTTTCACTCGGTAAGGTCCTTCCCAATTCGGTCTGAGCTTACCAACGTCGGGCTGAGGTACCATAATTTTTCGAAGGACCAAGTCGCCAGCGCGGAGGTTCCGCTTTTTTACCCTAGCGTTATAGTACCAAGCTACTCTTTGTTGATAAGCTGTGGTCCAAATATATGCAAGTTCCCTTACTTCGTCGAGTAGGTCAAGGTTGGTACGTAGCTCGTCTTCATTTGCTTGTCGTCGTACGCTTCCAGTCGTAGCGAGGGAACCTCAATCTCAGCTGGGATGACTGCTTTGGTGCCGTAGGTGACGTTGAAGGGAGTTTTCCTGTGGCGGTCTTCTCTGTGGTTCGGTAAGCCCATAGAACGTTGGGTAGCTCGTATGCCCACAGTCCTTTCGCTCGGTCTTGGCGTGCTTTGAGTCCACAAAGAATAGCTCTATTCGTGACCTCTGCTTGACCGTTTGCTTGAGGATGTGCGACCGAAGTGAAGTTCTGTCGGATCCCCATCTCTTGGCACCAGTTTTGGAATTTGATGTCCTTGAACTGCTTGCCGTTGTCAGAAATTAACACCCGAGGTAGCCCGAAGCGGCATACGATGTTCTTCCAAAAGAAGTTTTGAACGTTTCGGGCTGTGATTGTTACAAGGGGTTCGGCTTCTACCCACTTGGTGAAATGATCCACTGCGACCACAAGGAACTTCCGTTGGCCTGTTGCTAGTGGAAACGGTCCAAGTATATCTATGCCCCATTGCGCAAAAGGCCACGGGCTAGTGAGAAACTTGAGATCGGCAGCGGGCTGAGGGTGGAAGTTGGCATGCCTCTGGCACTTGTCACACTTTCTGACGAGCTCAATGGCGTCTGCTTTCATTGCCGGCCAGTAGTATCCCTGTCCTAGTGCTTTTTGGGCGAGGGCCCTGCCCCCCAAGTGTCCGTCGCACAGACCCTCATGAGTGTCGCGGAGTACGAGCTTGGCTTCGGTAGGTCGCAAGCAGCGCAGGTAGGGGAGCGTGTAGGATCTTCGGTACAGTCGCTCGTCTATCATGACATATTTGGCTGCTTGACGCTCTACCCTTCTGGCGGCATTGCGATCTGCAAGGAGGGTCCCATGTAGCAGGAAGCTCGCGAGCAGGTCAATCCAGCTCGGCTCTGCTTGAACGATAGGAGCGACCTCCTCTGCCCCCCCCGAGAATGATAGACCGAGGAAAGTTCTCTATGTAAACGGTTCTCATGGTATTATCACTAGTGTTGGCTAATCGGGACAGGGCGTCGGCCTCAGCGTTCTCCGACCTTGGGATTTGCCTGATGAAGTATGACTAGAAGTTGAGTAGGGCCTCCTGCACTTTGGCTAAGTAAGCAATCATAGTCGGTTCGCAAGCTTCGTACTCTCCTATGACCTACTTGCTCACGAGCTGGGAATCGCTGCAGATGATGATGTGCTTGGCTTTCATTTCTTTTGGCTACAGCTAGCCCCGCTATCAACGCTTCGTACTCTGCTTCATTGTTGGATGTCGCGAACTCAAAGCGTAGTGCGTACTCCAACTTTGTGCCACTTATGTCGTCGTGCAAGACTATTCCGGCTCCGCTGCCCTGCTGGTTCGAGGAGCCATCTACGTGAAGGATCCAGGGTTCCTCATCCCAATTCCCACTTGGCCTAACTAGGAGAGATGCCGCACTGGCAGCAACCTTATGGCGCTCAGACTCAACTGGTCTGGAAGCTTCAGGCTCGCCCGAACTGGGGGCCTCGTGCTCAACCGGCCTAGGGACTTCGGAGCTGAAAGTGCATTCTGCGACGAAATCTGCTAAGGCTTGGGCTTTAATAGAAGTCTGTGGCTTATATTGGAGATCATACTCGCTGAGCTCAACGGACCACTTCGTCAGTCGACCGGAGACCTCGAGCTTGAGTAAGACTTGCCTCAGAGGTTTGTTAGTGAGGACAATAACAGTGTGAGCTTGGAAGTACGGGCAGAGATTTCGGGCTGCGATAACTAGTGCGTAGGCCAGTTTTTCTAGTTTCGGGTATCTTGTCTCTGCTCCCTGCAGCACTTTACTAACATAGTAGATTGGTCGTTGGACCCGATCTACTTCTTTTATTAGTACCGAGCTGACCACTTCGTCGCTGGCCGAGAGGTACAACTTTAAAACATCGCCCTCTTCATATCGGGTTAAGACCGGGTATACTAGTAAGGTGTTTTTTGAGCTCGTCAAACGCAAGCCGACAGTCTTGGGTCCATTCGAACCCTTTGCTTTTAATTGCTTTAAAGAAAGGTAGGCAGCGATCTGCCGAGTTGGACATGAAGCGGCTCAGGGCGGCTATTCGGCCATTCAGCCTCTGAACCTCCTTCATTTTTCGGGGTGGTTGCATGTCTAAGATGGCCTTTATTTTATCCGGGTTGGCCTCAATGCCGCGCCGGTTCACAATGTACCCCAAGAATTTACCCGAGGTGACTCCAAAGGCACACTTATTCGGGTTCAGTTTCATATTGAATTTACGCAGAATTTCAAAAACAAAGTTCAAGTCTTGTATTACGTCGCAAGAAAGTTGGGTTTTGACGACCATGTCGTCTACATAACATTCCACCTTTTGGCCAATCAATGGTTCAAACAGTTTATTTTCAGGTCTTTGGAAGGTCGCCCCAACATTTTTTAATCCAAAGGGCATGACCTTGTAACAGTACAGGCCGAGCTCGGTTATGAAGGTAGTTTTCTCTTCATCGGCTGAGTCCATCCTGATCTGATTGTAGCCCGAGTAGACGTCTAGAAAGCTCAGCAATTCATGCCCCGAGGTCGCGTCCACTAAGCGGTCAATCCTAGGGAGTGGGAAGCAGTCCTTTGGGCAAGCTCGGTTCAAGTCGGTGTAGTCGACGCAAATGCGCCATTTACCGTTAGCCTTTTTCACCAGAACGGGGTTGGCCACCCATCTCGGGTAATAGGCTTCCCTAATAAAATTGGTTGCAAGGAGCTTCACGACCTCCTCGTCGACTGCCTTCCACCGCTCTGGGGCTAGGTTGTGTTTTTTCTATCTAACGGGCCTAACTACAAGATCAGTATTAAGCTTATGAGTTATGATGTTGGGGTCTATGCCGGGCATTTCCGCCGCGGACCAAGCAAAAACATCTAAATTCTTAAGTAGAAAGCGTACCAGTTCGGATCGCAGGGGCTCCTCGATGGAAGCGCCAATCTAAGGTGTTCGGGCAGGGTCCTCTGCCGAGGTTGGGATAGAGACGATCTCCTTCGTAGGCGCAGCTCGCTCCTCACTCTGCTCCGTGGGTCGCTCCAGCTCGAGGTTGTCGGCCACTTTGGCTTTTCCATTGAGGGCGGCGACGTAGCATTTGCGAGACTCAAACTGGTCACCTCGCGCTACCCCGATGCCAAAGTCCGTGGGGAACTTCGTGGCCAAGTAGTAGGTGGACACCACAGCTCGTAAAGCATGGGTAATCGGCCGACCTACTATGGCGTTGTATGTGGAGGGGGTTGCGACCACCAAGAAGTCGTGGTTGAGCCTCACAATGCTCTGCCAGGTCTCGATTTCCACAGGTACCATCACCCTTCCTAGGGGTCGAACTTCCTCTCCGTTGAAGCACACCAGGGGAGTGTTCGTGGGCTTTAAGTCGCTCTCCAGAAGCTGAAGTTTGTCAAAGGCCGCTTTGAAGAGGATGTCTGCCGAGTTGCCTGAATCGACGAGGACTCACTTGACTTCGAAGTCATTGATCTTCACCTTTATGACAAGCGCGTCGTCATGGGGGTAATGGACCCCGCGTGCATCGTCCTCTGTGAAGAAGATGGGGTCTTCTGTCCTTGGTCGCTTTGGAGGGTTCTGCCCTTCCCATCCGATCTCGCGAGCTGACGTGCGATCTGCTGCTAAGGTGTAGCCCGCCACGATCGAGCCTCCGACTATAACATGAATGATCCCCCGGACTGGTCTCTCCTCGGGGGGCTGCTTCTGCGGTTGTTCCGCTTGCCTGCTGGACTCGGGAGCGTCTCTACTTTGCTCCCCTTGTCGACCTACTTTATTATTATAATTATTATTTTGTACAAAATTTCGTAAATATCCGCGACGGATGAACTCTTCTATCTCATCGCAGAGGTTTTTACAACTCTCGGTACTATGATCGTGGTCTTTATGAAAACTGCAATACAAATTTTTATTCTGGGTGCTAGGGTCGGCCTTCAACTGAGGTGGCCACTTCACATATGGAGCGTCCTTGATCGCCATGAGGATCTCAGCCCGTTTTGTGTTGAGGGGCGTGTAGTCCCTTTCTGTTGCTGGAGCTCGGGAGGGCTGACCTGGCCTCACCCCCCGAGCTCTGTCCTTCTTCTTCTTGCTGTCGCCCTGAGACGGGGGTTCTGGCTCCCTCTTTCTTTTTTTCTGGGGCCTGCTCGCCCTTCTGATTGATCTCCTCCTCGGTCCCAATAAACCGATCCGCGAGCTTAAGGAACTCGGTTACGGTTTTGGGTTGGTTGACAACTACGTGCCACTTGAACTCCTTATGGGTGATACCTCGCTTGGCAGTTGTGAGGCGAACTGCGGGATCCAGGTCGGGTATCTACAAACAAGCGTCATTGAACCACTTGATGTAGCTTCGAATGGACTCCCCTTCCTTTAGCACTATGCCGAGGAGGCTCTCCTGAGTTCGCGGGCATCTCTTGCTGGTGAAAAAGTGGGAGGTGAAAACCTGCACGAACTACGCCCAACTTCTTATCGAGCTGGGCGCGAGGTTTCGGTACCAGGTGCGGGCCACTACTTTGAAGGTAGTGGAAAAGGTTACGCACATGCAGGACTCGCTGGCTCGTGCTAGGTGCATCTAGGACTGGAAGGCGTCCACATGGTCACTTCAGCTGAGCATACCTCCTCTTTTCCTTTGAACTCGGGAGAGGCTCTGGAAGCAGTTCGACGAGCTCACCGGCGTCTTCACTATTGCTTTGCTGGTTCGGCTTTGGTGCTCGACGCTTCGGTATTGCCGAGCTCGATAGGCTCGAACTGCCGGTGACAACTCTGGACTGAAAGGCCCTGTCTGTAGCCCACTGCCAGGACCTCAAACGGGTTGTCCGCTAACGAGAGCTCAAACTGCAAAGGTTGTGGTGACACGGGCTTTGTTGGGTGAGAGGCCTCTGACCCGCCCACAGGCTGCGAGGCGGGTGCCGAGGGGGTAGCCAGCCTCTCCTTCTTGCTACGGGAAGAGGCGTGGCTCTTGGCTGGATCCTGGACCTAGGAAGCTTCTCCCCAACGAGGCCGCTCACTCCGGCGGGTTGGTTTGGCCTGTTTCGCGGCCAGGTGCTGAGGGGGAAGCGACGGTTGGGCCTGAGGCAGAGAGGGAAACTGCTGCTGGTACTAGTACTAGGAAACCTGGTGCAGCACTTGTTGTTGGTAGAGTTGGATTTGTTGGAACTGTTGCATTTCAGCCTGCATGGCCCGCATGCATTGCACTAAGTCCTCCAGTTGGTTCGGATTGGCCGTTGGGGGCACAACCGAGGGTTCAACAAAGGTCGATCCTAGTGTAGAAGGGAGCGGGGCAACGGCAGGTGCCACAATAAGAGGCACATTCAAACTGGGGACTTCGTCCATGGCGAGGGGGACGGTAAACTGTCCAATGCAGACAGTAGGAAGATGGGGCTGCTCCCTAGAAGCGTTCTAGCTGTTGCCACGTCCGGCATTGCTAGAAGAAGCCATGAAGAATGCTAGGTTTTTGGAACAAGGTCTTGTAAAAGCTTGGAGGAAGGCTTTTAGAAGCGTTCCCACAGACGGCACCAAACGATGCAGTACGATCTGGGCACTCCTAGTTGGCTGCTGACTGGCTCCTTGTTGGCAACGAACGGCACCTGAGAAGACGAAGAAGAAGGATTCCCGAGGATTTGCTGGGCAAGAATACTCCGAAAATTAAGTTAGAACGCTGGGGAGGAAGAAGAGAGAGTATAAAAGGCTAAGAGTGTAGATCACGCTAGACCACTATGTCTCGAGATTACCTCGTGAGCAAGTAAGAGTGCAAATTCAGATCTAATTCGAGAGAGAGAGAGTTTACCTCTCTGCTTAAAAGGCTTTTATAGGGGCGTTCTTGTCAAATTAGGCGTAACCGCCAATGGGCTCCCGTCGCAGCCGTTACCTGCCAGGGCTGCGCAGGTGATCGTTACAATGTACTACCCGCTTGGCTGAGTGACACGTCTTCGAAGGGACAGGCACACCACCATCTGTCGAGAGACGTGGGCCAAACTGTCAATCGAGCAGGGACTACGCCGTCAGTCGAGAGATGTGGCGCAGTCTGACGAGTACGGTCTTGTCAGATGGAAGCTTCCTGAGAGCGTCGCATCACAGTCGCAAGTTACTTCGTAGCAGGCTATCCCTGCCGCGAGCTACTTTGTAACAAGCTCTCAAGGGTACTTCGAGGTGACCCTTATCAAGGTTGGTTTTTGGGGCAGTTCTTCTGCCCAGGTGCTGGAGCGAGCTGGCCTCCCTATCCCGCGAGCTGAAATAATCTTGGAGTATTCCCTTCTCAGTAGCTCGGGGGATCTGGAGCTCGCGTTGTAGCAAACTCCCCCTATAGAGAGCTATAACGTAGCGAGCTGTTCTACAGACTCGTTACTTGGTCACGGTCAAGCCAGGCTACTGAACTGTTGCTCATGCTGAGTCAGGTCCACGCGTCATCATCTCAGTAGGTCGGGTCAAATCATCCTCCATCAACTCCAACAAGAACTGTCCTTCGGAAGATGGGTATCCTCCAAGAAGCTTCATTCCCTTTCTGCTCCAAAACTGATGAATCACTTCATCCTGTCTTCTTCGGATGTGACTTAACCTGAGCTATTTGGCTACATGCGCAGGTAGGTATCAACCCTGACAGAATAAAGGATAACTCCATGATCCATCTAATATCAGAATAAAAGCATCACCTCGGCGTGGACAGAGTCACTCAACTCCAACTTCTCGTGAAGACAGCCACCACCCTCTTCTACATTTGGGAAGCCAGATGAAAACTTGACTTCGAACAGCAAGTCCCTCGACTAGACCAACTTCTTAGCCGCATCAAGTCTCTAACCCCACCTCTCGCACAAACGCCACTGAACAAATTCATGAACTCAAAGCCACATTATAATGCCCAGTAGCTGAACCCTCCACCAAACACAACTTACATCTTTACTGACGGATCCCATAGGAACCTTTGTGACGCATCATATGGCTTTGTAATCCTTAATCCTGAGAGATGTTTCCTTGCATCCATAGGTAAACCATGCAAGCTGTGGAAGCCGATCCAAGCAGAATGGAGAGCAATTTATAAAGCTTTGATCTACCACAACTCCCACAACATCCAAAGAGTTCAAGATTTTTGTGATGCTGCAACAGTTCTATCCCTGCTTGATCGTATGAAAGCCCCGAGTACCAGCTGGGAAGACAATGGCTGTTTTGTTTTAATTCAGCAGCTGGTCAAACGGTTTGAATATTGTAATTTTCAGTATATAACAAGTTTTAATTCAGCAGCAGCAGCAGCTGGTCAAACTGTTTTGTCTCATGAAGCCTGTGTAAAAGTAAGGAACCTTTTGAATTTCTTGGCACTCCTCCCACGTGGCTATCAGAACATTTTGCGCCCATAGCCAGAGGAGATGGTCAGCACTTGTACATTCTCAAATAGTGTTGAATGAATCTGTGGTCTTTTTAAAAACAAAAAAAAAAGCATACACTTATATGTTCCAATTTAAGAAGTATGTTTTATTGTAGGGCCTTTTCAGTCTTTCTATTTAGGGTAATGATGTAATTTTAGGCTTATTAATACAAATAAAAAATGGTTGGGCAGTAATTGAGATAAATTAGTTTGACCTCTCCTACTATCTAGAGTTTTTCCCAGATTTACTTGTCTTTTAAGTTTGATCAGACATAGAATGGAGTATTTTTTATATACTTTATTTATTAAAAAAGAAGATTTCTCAAAACTACTTTACAATACAATAAACCTTGCATCTCAACAGTAATAAATGATTTGATAAAATCTCATCACTTTCTGAGAGTGCAAGAAATCTTCGATTACTTTTTGTACACTCCCACTATTGCCCAATATTTTTAAATAATAATGCAATTAACACTTGTCCCACTATCATCCAATAATTAAAAATAAAAAGGGGAAATTGTCTAAAACTCACCATGAGTTTTCAGCATTTCTCTTAAATTCACCATAATTTTTCAGAAGGTCCAAAACTCACCATTTCAAAAAGTTTTTATTTTCCAAAGCTCACCTTCTCTTAATGCACCATCAATGTTTCTTAACAGAGGTGTCCACATCAACATAAATAACATTTTTTATGACCAAATCACCCTTGAATACCGAATTAAAGGAAAAGGGTCTTTTCATTTTTCAATTTTCATTTTTTTTTACATTTTTAGTGTTTTGTTATAATTTCTAATATTTTTTATAATTTCTGTTTTTTTACATTTTTCTAATTTCTACCATCTATAAAATTTCCTATATTTTTTGTTATTTATTTGCAATTTCTATGTTTTTCTATAATTTTAGTTGTTTTTTCTACAATTTTTATTTTTTTATTTTTTTTTCAATTTCTATAGTTTCTATAATTTAAAAATAATTATTTATTTTGTGTGCAATTTCTAAAATTATTTAAATTTTTTGTAATTTCTGTGTTTTTATGTATTTTATATTTGAAAATATTTTTTGAACCTTTTCCGTTTTTCATGTCTAAATATTAAAATATACGTATGCATTTTATATATGTATATATAATTTATATTTTTCCATAAAGGATAAAATGATAATATTAAGAGAAATGTTGAAAAGTTATGGTGAGTTTTTGACAATTTCCCAAATAAAAATGCATTTAACCCCAAGGCATTGGGGCCTTATCACCAATAGCTCTAAAGCCTTCAAGGACTTCTAATCGATTGTACTTTCTAGGCATGATTACGATTATGGTTGCTTTTGTACATCTCACAATTAGACGGGTTCTACACATTTAATACATATAAAGCAAAGTTTAAAAATATCGCAACATACACATGCTTATTGTAGGATTTATTTACCCACCCAAACGTCAAGGGAATTAGGGGGTTAGGGTTATTTACATTTAAGAGAATCTTCACTAGCCACGGAAGAGAATCTATCAGATCTAAAATTTTATATTAAACACTAGGCCATGTACCATTCCATCAATGGGCAGAAGTTAGCTCTGTGCACAAACAATATAGTCGCATGCACGTTTTAAGACTGACACACAACTAGCTAGAATAATCCATTGAATCGAGTCACCAACTCTGAGGGATAAAACTGAGTTTGAAATCCCGCAATATTCGACATAGACAAGCAAGCCACCACTTTTGACATATCACCACATAAACCAGACCATAGTGGTGGGTGCCCAAGGTTCAAAACGAGTATCAAAGCAATTAATTAGTGAAGACCGGCAGCATATGTCTGAGTTGAATCGTATTGAGCTCCATATCCAGGCTGAGGTGACAAACTCTTGCCGTAACCCACTGGTGCATTAGTTGGAACACCCGCGTAACCACCTGACTGAGACATGGACTGGTCGTAACCTGGCTGATTTGTTGTAGGCTGTGCATAAACGACCTGGCCACTCGACGGTGCACCATAAGCTGAACCCTGGGGTGCACCACCATAACCTGCTGTGTCTGTAGGTCCCTGGTAACCATAATTTGCACTGTTTGGAGCTGGTTGCTCACCATAACCTGGCTGGGAGGCTGTATAAGGCCCATAGCCCCCTGTAGGTCCTTGAGCATACACAGCACCAGGCTGACCCCCTGGCTGACCATAACCAGGAGCAGCCTGACCACCTTGCTGAGGATAACCTGAAGCAGGTGCATTTACTGAGGGAGGTTGGTTGTAACCATCATTGGTGGCTGGTGTAGAACCATATGGGTATGGTTGCATGGGCCCACCTGATGCGTATGGGAATGACTGCTGGGGAGCATTTGGCCCATATGAGTGGGTTTGTGACATAGGACCTTGATATGGCATATCTCCAGGTTGACTTGCCCTAGGTGGCCCATAAGATTGGGGAGGCCCCTGTGGTGGCATGCTGTAAGGCGGTGGCTTACCATACGTTTGCTGGGGATAACCTGCTTGCGTGCTTACTTGCTGCGGGTAAGCCCCTGGCTGAGAATGTCCATGACCTCCATATGGATGTGTTGGAGGTTGGTTTTCATATTTTGGTTCTTCATATCCATGCCCATAGTTCTGCTGGGGAGGCGCTGACTGGGGATATGTAGGTTGCCCGTAGTCTGGACCCTGTGGCTGTCCATAGTAGTTCACTTGGGTAGGGGGAGGTCCAGCAGCAGCAGGGGTTGGGGCAGGTTGGGAAACAGGGGCAGGACCAGCAGGCTCACCACCATGTCCCCCTCCTTGTCCATAGTAATCATAGCCACCACCTTGAGGTGGACCCTGCATAGGAGCTGCGGGCCTTTGATCCCAACCAGCGCTAAAACCACCCCTAGGACCTGACTGTTGTGGAGGGTAACCACCATATGTTGGAGGTGGATACTGTGGACTCTGAGAAGGATACATACCTCGTTGTGGATAATCATAACCTGTTGGCTGTGCAGGAGGTGGAGCACGGGGGCCCCACTGAGGTGGACCGGTGGGTCCACGTGGGCGATAGGCTTGCTGTTGATAACCACCAGAGAGAGTAGAAGGCCTCACAGGCTGATAAAAGCAAATATAACACAGATTTAGTTAGAAATATGCATGCAGACTTTCTAGAATAAAATAAATTGAAAGGACAGGAGGCCTTCTTCATATATCATTTAGTATTCCAACTAACATTGTGGGGCCTCTGGGATATTGGCACCATCCAAGAATTAACAATTGAGTGTATCAAATAGATAAGAAATTTGAAATATTGCAGAAAGAACCCGTATCCAAATATATACAGCATTTATTGTCCACCTTGTATACGTGGCATCAGAACATCAAATAAACAGACTACATACAAAATGTATCAGAACTTATCAGGCGTTTTACCAAATCAGAGCACACATTTGATACGTTGCATGAAAAATAAAATGAATAAAATCACTATATAAAAGAATTGAACGCATAAACTCTAACCTGTAGACCACCCTTCTAGCCAATTTTTTGCCAACACATTGCACAACCTAGGAATTCTGTGGACTAAAATGTTTTAACCCTGAAAAAATAACACATGCCTCCCCTAGAGGATGAAAAACCTATGGAACCATACAATGGGAATAGCAGAGCCACAATCAACTTTCAACAACCAAAGGTACAAGAAATTACCTCTCTCCTAGCCAGCTCATACCAAAGCTTTGACTAGCCAAGGAATCCAGCAGAGTGGGATTTAACTTGGAAATCCAATCAATAAAAAAGAGGCGCCAACCATCATCTTCGAACCTCACTACAAGAGAGAGAGAGAGAGAGAGAGAGAGAGAGAGAACCAAGCAACTTCCAAATACACAACCTATGGCAGAGAAATTGCCACTGCCAAGCACCCATGCACGTTAAGCTAAACAATATCCAAGTCAAAAGAATGACTGCTTTTATCAGCAGTAACAATTTTCAAATTCCACGTGTATCACCGAGTTTGTCCCAACATGTTTTCTGAAGCAATCTATCTTCAGCATCCAATGGACCAATCTAATGGCAATCTTGTCAAATACTGTTTCGAGCATATGTAAGCTTTCCACAACAATTATTTATCTCCCCCTTCCCAAATGTACACAAATAAGACCAGAATTATTCCATATTTTTCATGACAAAATGTAGTCTTCCTGAGATTTCAAATGGTACCCAATACCACATATCCAAAATGTAGGTCATGTTCATATGAAAATCTTGAAGGTACTTACACAATGGCAGTATCAATTTTGCAGGAATTATAGACCCCATCTTGCATCCACTCTTGCAACCACCACCCCAAATTACATTTGCCTGTTCATCCCTAGATACAGATCATAACGCAATCAATTATGTATATATCATTATAGTGAAATGAGAAAGGAGCATTCTCCAAGTCTTGGCTAAACTTTCAAATCCAAGACATGGATTCCTCATGTCTTGTATCCAACAAATTAGGAAGAGGCTTCTTCTAAACCCCCATTATTTGACCAGATCCATTATTTACAAAAATTCCAATGTCCTTAACCCTCTCCAAGCAATCCAACTAAAGGGCAAAACATAACTCTAAATTTTCAACACGATTAATACATACATACCTCTCAGTGTGACAGTGTAATGGTAACTTAAGAAAGTAGAGCAAAATTCTAGCATATTCTTTTTAGAGTACAACTTTACAAAATTTCCAAGTCTTTATATCCTTAAACATCATTTGTAGCATACTATAGAGCCAACCAGTGTTTTAAAAGGTACGAGGGGTGTACACCAGGAGGCACGCCTCAAGGAGTCGGTGAGGCACAAGCCAAAAAGCCCAGCGGTGTATGCCGGAGGCATTGATGAGTACGCCCCAGGTGCAAGGGGTGTATGCCACGTACACCTTTTGCATGAGTCAAGCTAGAAGCATATGCCTCATAAAAAGACAGAAAAAAAAAAGAAAAAGAAAGGATAGGAAAGATAAAGAAAAGGCAAAAAACGAGAAAAGAAAGATAAGAGAAGGGAAGGGATGGATATCTATTTTGCTCATCACCCCCCCCCCCCGCCCGTTCAACTAGTGTTAAAAATCCCCCTTCCTCTTCTTCCTCCCCCACCCCACCCTCATCCCCCTCCTCTAAAGGAGCCGTAAGGCAGCATACTGTTCAGGATGCTTACACCTTGCATCATGCTTCTTAAAACACTGGAGCCAACTAATATTATCCAATCAATATCAAAAGAAAATATATAGAGAATTTTTATCCTATCAATATCCTTCCAAGTTTTTACTATTTCTTGATGAGACCTTTTTTCTGTCACATCACCTTTCTGCAAAATAATGCTTCAAAAAGCTTCAATTGTAAGGGTAGTTTGGTTCACTTATTCAGTTTTTCAGCTTAAGCTTGCTCAAAAAGCAGTCAAATCCTACAATGTCAAGTTATATGCTCAAACACAAGGCTTCTCATATCCAATTGAAAAAGATGTGATCCCCAGCCCATTCATCCAAATATCCAGTCTATGGTAAGAACTGAATGTTCAACATAGCTGCGAGATCAATTCCTTTAGATGCATTCCACTTCTTTGCTAAATCTGACAAATATAGTAGTACGTTATAGCAGGTGATGCTCTACCTCTACAACTTGATTAATCAGAGATATTTTGTTTTGAATTCATACCCACTCACATAAGAATGTTTCACAATTATATGATTATTTGTTAAATGGGCAACATGCCTTAAATATATATAGTACTACTTATAGTTTTCTACTTTTCTTCACACAAGAGTGAGGTTTTTCATTAAGTGTATGGACAACGATATGAAGAGAAAGATGCATAGCTAAAAAGAAAAAACTAGTTATTAACAACATGATAGGCACCTACAACTTTTCAAAGCCATGGTTATGGTAGCTTAACAAATTAACATGCTTGATAAACATTTTTGTAAAACAAACCAATATGCTACGAGGTACATTCGGCGAGCTACCGTAGAAACATGCATGGAAGATGTGTATTTCAAGATTTTTCATTTTTGAAGCTCAAAGAAATCATCAAACAATGCACCAAACTTCTAGATTTGACACCAGCTCCTTCAAAATCTTCAATATGCCTCACTGCCAATTCTGGGACATGTAAGATATGATTTGGCTTCTATAGAACAACACATCATATTAAGAAATATGTGCATACAGTTGAGACAACATCATATTGCATTATCATATTCCAGCAATGATCTGCAAATGGACACTAACTCTTTCTAACAGCCTGTGCAGAACCTCAATTCAAATTCTGGGAAATACGAGATATCTTAACATGTTTCTAGTAGCATTTGGCAGTAATCTGTGGAAGTATTGAACCCATACAAACTTCAATAATGATGACTTCACCAGGTTATGACTCTTCTAAGGCATGACTCATGCATTGAACATGGGGGACGCTAAAGAACACCGAGTTTAGCACGAAATAGTGTCTTACTAAATTATTATTTTTTTTAGTTTTTAAGTCTGAAAGCAATCTTACCAACTACACATATCCTTCAATCGCGAGGGTTAATGCCTGATCCCTCTCTTCAGTGGATGAGAGTGAAGAATGGATGTTTATTGCTACACCAAGAAACCAATGCTGACCCCATGTGAAAGGTAAAAGCCAAATCTGCATTGTTAAAGCCAACCAATTCGAAATCGGCACCTTCAACATAAATAAACCATGGCAACCGACATCTCAGATTGAACGTAAGATCTTCCCAAGTATATTCAAGTGATCTTCACATGGATCATATATCAATAGTGAAGTCCTCATGTTATTCAAGAAATCAATCTCTCATTGCCCATTGAGAAAGTATGCAATAATCTTCGTTCATCAAATAAAAAGTGTCATTTGGTTGTGACAGTTGGAGAATGTATTGCATGCATCATACATTGGTTTTGTACAAGGTAAACAGGTAAAACTTCATGCATGGAATACATTATTCTTTAACAAAGACATACAAATTTTCTGCATCCAAGTAAGTTCTGCGGAACTATAACTGTCATATTTTGAACCAGTGAAAAGTCCACGACTGTAAACCTTCCTAACTTGCCTCCTACAAAAGCATTACTTCTAACCAATGTAACTGCAATCATTTCTAGAAAACACTAGCTCACAAAGTCAAACCAACTCTTGAAGATAAAAAGACGATTTCTCACTTGACAAATCAGATATAAATTTGTCATGTAACCAACCCAAACATTATCTGATATCCGATTATTTTTCATTTAATGATTCATTAAAAAGAATATTCTTCACTTAATGCATTCTTATTCATCATGCTCCACAGCAGTGGTAATCATGCATTCATGCAATGACACTTCAAAACAAAAAGATTTTTGTAGATTAGCACATCGTTATAACATTTATTTAGAAAAAGCAACCAAGATTCCAGCATTTTTCGTTGTGATGTAACTTGGTTAGAATTATAGTAATTATTAGAGCTAAGAGCTCCAGCAAACAAGATCTGTTATTAAATATATAGACACATGCATGATGAAGGGGATGAAAGGGCTAGAGATTGACCAAAAAAGACATGGGAATGATTCAAGTGCCACAAATTTAACAATGGATATGACTTTCAACAAACAGGATATATGTAGCCAACTGCCAACCCCTTAGAGTTGGGATAAGGATTGAATAATGATGATGATGAGATGATATGTGCATGTTAACATACTTACAAATCAATGAAATAAAGGTGGTTAAGCAATAGGTGTTTTTGGCATCACAAGTTCAGATAATGCCTAGGCAACAAGTCAACAACTATGTAACTCAGACAAAAAAATATATATACTATATGCACATTTTATAATATAAATGCACAACCACAAATATGTATTATTAAATCTTATATTAACCATAAACTACAAAATTACAAAACTCAGTAAATTACCGAAATGACATCTCAGACTAGTAAATGGATTCCAAGGTTCCACCAATGAGGGGAAAAATTAGTTATTTGTCCCCATGAAGATGTGTATATCTATACCATGCACAGTCTAGCACACAAAAGGATAAAGCATTTTGGCTCTAAATGCACTCCTACTGACCAGTAAATGGATTACAAATTCCACCGATGAGGGGCAAAATTAGTTATTTGTCCCCATGAAGATGTGTATATCTGTACCACCTGCCTAGTCAGTAATGGGCATCCAAAATGCCTAGGGAATTGCCTACTCAATGCATAGGATTTCACCTCACTACACAACTACAAATATACCGCGGATGCTCATGTCAGGCATAACCAACAATACATATATAAAGTTTTACAGAGAGAGAGATTGGGGGAAAAAGTAGTACAATAATGGACTAAGCGCACTCAAAAAACTTAATATCACATCTCTTCATCAAAGTTCCAATTCAAACTACTTGTGTGCATGCCAATTTTAAAGAGATTTTAGTTTACAGCAGAGACATAGCGTGTAAATTCAGCACTTACAACCACACATCTATTTTTCCTACAATTGCAATTTAAGACCATATCCATTGATTTGCCTATTATTTATTGCAAAAGAACTCGATAGATGTCTCATTCAAGATCCATACAAAAGATACACGTCTATATAAAGATTACCACAAAATTTGCTAAAACAGCTAGAAAATGTGCTCATGATGCAATGCCATCAGTACAATTGAGCAACTAAAAAAGATATAATTGGCATAAGTTATATAAAGGCAAAAAGATCATAATTAAATTTAAAACAAGGAGCAACGAGGACAGATTTATGCTCCTAACCATCAATCATAAAACCACAATAATACAAGGTTAAAAATCGAACCTGATTCATTACTTCTTTTATCATTTCTCTTGCCATCTCTATCTGTTTTTTATTACCAGTCACGCGCACAGTTCTTTCCTTTGATTGGTCACCCTCAGGAAGATGTTGTGGTATCAGCTAAATGAGAACAGATTGTTAGTATTTGGATAATCCAAATACATTATATATATTGTAGGTTCATTTTTTTCCATTGTCACAAAAACTTAAAACAAGGTCATACGATATCAACTACCTGGATGCGTGCCCCAGATCTGGTCTGTAGGCTTTTAATTGTCTCCCCACCTTTCCCTATGATCAAACCAACCTGTGCAAGATTATAGTTTAGTATAAATAAACTAAAATTTAGACACACAATGCCACCACCCAGGCTACAAAAACTACCTTCTCATTTGGAACCTGTATCTGTATTTGTTCTGTGGCTCCACTAGCTTGTGCAGTACCAAAGCCCCTTGCGACAAGGGAAGGGGAACCCCCTGCATCAGCCTGAAACAAGATATAGACAAACTTCAGTCAATATATAAAGACCTGCAATTTAGGGGAACCAAAAAAGAGAAACATGAAAAACACAAAAAAAAAGAACAAAACAGGTAGATAAACAGAATCGAACCTCTGCTATAACATCTTTAATCAACTTTTCGGCTTTATTTATATTTTCCAGAGTTCCTATGAGTTCCACAGGCCTGGTTGAAGAATATGGATCAGCATCAGCATCTCGTGTGATTTGAATTTTTGCCCCAGAATTATATTGCAAGAATCGGATGGTATCTCCAGCTTTGCCTATAAGAACGCCAACCTGCAATGGGCAAACAACAACAAATTATAAACTGTTCGTATAACAAACAAGATAAAGAAGGCGCGACAAATAACCCAAGATAAAGAAAAGAAAAGCTCCTATTAATCAATTACAGAAGAAGTTTATTAACTGATCTAGAAAATGTAAGAAATGATCAAATTTCCATTCACAATTACCAAGTTTTCTGAACATGAAGGAACCTCAGACCAACCTTATTTAGTTTCTAAATTTGGCTGCTCTTTCTCTATTCAGCACTAGAAATTTTTTTGTGGTGCTAAAATGAAACACTTGATGAGGACCCTTTAATAAATACACAAAAATATTTGCATGAGGACCCTTTATAAGGATTTCTAGCATGACCACAAATAACAACTTCCATCAGATCGACATGTTCATAACTTCCTTCATATCATAAATTCATAATAAGAATAGCTGGCTACCACAATTTTGTATCTTGTAATTTACCCCCCATAAAACCCTTCCTGAATGGGATAAAAGCAACATATCCACACAGGTAAAATAAAAGAAAATATCAAAATTGGAATACAAATGTAAAACACAATTTACAGGTGACAACAAAGGCTGTGGATTTCCTTTTTATATTTTGATATACGCGTCAAATTAGTTCCTCTGATCAAGCAGGAAATTATGAAGAACATAAGATAAGGATTACCATAAGATTGTTGGAACGTACAGGAAAGATATGAAAGCTGCAAATTCCGATATCAGTGATAATAATTGTCAGGATTTTATAATTTAATTTGCAATAGATTCAAATCTCTTGCATGTAATGATCAGTCAATCATGTCCTTTTGCATCTTTTACTATAGCTATACTAAGAAAAGGGCTGCTTCCAGAAAAGGTAACCAAACACCCCTTGTAATTTTGCAGATTGCCCAGGCTGTAAAATAAATTGCATACTTTCTCAACAAAACTACAATACCAGCAAAGGTGCATGCATTTATTCAAATCATCAACCAGTATAATGCAAGCCCCATTTAAATGATAAGGACCACCTTTCCCTTCCCAGGATTGTCCATCCAAATTTCCAACTTTGAACTCACAAAAAATTCTACAGTCAACCTTAACTAGTTCCACTTGTAGTAACCTATGCAGCACATCTCTTGACAACATTGACTGACAATGATTTTGCACCATGTTGGAGAGATGATAAATAGACTACAACAAAGATTTCAAGGGAAAGTACAGCTATTAGTAAATAGACTAGCACGAGATCAAGAAAAGCATGTAAGTTGAATGCATAGTTATGTTGATTAAAAAACAGAAACATATATTATTAGTGTACATGCCTTATTATTTGGAGTAAATAGACTAGCACGAGATCAAGAAAAGCATGTAAGTTGAATGCATAGTTATGTTGATTAAAAAACAGAAACATATATCATTAGTGTACATGCCTTATTATTTGGAACTTCCATTTTCCGTGATGTAGTCTGCGTATCGGATGCAGGCGGTTGTTGTGCAGAAGCAAGTTCTCCTTGTTGGGGAATCATGGAGGTTATTTGAAGATTGCCTCCTGAAGGATGTTGATTGGTGCCTGCCTGAAGATTCTCACCAGAGAGTGCTTCACCACCATTTTCAGTCTGGTGAACATGATTTTCAAGGTTTACAGTACCAGTAGATGGGGCTTGAGCATTTTCTGTACCATCTACAGATGTATTTTCAACTTTCTCTGCAGGCATCTCTTCTGACTCTTGCACCTGGTGGCCATTCTCAGCAGCTAAAGAACAGAAGAAACACAAAGGCCATATTAGTTAATTTCTTTCTTTTCAACCATATACAAGTTATAGCAAATATTTACAATATAAAAAGCACAATGGGCAGTCTTCTTTTCTTTTTTCAAGAGACGTAAATCCACAAGCCAACTAATGGATACGGAAGGGACGGCAGGGCAGGGGGAGATGGGAAGTATGGCATGTGCATCTATAGAATACCCAGAATAAATTGCCTCTAGAATGCGATGCTTATCACAATCAGCAATTGTTCAACATACAGATTGATTCACTGCATCTACCATCTAAGGAGGCAAAGTTAACCATCCAGCCAATTTGAAGACCTAATAAAAGGCATTGCAAGCAACGCTAAGTGAGCTTATTCCACTATAGTTTGAATGTAATGAAAAAACATATGATGTATATAAGAGAGTGAGGAAAGAGATGAAGCATAAATAGTGAAAGAGGATGGTTTCCGCTCAGTTTCCGTCTATAAAAAATAGAAGAAATGAAAAAAAAAGGAATAAAAATGAATAAGATCTGAATATTAGGAAAAAAGGGATATCCCCCGCTTCAATGCCATGAGCGGTCACAGTTAAATGCTGTAAAAACTTATTATTTCCAAGTAAAATAATTTTGATGACGATTCTAAAAACCTTCACAAAAAAGGAACAAACTTTCGAAACCCTAAATCGTAGACCAATTATGAATATTAAAGAAGACTCATCACCAAATGCTTAAAATAAGCCTAAAAGAATATACAAGTTGGCTCAGAATAACAGATCAATTTGAATATTTTTATAATATCCAAGCATGCAAACTCCAAAATCCACAAAACCAAACAAATAGATGAAGCTGAGGATATAAGAAACGAGGTTTCAAAATAAAGACAAAAACGATGAACCTGAAAGATCGGTGGTTTCTTCCTCCAGGCGAGGCCGCTTCACCTTGGGAGAAGTCGAGTCCTGCTCGGCACTCTCTTGGGGTTTCTCCGTATCATTCTGCGCCTCATCGGAGTTCGCGTTCACATTCTCATCTGCTGCAGCTTCGTCCGGAGAAGCATTCGAAACGACCGGTTCTGGAGCTTCAGGTTCCACATCTTCAAGCTTCCTCTTGTGATCTGAAGGCACAGGGCTTCCATCTCCTGCTACCGCTACCTCTTGTTCCGCCATTGATTTGCACTGAAAGCGCTAACTTTCGCGCTCGACCAAGCGAAATCCGAACAACGGTTTCGAAATAATGGGGGAAATTAGAGAAATTAATGTAAGAAAAAGGGGGAAAAAACGGGGACGGAGATCTAAGGGTCTTACTCAGAGAGAGAGAGAGAGAGAGAATGAGAATGAGATAGAAAGAGAGAGAGGGGACAGGAGTGGAGATGAAGATAAAGGAAGGATTGTAGGGTTTAAGACCTTAAATAGGGCAGAACGCAGATACCAGATATTTTTCTCCCTCTGGTAAAAGAGAAATTATACTAAACAACGAGTTTCTTTAACACTTATAACTTCGCACTATAGACATGATAGGGGACCCATGAAATGACAAACACTAAAGAGATCTAACCGTTGCATAAAAGTTTAGTAGAACGGTAGATAGGTAAAATCATTTAACTCTCAAGAAATATTATTGTTCAATTCTTCTTATACTCATAAAAAGGGAAATTTCTTTTTTAGTATTCTTTTTATTTTGACTATTGAGAAGGCCAACCACCTGGTCCAATATCTAGCTGAGCACCTGATTTAGTTTTGCTTATTTGGAAACACCAGTAAGAAAATCTGTGTGATACACGGGTATAAAAAGTAGAAACATAAATAACATAAATAAATAGCAAGGTGTCAACCACCTAGTGGGTAAGGTCTTGTGGGATTTGAGATGAATCGTGCCTACACCTAAGTCGGGGGATTATGGGTTAGGGGATGGGCTATTCCCATTGTGTAGCTCTTAAAAAATTAATATAAATAAGTAAAAAAAATAAAAACATACTTAAATAAATAATTATATCTAATTAATTTATTATTAGTCAAAGGTAAATTATTGTATAATAAAAAAAGAACTTGCCAAAGGTATTTTTTTAATTAAAAGTTTATTGGAAAAAATATTAAAATTTTATGGATAATAATATATTTAATTTATTAAAATAAATAAATAAATAATCAGGCGAGAGAGTGAAAGATGGAGAGATAACTTTTGCTATGGTATTTTTGTATTATATAGTGGCATAATCATAAATAGTTAAATAATAATTAATTTAATCTAATCTAATCTAATTTAATAAATAAATTTAGTAAAGTAAATGACATGATTCTAGGTCTTACTTTGCTAGCAATAATAATTTGTCATATTGTTAAAGTATTAATTAATTAAATAATTTAGTAAATAAGTAAATAAATAAATAAAATTTTATGTATTATTGAGACAAGGCTAGTTTAAATCCATCTTAAATTATTTAATTAATTAATTTAGGGCTATCAATGGGTTGGGTCGGACTGTTTATTTATTTTACTAAATTAAATTATTCATTTACTTACTTTAATAAATTAAGTAAATTATTATCTATCAAGTTTTATTTATTTAATTTACTAAATTATTAAACTAATCAATAATTTATTTTACTAACAAATCATTTCTCTCACTCTCTCTCCTCAAGCCCAATAGTTAGGTTTGTCAATGAGTTGGTTTTGGTTTGAGATAGCCTATACAAATCCCGTTCCAACAATAAATAAACTTTTATTTATTTATTTACTTATTTTACTTAATTATTTAATTAATTTAAGGTTATCAAATGGACTGTTGGCCTACCTGGCCCACTCTTAGTCGGGCTTCGACAAGAATTTAGGCTTGTAGGCTCAAGCTCAGGCCCAAAACACTAGGCCTGACATTTTTTTAGCCTAAGTTGTCAACGGGCCAAGCTGGGCTATCGAGCTTAGACAAAAATTTAGGTTTGTAGGCTCGAGCTCAGGCCAACACCAAGCCTAACTTTTTTTGGGTCAAGCTCAGGCTTTCTTAAAAAACTTGGCTTGAGTTCAAGCTGGACCAAAAAATATTTTTATTCAATAAAAATATATTTTATATAAAAATCTATGTTTTATGTAATGAAATAGTATAAATAAATAAATCAATTTTGTTGTTAAATAAAGAATAAAAATATTTTTCCTCGATTTCTTGCCTATGCTACGGGCTCAATTTCAAGATTCAAGCTTTCTATGAGGATCATGCTCGAGCTCAAGATCTAGGCCTGATTATCGATTGGGTCGAGCTCAAGCTTAGACCTAAATATGTTCTATTGATATATTAGTAAAGCCAGCCCAAACCCAATTAGTGAATAGGTTTAACCTGTTGATAGCCCTAAATATTAAGCTTGGGGAGAGAGAGAAAGAGAGAGAGAATTTATTAGTAAAATAAATTATTAATTAATTGAATAATTTAGTAAACTAACTAAATAAAATCTATGGATAGTATAGTAAAATAAACAAATAAATAAATGGGATAGGATTGGTCCAAGCTACCCAAAACCAAACTCGACCCATTGACAATATTGGACTTGGGTTAAATTGAATAAATAAATGGATAGTAATTTATTTAGTTTATTAAAATTAATTAATTAATTTAGTATAATAAATAAATAAAATTCCATTTATTATTGGGACAAGACAAGTAGAGGCTATCCCAAACCAAACTTAACTAAACTAAATTTATTAAATAATTTAGTAAACTAACTAAATAAAATCTATAGATAATAATTTAGTTAAATAAATGAATAATAAGTAAATAAATATTCATTTATTATTGGGATAGGGCTGGTCCAAGCCATTTAGAACCCAACCCAACCTATTGACAACCCTAAATATTAGGCTCGGGGAGGAAGAGAGTTAAATAAATAAAATGAGAGAAAAAAACAACTTTTAACAAATATGAAAGAGGTAAAAGTTTATTAATGGCATCATTGTAAATAATTAGGTGTTTAGCATCAAATATGAAAGAGGGTGATGACAAAAAACAAGTTATCATTACTTTTGCTTTATTCAATGGCAACATTGTACATAATTAAATGTTTAGTAGTAAATATGAAGGAGGGAAGTAAGATCCCACATGCTTGAGCTTTACACGATTATATACCTTTTCTTGATTCCTCAAGTAGCCACGTCTCCCTTTTTTTACACCATTTTGTATTAATATATATATATATATAATAAGATAAGATATAAGAATTTTTTTAACAAAGATACTGAAAAACAAACAATGTGATTCAAGGAAGCCACAAGAGAAGTATAATGCACACCTTAAAAGACAACAAAGATACCAAGAATCTGCTCAACCTTTTATTACATTCAAGATGGTTATCATGTTTTTGTAAATACAACTCATCCCTCCTAATTCTATTCCTAGCCAAGAGATCTACCAAGTGTCAATTGATCTAGGTTGCCACCTAAACAAATAGTGTCAATCATAGATTTTGATTGGCCAAAGTTTTTTTAGTATCATGCCTTTCTAGCATCATAAATTTTTCCTATTTATATATGTTATTGGTATTCACTCCTAAAGTTCATAATCCTTAATATTTATATGTTTTTGTGTTTGTCATTTTGACTACTCAATATGCTAATCCATTTGATGTTGGTTAATGTTGTTCTCTATTTGTTTTAGTTTCTTTCTTAATGTTGTAGCTAGTTTGTTATGTTCTTAGCCAACTTGTTTTAGTTCTATGTCTGTGGTTTTGTTGTTCCTATTGTCTTGTTTGCTCTTTGCTTAATGAAATTTCTTTTTTACTCAAAGAAAAAAAAAAGAAACATACCACAATCTTAGAATTTTTTACATTGTAATGGAAATTAAGACCTTGGTAATTGAATAAATTTTGTTACTTCAAAAATACAAAATAAAAACCTATGCTTTAAATACAATATGGAGTTCTCAACCTCTAGCGTAAAAAGATGCCTAGCTAGCCCATTCTACTCTTCCTACATACATAATTAAGTCTAATGGATCAGCATAAATAATTAATCCATGGGCAATGTACCCAATACCAAAATTATTGTGCTATCGAGTATCAATTAGAATTTCTTAATTTTACCAACTACAAAAATTGTTGGTTGTTGTAGGAATCATGTGTTGTCTAGCAAAAAGTGTTGTGGAGAGAGAACAATGCTTTGGGGATGTAACTTCGTATTAGCATCGAGGATCTTGTCTTAGAACTTGATTGTCGAAGTCACCCGTGAATCTAGAATATTCTATAAACTGAATAAACCGGACCTAGAGATGGGATAATGACCAGTAGGCCCAATAAGAAGTCAAAGCACTGAACTAAGACAAACAATCATAGTTTGTAATAATAAATAAGAATAGGGATATAATTAGTAATAAAAATCAGTTTTTGCCAACCAAACTAATTGAAACTTTTTCATTTTTATTATAATATATATATATATAGTAGATAAAATTAATGTACATTTTACAAATAGCTTATAACATAATCTGTGCTTTGTTTTGGTTAGGCCTTTAACTTTGCAAAGTGTATTAGTATTTTTCATGTTTAAAGAATTCCTAAAGTATGCTCAGGTTTTCTAATAATAGGATAAACTAGTGGAAAGGGAATCCGTGCTAAGAACATGCCAAAACACTTTTAATTAGTAGATTAGCTAAGTATAACTAACAAATCAAGAAGACAAAAACGGGGAAAAACACAAATGATGTTAATTAACAAATGAATTTGTTAATTATTAATTTGTGCAGTAGTCAATAAGCCAAAAAAATTGGTGCATTTGTTAATTTGTCTCTCCTAGAACCCTCACTAAGATCTTCTTATGCCTTGATAACTTTAATCCTTTTATGCTCTCTATGACAAAAGAGAGAGTTATAGACAAAAGAACAAAATAATAATAATAATAATAATAATAATAATAATAATAACAACAACAACAACAACAACAACAACAATAATATTAATGGTTGTTTTAGCATCTTCATATTGCTCTTAAAATGGTTCCATTCCATAAGATAAACCAAATGTTCATCTGATTAAGCTTTCTTATGGTCGAGTATTACTCAGTAATTAATTAACTAATAGATCTAATGAAAGTTTTCCCAAATATTTCATAGCCTTTGATTTGGGGTTTCTAATTTGGTGGAAAAGCAAGGTCCACTAGTGGTTTTTTCCCATTCAAAGAAAATAGAGTGCTTGATCATCTATGCATAATTGATCAAATTATGTAATATTTATTTAATTTATGGGGTTGAAGCCTTCTCCATTTCGGTTAAGGATCTATAAAATAAATGCTTCACTATACCACGTTTTCCATCCGCGGTCCTCTTTGGGCTTCTTTACTGTCTAAGTTGTCCTTGTTGCACACTACCATAGGGGTGGTAAAGTCCTGTAGATTTAGGTTCTCTAGGTTGGCACAGTAGTGGGGATCGTAGGATCTTGATTCTGATGGTGGTTAATGGATGCCTGGACTATAGATCTTGGTCTTGGCACCGATGCTGTTGATGGGTGCCAATGAAGCCGGTGTCACCAACCTTTCCTTCAACCAACTGAAGAGATAGTCATGTTTTTCCTCCATTTTGGAGAAACACTACTATTGTAAATCCTCCATTTGGTTCAAATGTTCCTCTAGACTGTACACTACTATTGTAAATCTACAAGGTGCTTGTGGATTAGGTCGTCATTAGAAAACTCTTCTTGTTGTTCTTGTAGCAATGGATACAAGATGGAATCCTCTAATACAAGTTGTTGTATTGCGGGTTCATTACGAATGACGATGATATTCTTTCATGGTGGCATCCTGCTAGACATTTGTAGAGTTGTAACCAAAGATTCCATTGTAAGGCTAGTGTGGTGACAATGATCTTGGCTCTATAAGCATAGGATGTGTAGGGCAAATGGAGGTATAAAAAAAATTAGAAAGGTTTGGAGAAGTTTAGAAACGCTTAGAGAGTGAGATCATAAATTGGAGAATATTCTGGTCTCTAGTATATCTCTCTAGAGATGGAAATATGCATTTTTATTGTTAGAGACCTATTTATAAGCAAGAGAGGAGATCGATTACTTAATGTGCATTTATCAAAAGTTCTAGAGATCTTACTTATTTGTTATTAGTATGGATCTTGAGGCCATTAGGATGGTGACGCGTGTCAGGTTGTGATTCACAGAGTAGGTTCGTTTAATTCCATGTTCACAGACTCCTACCACGTCTCATGCCTGGGAAAGCATGTTCTCATGCTCGTAACTATTGTCACAATCATCCTTTCCTGTGCTTTTGTCTATTGTGGATGCTGCCCACAATAGTACTTTTTAGTGAATCTTCACTTTGTCTTATCTCCCTTTTTATCATGTTTATGTGGTTCAAACATTTGTCTCAATTTTACCTAGTCCATGGATTCAATTCATGTGATTTCAATTGTCAATTCTCAATGATATTTAGTTGAGTCCTCTTACACACTTTACTACAAATGAATATCAATTGGAAACAAAAACTAAAAGAGTGTGTTCACCCTATGCGTTTTGATGATAGTGAATTAATTGAGTGTACTTATGCTATGCCAAGTATGCATCTAATTCAAGTAAGCTTCTCTTAGCTAAATTTGTTACAAGCATCTTACTAAAGAATAAATGGAAACGTTATTTGATTTAGTTGAATGACTTAAATATCATCAACACCATCATCACTCTCTCAAAATTTGAGGATTACTCAAAGGAATTTAAAGAATGAATGAACTAGAAAAGCAAAAAAGTTCGGAGTAGCTTAAGAAAATTGTTGCTACAACAACTCATTAAGAATGAAAGAAGCATCAAGTCTCTGAACTTTGAAGTCTCAAATCCTTTTTTGTCAGATAATTTAACCCTTCCTTCAAACCCTTTTATGCTCAATCACTCATAAACAACCAATCTTTTTGTTTTAGTTCTTCCATTATGTTCTTGAGCATTTCTAAATCTTTTGGGTTCTCTTTGCCTTTCTCATTTGCAACCTCCAAAATTGGTCTCTGGTTCTCTTCACCTCTATCATTTCTAAATTTCTGTGTATTGCATAATTTTCTTCTTTGCTAGTTCTTAAATTACTTGTTTATTAATAGTTCTCATTTTCAGGTAGAAGGAGAAACCCTCTCCCCGTCGCCCCTCTCGAAAACCAACCATTGACTAGCAGTGAACATCAGCAACAGTAACTACTTCCTGTCATGTTTATTTTTGAGTTGGATTTGCTTAACCTTGAGTAACACAAGCATGCATGCATTTTCAAACTTTTACATCCTTCCCCTATTTGAATTCTGATTTCTGATATTTGATATAGGTTTGACTAAAGATAAACATTGCTTGTCACTTGATTATGGACAACCCTTTCATTTATTGATTTATTTTCTTGTCAAGGGCCATAGTTTAGAGGGAACAAAAAAACAAAAACCCGAAGAGTAAACTTTTTAATCGTATACTTAATACTATGAGCTTGTAACAATTTTTCTTAGGCAAATGGGACTCATCCCAAATCTGTTACCCACACAGTTCTCAATATGATTTATAGCTACATATCTCAAGTATGATCACATCAATAACAGTATACAAGTACAAAACATGTTTCAGATATGCAACTGTAGATTAGGTCAATGGATAGTTTATTTGATTATGCATGTAATACCACAACAATCACATATTTTTTTTCTATGCTTTTGAGTGTTTTTCCTTTGACTGTTAGAGTTGTTATTGTAGATGATGAGCTAAGTATACCTTCTAAGTTTTCTTAGATTATATTCTTTTCTTGATATTCTTTTATTAATTCTCATAGCTCATGTATTTTATAAGTTGAGGATTATTTTGTATAAATTTTCTTGAAGGATAAGGTTTTTCTATTAAGACTTCATAATTTGACTTAGACATACATGAATTTTTCAATAGACTTGAATATGCCTTATGGACTGACCCCACTCGACCTAAACATACCCTGATTTGAGAAAATGTTACCTACCATTTCATTGACCTCTTTTAATATTATAAAATCCAATTTTACACTCTAAAAGAATAGGCCTCTTTTTAAAGAATATGAAACCATATCCAGTCAGTGCAGAACTCGTTCCTACAACCTTGCATTGGGAATATCTCCCCAAGAAATAAAGCACAAAAGTACGGAGATGTACCCAATGCAAAGAATACACCTTTCTTGCCGTGTTTATGCAATTTCAACGCTCAAAGATCATGCTTTATCTTTTACTAATGCATACTAGTTTCCTATCATCTTGTTGAATTCTTGACAATAGGAGAGATGGTGACATGGATTTCATTCCCAATCTCCGCCTCAACATTAGCAACTCCCATTTCTTTGTTTGAAGTCCATCTATCTGACATTCCCATTTGTACAGATTTTACCGGTAAAGGATTATCTCAGTTTTCTTTGTAAAGCTTAGTCAAGCTAGCCCAAAATATTTGAGCAGTTTCCCATTGAATCCAATGCAAAGCTCAGCCAATCTAACCCAAGATAAACACCTATATCCAACACAACATGATAAAGTACTATACCAATCCCAATTTCATAGTTGATATGATTAAAAAAAAATCATTACTACCTCTGCTTGGACTCAAACTGCTTTTTAGCTTAGGATTGTGAAAAGCTTGAGATGATAAAGGACTATACCAATCCCAATTGCTTTTCTACCTCTATTCTTTATCATTTGATCACTCAAAGCTCCTCCTCCACTCCACAAGGATCATGGCCAGATCTTAAATTAGTAGGACCCCCATCCCATCCTACATGTAATGTTAGTAATTCATCTCTTGTTGAATCTCCTTTGCATGCAGTCCAATACATAACACCTTTATGGCACATCATTAACATCTACAAAGACACCACCAATGCCTGACCTAGGATTTCCCAAGCTGCAACGGGTAAGTTTAGCTATATTTGGTTTAGGTTTGGTGGGGACAATAAGATTCATTATTCTCCCTGCTGAGGTACAAATTGCAACGGTTTTCCATACTCTCAATCATGTAAAGACTTAACCCAATGAGCCACTTTAGCCAAGATATTTTCTACCAATGCTTTTTGTTATGAGTTTCATCCCTAAAGATCCTTGTATTTTTCTCCTCCCAAATGGACCATGGTACAGTATTGCAGCCCTTGCACATCTCCACATAACGTTTCATCAATTTATCGTGATCTAAAAGAGTCTTAAAATAAACTTCTCATGTCCTTAGGAAGATCCCATCTGCAACTAAATACAAAAAAAGACTCATAGATACTAGAAGACAAAGTGGATGAATGGAAATTAGTTTCACTATTTGCTCTAAATAAAAAGCACATATAGGGTTTGCATAGGATTGGGTGGGTATAACAAGTATGAAATTAGAGATTTTCTAATATCTGAAGTTTAAAGAAAAAGTAAATATAAATTAAGAAACTAGAGTTAGATGTGATATTTGGTCGAAAGTTTCAAATGGATTATGTGTGTCAATATGAAACTAAGGGTATGGTTGTTTTATCACAAATTTATCTAAGGTTTCTAGATTGGATGATTATGCTGACCTAGGTTCTTGTGTCATGTAGAAATTAAGTGTAAACTTGAACCTTAGATAATACCTATTATTTGGGTACTCAATCAATCCAAGAGTTTTTCTTTAGTAAGCCTAAATTAGTAGTAAATAAAACCAAGAATGATAACTAAAGGAAGAATAATTTAGAAAACAACATGGAATTAGTTTATTTTTTTAGGAATCACTCGAGGGTTTTGATGTGTCACACCACCAGCTTATAAGGAAAGAGAACTTGTTGCACATCCTTAACAAAAAATTGGAACAAAAGGGATTTTCATAATTTTTTCAGGCACTAGGCCTATTATTGTGTTAAATGTCAAAAACTAGTCTCCGTGATATATCCTTAACAACTAGCTTGAGAAACTAGATGCCATAACCATTTTGTTGGTTTAGTGCTTTACATGTCAAAGAAAACATGGGGATAAATTACCTATTTTCAAGGATTTCTAACATAACTAATCACATCAAGTGTATGCTAGTTTTTTTAAACAAGTATTAAAAAAATGCAAATTTTATGATATAAAAACATGTTTTCTGGTACAAGTTATGCAAAAGTACTTCAAGCTATAAATGTTGCACCTTAGCAAAATTTACAACTTAACTTTACTATGATCATGGGGTGCAACATTTTCAACCCTGTATAGCATATTCACATACGTAGGTTTACAAATTATTTAGTAGTGGACACCCTTAATCCATCATAAGATTATTTATATAATTTTTTTTGTTCTTATTCTCATTTCAGTTTATTCACTCTTCATGCAATGGATAGAATATTGATAAATATCAAATCAAGAGGGAGTAAAGAATACATAGAAGGGGTTGTTAATTTCCTTAATTTTGCATTTGAGAGGTGCCAATGCATGTAGGATTATTAGGGCAAAAGTTTTTAATCATCTTATTTGTAATGGCTTTCTAAAAGGTTATGTTCGATGGAATCTTCATGGAGAGACCTTAGTAGTGCTTAGTTCTACTAATGATGAAGAAGTCGGGTTTCAACATGACATTCATGGCTTCCTACATGATATTTTACCAATGCATACAACATAAGAGAATAGGGATGTGAATATGACTGAAAGAATTACACAATCAATTGATGGCCTTGGAGGGCAACAACCTATCAGGGGGAATAATGCAAAGTTTGGAGATTTACTTAAAGATGCTGAGCAAGAATTGTACCTAAATTGTAAGAATTATATACAAAGCTATCATTTTTTGTACATCTATACCATCTAAAGTGCCTCAATGGGTACAATAATAAATCACTTTCAATGTTATTAGAATTGTTGGAAGATGCATTACCAGAGGGAAATACATTGGCAGAATCTTAGTATGAAACAAAAAAAAACTCATTTTTGGCTTAAGTTTATGTTATGAAAAGATCCATGCTTGTCCTAATGGTTGTATCCTGTTATAGAAGGATAAGGCAAATGAATAAGTATGTTTAGAATATGTGTTTCCAGGTGAAAAGAAAGCAAAAAGGATATAGAAGGTCATTCCCAGTGTGCCTTCGAAAAAAGAAAGAAGAAAGCTGCACAGATCTTGCATAGGTTTCCTTTAAAACCAAGACTATAGAGATTATTCATGTCTTTAAAGATTGCTTCCTTAATGAAATGGCATGATGAGGGTTGTTCAAAGGATGAATTTTTAAGGCATCCAATAGACTCTCAAGCTTAGAAAGCATTCAATTCTCAATATCCTAACTTTTCATCTAACCCTCGCAATGTTCGCTTAGGATTAACATCTAATGGCTTTAACCCATTCAAGACCTTGAGTGTTACCCATAGCACGTGGCCGCTTGTCATTTTGATACCTTACAATTTGCTACCATGGATGTGTATGAAACAATACAATTTCATACTATCATTGCTTATTGCTAAACCAAGTAATAAATTGGATGTATACATGCAACCCTTAATTGATGACTTAAAAGAGTTATGTGAAATTGGCATTGAGACCTTTGATGCCACAACAAATTAACTCTTCCAATTGTATGCGGCAGTAATGTGGACTATTAATGACTTTCCTGCATACACAAACTTTTTTGGATGGAGTACTAGGGATCAATATGCATGTCCTTGTTGTAGTTATGATACATCTATGTGGTTATCTCATAGCAGAAAGTACTGTTACATGTGTCACTGTCGGTGGTTAGAACCAAACCATAGGTTTTGATATGATAAGAAATCTTTTGGTGGAACTCAAAAAATTAGGAGTGCACCTAAACCACCATATGGGCCTATAGTGTTAAGGCAATTAGAAAGCCTTGAAAATGATGGAAATGATAATGCAACAAAACCCTAGAATAAGAAGATAATTTTGTTCACATTGCTTTATTGAAAGCGTTATCTATTATGTCATAATCTCGATGTATTACATATAGAGAAGAATGTATGTGATAATATCCTTGGTATGTTGTTGGTCCAAGAAGGGAAGTCAAAGGATAACTATAAAACGTGGCATGACCTTGAGGATATGGGTATAAGAAATGCACTTTATCCAATACACAATACTTGCCTAAAGCTTGTTATCAAATGACTTTGGAGGAAAAAAATAATTTTTTGAAGATCCTCAAGGCTATGAAAGTTCCACATGAATACTTAACCAATATATCATGTTGTGTTCAGTTCAAAAAACATAAGCTAATGGGGCTTTGTAAGTTGCATTTACTCTATGCTAAATGGAAATCGATTTGTGTCACTTTTTACAAGTTGCATTTTTTACTCAGTTTACTGCTTGAACCCCCAATTTACCCCAAACACCTTATTAGACTCATCCAACCTACCCGGAACACCCAAATACCCAGAAAACCCGAATTTCACCCTGAAAGCCCTCGGATCCACCGTTAAACCTACACGATACCTATCCGATGGCCCCGATCAACCCTCACTTACATTATATCCGACTCCACCATCAGACCTAATACCTCCCAAAATACCTATCCAACAAATTTCAACTCATGATTCCCCCGTTTTACCCTTCTATCAAACCAAGATTCCGTTCCAAAACATCTCGTTAACCCAAATTCATACGATCTTGACCCCTCAAGACTAATTAGACATCACCATCGGATCTTAGATATCCTAAAATACCCACCTATAAAATTTCAGCCTAATATACCTTCATTTACCCTTCAATCGCACCAAGATTCTATTTCAAAACCCCATATTCACCAATTTCCAAATTTGCCCGATCCAGACACAGTTGGCTCAATCTGACTTTATCAATCACCTTATACTACCCAAAAACCTACCCTATGAAATGTCATCCAAAACAAACATTGTTTGCCCCTTGACCACACAAAGATTTTGTTTCGAGCCCCTAAATTAATCGAATCGAACCTTGTCCAGATCTCACCAATCCAAGCCCAGTTAGGCCAATCTAACCACCCCAATCAACTCATAATGTCCAAAACCCCCACCTTGTAAAATTTCAGCCAAGAATACCCTCATTTGTCCTCCAATCTAAAAAAATTTCATTTCGGTCAATCTCATAGGTCCACATATGTGTGACCCTACTCCACTATCAAAACCATCTCAACCCTCAATTTTTGACCCAAAAATCTCCACCCTTGAACCAAAACCCCCGGCTTGACCCTTTTACCTGTTTGACCCGGGTTTACAAAAATATCCCTGAGCTCAATATAAATTTAATCAGATGTTTCCATTTGCTCGAAGGCCGCTAATCTGAAGAATTTTGAAAGACTCACTATAGCTCATCCCCTTCCTCGTGATAAAAAGTTGCGACAACCCCAAACCGGTGATACCCGAATAAAGGCGGTAACCATCTCCAACCCCATATCCGACCTCCCTTTCCCTATCTTCCTTTTTCCTTTCCTCTTCTTTTTTTTTCCCTCTTCTTGTTCTTGTTCTTCTTCTTCCCGCCTCCCCCTGTTGCTCTATCGTCGCCGCTACAACTTGTTGCAACGACAGTTGGACTAAACCAACTCTCTCTCTCTTTCTCTCTTTCTCTCTTTCTCTCTTTCTTTCTTCTTCTTCTTCTTCCACCTCCTCCTCTTTGTTTTGTCGACTGCCGCCCCCTTCCTCCCCTGTCACAGTCAACCCAAATGAACTACCACTTCAACTTCTAGTAGCAGCAACATTCCTCATTCCTTTCCTCTTATTTCTTCATCTCTCCTTTTTTTTTTCTTTTTTTCTTTTTTCTTGGATTAAGTAACCAGAGGGGGCCGAAATCACTAGAAGGAACTGTTCATTGTCTTCAAGCTTCAAGGTAGCGGCAGTGAGCTTGCTTCGATCTCTTCTCCCTTTCCTCCAGTTCATACTATTCAGTCTGCTTTCCTCTTCTCCTCTTTCTCCATCACTCTTTCTACATAACCCTGATCACCCTAGGTTATAGCTCCCGCCGCTGCAAATCGTTGCAGCACTGTGTTGGCTTCTTAGTTTCGAGAATAATCCAGCCCAAAGAATTGGAGCCTCACACCAAGCCATCGGTTGAAGATGTCGCCTATCATCGTTGCTTATGAAGGTACCCAGTAGTGACTGAAACGGGCTGAAGTTCCCCTATTGCATTGATCGACGTTAGGCCAAAATCCCAGTGGAAGTTTTTGTAGGCAAGAGATCTAGACTCTTAAGGGGATTGATTTGTGAGTACGGAAGGGAACATCTTTTCGAGCTGATGGAGGATGCAGGTCTTGGATTCATATCAGAATTATGAAATAAAAAAAACATAAAAAATACTAAACAAATTAAATAGTTTTTCTTTGTTGGTTTATTTTTAGTTTTTTACTTTATTTGTAATTATTGCTTTTTATTAATTATGTATTTGTGTTTATGCTCGTTTAAGACACCATGTGGGCCCCACCTATTGGACTAGGAGAGGGGTGCCTAACCCCTTCCCTCTTCCATCCGAGTCTTACCTGGACTAGTTAGCCAATGCCTCAGGCTTTGGAGTCACTAATAAATAAAAAATGCTTTTTGATGTAAATCTCGGAGGTCCCATCACCTCCTTTACTTGATGGGTGGCGACTCCATTTCCAACCCAAGTGGAAAGTGAGCCGATTTTTCGATGCTCACAGCTGGTTTAGTAGTTTATCGATGGATGTATCCAGTTGAAAGGTACATATTGAAGTGTTTCATCAATTTAATTTTATCTGTGTCAAGGAAAAATGTTAATAAAATATAGTTTTCTAATTTAAGAGTTTAAATTTGTGTTTATATAGGTACCTTCTCTCACTTAAGTCCCATGTGCGCAATAGAGCTCATCTAGAAGGTTGAATTGCAGAAGGGTATTTAGCATATGAATGCTTGACTTTTTTTATGATATCTATTAGGTGTTGAGAAAAGGTTTAACTAACCTACACAAGATGATGATGATGAAAATTCATATGTCAAAGAAGAAGCAGCACGTGTTTAGGGTGAAACTTTGGGCCAAGTACATTGATATGTGCTATTTAATTGTGATGTAATCATCCCATTTCGAAAGTAAGACCATCTATTTTCTAAATAAATAAATTTACTATATGGTTTAAATTCTATTTAACCTTGGTTTCTAATTGGAGCCTTTGAATGTAAGCAACATGAGGATTTTATCAAGAAACAAAGTCACCCACATCGCTTATCACAATATGAAATTGAGATGATTCAAAGTCAAACATTTTATGACTGGTTTTGTGATCGAGAAAGTATTGTCTATATTAAGTGTTTTTACTTTGCATAAATTAAATAATTATGTTGACCATTTAAGAAATGATCTAGGTTGCATGCTTGGATGAGCAAGGGAATGTAGATGTTACCAATAAGATAAGATGACTTGCCCATAGTCCAAGTGAAGTGGTTAAAAGATATATATTGGTTATATCATTAATGGGTTTAGGTTTCACACTAGAGAACGTAAAAGATATTTGAGAACTCAAAACAGTGGGGTTGTTGTGATTGTGAAGACAACAAGATATGCCAGTGCAAGAGATAGGCGGTCTGTTGAAGGAGAGATTAATTATTATGGAGCATTAAGGGACATTATTCAATTAAATTATTATGGTAGATATAACGTTATATTGTTCAAATATAATTGGACTGATATCAACAAAGGTTGTAAGAAAAATAATTTTGAATTTACCATTGTGAATTTCTTACACATAAGACATAAGGGTGGTAATTTGCATAATGATCCTTTTGTATTTGCAACATAAGCGAATAAAGTATTCTATGTTAAAGAAGAAAGGAACAAAGATTGGGTTTTTGTTAAGCATGCAAAAGTTAGGGATGCGTTTGATATAGGTGAAGAATTATTTGTTGACAAAGAGCAACTTAATGAACAATTGTTTGGAGATGCATTTGATACTACACATGACACTTCAAATTGGACACAAAATGAAGATAATGATAATGGAGTGGATGTCACACCAGAGATGGAAGATGAACATGTTGAATATTGTGATGTTGAGAAAGATAATGGAAATGAGATGTTTTAATTAAGGGATAGAGATTAAATCTAATATTTTCCTTATATGAGAATGTTGTAGTTTCTTAAAATCAATTTGCATTATTATTTTGCATATGAATTTATAGCATTGTCATCTACTTATAATTAGCAACATGACAACTTATCGCATCATCTACTCATAATGGTTATAATATTTTGTTTTTTTCCACATTATTGCTTTATTGTTTTTAATTGTCTTAATTTTGTTGACATTACTAATATTTTATTGCCTTCATTATATTTTTTAATAGGGATTTAAAATATTGTTTATTCGTAAAACCTTGCAATGGTAAAATGCAAACGCTTAAATATATTACCTTCAAGTCATGACTTTGATTCTCAATTGTAATCTTAACCTCAGCCTGAGCAACAACAACACAACCCCTCCCAAATCCCAATCACAAACTTGATTTGAGTAATAATCCCAACCCAATTTACACTCTTAAAATCAAGATGGGGTATCGCAGAGTAATGCATGCACATATTCTCATCCATCTATAGGTATATATAAATATAACCATATACTATAAAAGTGGAATTTACCTTTATGAATTTGAATACATTTGCAATTAATTTAATTGGTTTAACAACATGTGTTTATTTTAAGTAGATAATTCTCACAAACCTAGAAGTGTTCGTGGTCCTGCACGCATGTTTGAAGTCTAGGACATGTTAGAAGAATGTATTGGTGTTTCATTAAATGTTGAGGGTCAACTGATTGGTGTTGAAGCATGTATTCTTACTCGATTCATAGGTAATGTGGTTATAGTATTTCATTTTTCACCTATCAATTACTTAAGTTGGCCTCAAATGCCACAAAAAAATGAAGATGCAATGTGGAAATAATTGTGAATACTTATGTACTTTTGTGATTTGTAAAATTGGTTAAAATCTTATTTTGTAATTTTGATTATAGTCAAAGTTTGTATTTTTGCCATGCCAAACTAAAAAAACTTAGAAGTGGATCATAAGCAGTATATGTGAAAAGTGGAGATAGTAGACATGTAAGCTAAAGGCAAAATTTGATGAGAACTTGACTGAGGAACAAATGGTTGCAAGGATACTGAATTCTCGGGTTGATAAAGACCAATACAAGGATGTTGTTCACTACTGGTGCTCTACAAAGGGAAAGGTCTGAATTTAGTAACAATTTTTTTTTTTAGTTTTTGTTTCAATTTGAATTTAACTATATATTGATCACATAATTATATTTTTAATTTGCTTTGTTGTTATACGAAATTAGTTTGGCAAACAAAGAAAATTGTTCCAAACTTGATGAACCTCATTGTTTGGGAACAAAATTATTTCCTAGATTCATTTAAGAGAAGGTAAGAATTAATGATTATTTTTAATGTAAAAAATTTCTATTAAACTTGGTGGTATTATAGTTTAATGGAGTATTTGTGTTTATAGATTGGTGTAGCCAATGGAGTGCAACCCTCACGTGCACAAGTATACATTAATAGTCACACACGTAAAAATGGAAGTTGATGCTGCTCGATCTGAGGTGGTGCACGAACCGAGGTCGTAGTTAGATAATACTTGCCAACAGGGCGGAACTGAGGTGGAAGGACGAAGCCGCGCTCCAAGATCTGTAATCAAGAGAGATGTTAGAGGCCCAAGGAGTTATTCCCGGGTAGATACTCCGATGCTCAAGTAAGTAGAATGTAGTGGGTAGTCGAGCCGAGCAATTAGAGAACAGTTCTGGTCTGAGCAAAGTAACAATATGGGTGCTAGAAGTTGGAATCCCTTACCTTGACCGGGAGATACCTTTTTATAGCCGAAGGTCCGTGTCTTGATCGGATTAGGCTTTTGGGGCTGCTGGGATGAGGTTAATCACCGAGGTCTTCGGGATAGAGTCCTAATCCCTAGTGGAGTTATCCCCATCCTCTCCTATTCTTGGTTGTCCTTATCCACAAGACGTGGAGTCGATGTGGCTAGGAGGATAAGGTGGGGGCTATGGAAGTAGCATAGCATGGTCATGGCTACGGATAAGGCAGAGCAGTGCCGATGTGTCCGTGGGGACTGGGCGGCCACGTTGTGTCCATAGCTAGCTCAACCATGACCCGAAAATAACTCCCCCAGTTCTAAAGTTGAGGAGTAAAGTGCTTGGCCAAAGTGTAGCGTGAAAGAGAGCTTTAGTCCTCGATTGAGGAACTTGAAGTTGAAGCTTGGTTGAGCATCAGGTCCACTCGTCGGAATTCAAAATCCACGCACTCTATAGCTGAATGGCTCTCCAATCATCGACTGAGGAACTTTGGTTTAAGAATTCGGAATCCCAGCACCACTCCTCCAGTGACGAAGTTGAGGAGAGGAGTGCTCAACAAGGATGTAGCACGGGCTGCTTGGTCGCGGTGTAGCACAGACTATTTGGCCAAGGTATAGCGCAAACTATTTGGCCAAGGTGTAGTGCAGATTGTTTGGCTGTGGTGTAGCACGGGATGAGACCTATTGAGTTGGTTCTTGTTGGGTGCGCCGTGGGAGTAAATGGGCTTGATCGAGCCGGTTTTCTTATGGTGAACTGGCCGAGTCAATGTCTGTGCCATCTTCGAAATGAGTCATCGGAGGCATTGCTTTAGTTCCTGAGGCCTTACGTGTGCGGTGGGCAATTATGTCAATTGGTCTTCCCAAGCTTGTCAGAGCGGCGCTTGATCTCGACCATTGATCTTGTGTCGATGTACCCCTTTGCGAGTCTTTAAATAGGGTGAAAAGTGAATTTCCCCTTCACCATTTGCGAGAGAGACTTGCTTAGAGAGCTCGGCGAGGGGTGGTGTGAAGTGCTCGGAGTCTGCTTTAGTTCTCTCTTCTTATTATGAGCCTGAGCCGGGGTCCTTTTCTGGGATTGCGGACTTTGAGGGGGTAGAGCCTGGGAGGACCACCGAGGCCGAGGAGGTTGAGACTGGGCCGTCAAGGGTAGAGGTAGAGCTTCCTACGTGGGCTGGTTGCCGATTCGGTACCACCCCTTGCTGAGTTGCAATTTTACTCTGGGGGTTATTGCTCGGATTTGAGCTCTGTACTATATTCCCGAGGAGTATGAGTTAAGGTGTCCCCTGCCTGGTGAGTGGCCCACAAATTCTCGGCCTAGCGAGCTTTGTGTGTATGAGAGTAGCTTAGAGGTTGGGTTGAGGTTCCCTTTGCACGAGGGAATAGTTGAAGTGTTTGATTGGTATCGGGTGCTGCCTGTGTAGTTGATGCCGAACTCTTTTAGGTTCTTGGTCAGCCTTATGTCGTATTGCTTTGTCCACAATCTCAAGCTTACCCTGGGATGGTGAGCTATTTCCTTTAGTTGAAACACCACCAGTAGGGTTACTACTATTTCTTGGCCAGGCAGCACATTAAAGTGCTAGTCGGAGCCCTGTCCTCGGTGAAGGATTGGAAGGGGGAATTCATCTTCGTGCGCTACCTTGGGGGCACACCCCTCCCTACCGTTCTCCAGGCACCGCAGCCCAAGTTGGACAGGATGACCGATGAGGAGAGAGTGGCCATAAGCGTGATCGATGTGGTCGATGTGATGCAGTACACCTCTTTCTTGATGTTGATCCGCACTGGGCTAATGCATGGGGAAGCCGGTTTGTCTTGTTGTTTTAGTTCATTTGCTGATGTCTATCTTCTTTTCTCTATTTATGCTTGTCGTGGCTGACTTTTCATCCTTTGCGCAGGTGTTGATATGGCGAGTCAAGAAGAGATTGTCCACAGAATGATGGTCGAGCAAATGAGACGCAACCGAGGTGGCAGTAGGGCAGCCCACTCTCGTTTTGAGGGAACCCGCTGAGGTTTGCCAAGAAGGCATCCCGACAGCAGGGTAGTGACGTGGATGTTGTGGTTGTTGATCCAGAGGAGGGCTACCATTCCGCCTTCTTCGCAGGTGGATGTGCCAGGGTGCAGCAGCCCAACCTACCATATGCCGAGGTGGACTGTCCATCTTGAGGACCGGCTTGAGAATGAGGGCATGCCCAAGCAACTTCTTCGCGGGATCATGACTATGGCCATTCAGCGGGAGGCCATGGGGACAACGAGTGGTACCCTAGAGTGCTCGCTCATTCACTAGGCTACTTCGGTGAGTCCACGCCCATTCTCAGGTTCCTGTTTGGCTAACATTGGTTGTACTGACGTCGTCTCTTATGCAAAATGCTTGTTTGACGATTGCCATGGTCGATCGTCTTCGGCAGCTGCGACAACTCTATGACCAGGAAGCCGAGATTGCTGAGCTACAGTGCAAAATTAATGATCACAACAACACTATTCGTAGCCATAAGGGGCGCATTATTGATTTGTAGGCAGAGCAAGAATGGTTGAAGAAGGAGGCTGAGGACAGGGGGATTCAGGCTGTTGATGAGTACAAGGCCTCAGAGGACCTTATGACTGGGGGATTTAGGCTTTGCGCCACTACCCTGACTTTGCCGAGGTTGCACAGACTTGAGGACCTTATGACACTGTTTCCCCGCTTGTCGAGGATAACCCTGTTGCATATGTGCCTGAGGAGAACGTTGGGGTCGAAGGGAACGAAGAGGTCACTGATCCTCCTGCCAAAGACTGAGTTGCCGCCTACTGCCATTATTGTTGCTTGCCTATGTTTTTGTTTTGCTTAATTGATGTCATTTTATCTCTTCTCTTTTTTTTTTTGGTTGATGTAAACAACTCGACATACCGATCTTTAGGACTTGTACAATTTTTTCCTAAGTTAATGAAGGGATGTTTTTATGCTTTGAGATTGTGTACTTGCGCTACTTCCCTTTGTCTTTTCTTTGTCGTGGACCTTGATCTTCTTACGATCATGGTCGCATGGCCGAGATCTTTAGTCCTCGGTTGCTAGCTGGGGTGTTATCCGAGCTCTCATCTCTTGGAGGGATGCTTAGTTGCCGATATTAGGAGCTTTCAGCTCTTCGCGGGCTAACTGTTCTCCTGCTAGCTCTGTCTGAAACTTCATCAGTGAGGTACAGAGTGCGGTGACCACCCTCTAGACATGGAAAGTGGGAGCAATCTTCTACGTTTTAGGCTCTGGCCGTCAGTAAGCCGAGTCAACTGGTTGGCTATACACAATCGGGCTAGCTACTAGCTATGCATTATGGGCTCGGGTCATTACAGATCAACCGAGTCGGTGTGCGAGAGTTAACTTGGTGGGATGCTGCATGTTGAGGGGTGTGTGGCGTGTGCCATGTTGTGTGCGGTGTGTACCGTGCATTGGAGAATTCACTCAGTAGAACAAACAACGTCTTTATTGATGTAGAACTGTTGATAGTACATTAGGAGGTTGTTGGTATTCCAACTCCTTAGTATGGGTCTGCCGTCGAGGTCTTTTAGTCTGTAAGTGCCAGGCCCAACCACTCTGGTGACTCGATATAGTCCCTCCCAGTTTGGTCCGAGATTCCCTTCTCCTGCCATGGGTACTGTGACCTTCCGAAGAACTAGGTCGCCTATCTTGAACTCTCTCTTTCAGACTTTGGAGTCATAGTATTTCGCCATTCTCTGTTGATGTGCGGCCATCTTGAGGTGTGCTTGGTCCCACGCTTCTTTTACCAAGTCGAGCTCTGTATGGAGGTCTTCATTGTTCCGCTCTTCATCGAAGAACTCAACCCGAAGAGTTGGCAAGCCTATTTCTACAGGGCTCATGTCCTCGGTCCCGTAGGTTAGGCTGAACGGTGTCTCTCTGATGGATATCCGCGATGTGGTTCTGTACACCCAGAGAATGCTCGAAAACTCCTCAACCCACCTTCCCTTGGCCTAGTCAAGCCTAGTCTTTAGGCCATGCATTAGGGTTCGATTAATCACTTCAATCTTTAGGCCGATGGTCGATCTTCAGGTCGGTGTAGAGCGCTTTGAACTTCCGATTAGTGAACTGCGTACCATTGTCGGTGATGAAGACCCGGGGATTGCTGAAGCGATATACAACACCTTGTAAGAAAAAGTTCTGGGCATTATGTGTGGTGATGTGTGCCAAGGGCTTGGTTTTCACCGACTTGGTAAAGTAGTTTACGGTAACCAGAAGGAACCTTTTTTGCCCGACCGTAGTAGAGAAGGGGCTGAGGATATCCATTCCCCACTGTGCAAAAGGCCATGGGCTAGTGATCAGTTTCAGGGGGACCTCTAGCTTGTGATGCAGGTTGGAGTGCCTTTGACATTGGTCACATTTTTTGACGAGCTGGGTGGCATCCTGCTTCATGGTTGGCCAGTAGTATCCTTGGCGGAGTGCTTTGTGAGCCAGGGTTCGGGCCGGGGCGATCTCCATAGGCTCCTTCCCTTAGAATGTTATCAGCTTCAGACGGGGAGAGGCATTTCAAGAAGGGGATAATGTGTGATCGGTGAAAGAGTTTTCCCTTGATGAGGCAATACTTAGTGGCTCTGTGCACCAGCTTCTTTGCTTCCATGTGGTCTTCGGGCAACTTGTCGTCCTGTAAGTACTACGCTATGGGATCCATCCAGGATGAGCCTTGCTGTACGGGAAGGATGAGGAGCGCCATTGGAGCATTGCTAGGTTGGGCCAAGACACCGACCCGGATTGCTGCGTCTAGGTCGGTGCCTGGAGAACTTACCAGCTTAGAGAGTGCATCTGCTCAGGCATTCTCAGCTCGTGGGGTCTGTTGGATGGTGAAGTGGTTGAGCTGTTGAACGAGCTCTTGTACCTTTTGCAAGTAGCTTTCCATCATAGGGGTCCATGTTTCGAATTGACCGTGGAACTGGTTAACCACTAACTAGGAGTCGCTGAAGGCTTCCACGTGTCGCGCACCGAGCTCTAGGACAAGTCAGAGTTCGACAATCAGAGCCTTGTACTCGGCTTCATTGTTGAAGGCCTTGAACTCGAACCTCAGGGCATGCTCAGGCACTGTGTTTTTTGGCCGGAGGAGAATGATCCGGCCCCACAACACTACTTGTTTTATGAACCGTCCACATGGAGAGTCCAAATCGGCGATGCCGGGGCTGGGTCCTGTATTGTGAATGTGCACTCTACTAAGAAATCAGCAAGGGCTTGTGCCTTGATGGTAGGCTGCGGAGCATACTCTACATCAAACTCACTCAATTCCATACTCCATTTGATTAGGTGCCCAGATGCTTTTGGTCTCTGTAGTACTTGCCTGAGGTGTTGGTCGGTAAGCACGCAAACACTATGGGCTTGGAAGTATAGCTTGAGTTTCGTTGCCGCGGTGATTAGGGCCAGGGCCACTTTTTCTAGGTTTGAGTACCGAGTTTCCACGCCGTTGAGGACTTTGCTTGTGTAGTAGATCGATCTTTGTGTCTGGATTTCTTCTTTAACTAATACCGAGCGGACCACCTCGTCGCCAGCCAAGAGGTAGAGCAACAACTCGTCTCCAGCGCTTGGCTTAGTGAGGAGAGGCAATGAGCTTAGGTACCTCTTCATCTCCTGGAAGGACTGCTCACACTCTTCAGTCCACTAGAAGTCTTTGACCTTTTCCAAGGCCTTGAAGAAGGGCAGGCGCCTGTTCGCGGACTTGGACATGAACCCGCTAAGGGCGGCAACCCGCCCAATAAGGTGTTGTATTTCCTTGTGAGTTCGAGGTGACTGCGTATCGTGGATGGCTTGAATTTTCTCGAGATTGGCTACAATTCCTCGTTGAGTGACCATGAATTGTAGAAATTTGCCAGAACCAACCCCGAAAGAACACTTGGTCGGGTTCAACTTCATTTGATACTTTTTAAGTGTGCCAAAGCCTTCCTTGAGGTCGGCTAGGTGGTGCTCGGCCTTCTTGATCTTCATGAGCATATCGTTGACATACGCTTCCGCATTGCGGTCGAGCTAGTCCTTGAAAACCTTGTTCACCAGCCGCTGATAAGTAGTGCTAGTGTTCTTGAGGCCCAAGGGCATTGCCTTATAGCAGTACAGTCTGCAGTTAGTGATGAAAGCAGTCTTCTCCTGATCGTTAGGATGCATTGGGATCTGATTGTACCATGAAAACGCATCCATAAAGCTCAAGAGTTCGTGCCCTGTCGTTGCATCGACAAGCTGTTCTATCTTCGGTAGGGGGAAGCTATTTTTGGGACAGGCTTTGTTTAGATCCATGAAATCGGTACAAATCCTCTACTTTCCATTTTCTATTTTCACCATCACTACGTTGGCCAACCATTCCGGGTGCTTTACTTCCCAGATAAAGCCGGCATCGAACAACTTTTGGACTTCACCATTGATGATTTGCCACCGTTCTGCGGCGAAGCTCCTCTTCTTCTACCTGATTGGTCGGTAGCGTGGGTTGGAATCGGTGAGTGATGACCTTGGGGTTAATCCCTGGCATGTCTACCGCTGACCATACAAACACATCGGCGTGATCCCTAAGAAGCTGGATGAGGTCCTCGCGCAAGTGGGCGACTATGAGGGAGCCGACTTGGACTGTCTTTTCATGGTCTTCCTTGGAGAGCGGCACCTGGATGAGGTCTTCAACAGGTTGACCGCACTGTGTTCTTAATTCGTCGTGTAGGTCTATTCTCTCGGTCAAGAGGGTCTCCGCGGTTGGCTGTTTTCTTCAACAGGACGTCAAGTAACATTGCCGTGCCGCCCTCTGGTCTCCTTGGGCCACTCCCACTCTATATGGGGTTAGGAATTTCATGGCCAGGTGGAAAGTGGACACAGAGGCTCACAGAGCATTCAGAGTGGGTCGGTCGAGGATTATGTTGTATGAGGGGAGGCAGCGGACAACGGTGAAGTCTACCATGGCTGTAGAGGTGATCTTACAGTTTCTAACGAGTAGGGGCTAGGTGATCCTTCCCTTAGGCATAAGTTTCTCCTCAGAGAAGCTAATCAGGGGAGTATTGACCGGTGTGAGACGATTTTTTCTGATGCCGAGCTGTTCAAAGGCATCTTCGTATAGGATGTCAATCGAGCTCCCAAGGTCCACAGGATGCGTCAAACTTCAACATATGCAATTTCCGCCGTGATCACCAGAGCATTATCATGCAGGGTTTGAACTTTTTTGAGGTCGTCTTCTGTAAACGTGACCAATTCTTCTTGTCTCTTCTTCTGCTCCCCGTTGTCAATCTGCATAAAGCACATGTACCTTTCCCTACCCAAGCTGCTTTCTTCCCAGAAGCCAATCCTCCAGAGATTATTGCTATGACTTCGGATGGGGGAGCTTGGCCATGGGGCCTAGGGCACGGCTCCACCTTAGGAGGGTTATCTTCTTTTATGTCAATGAAGCCTGCCAGGTAGCCTTGCTTGATTAGGTCTTCAAGGTGGTGCTTGAGGTCAAGGCAGTTGTCAGTCTCATGGCCGTGGTCCTGATGAAAGTCATAGTACTTGTCGCAGTTTCTTTTGTTTGCTTGGGTCTTCATCTTCTCGGGCCATCAGACGTACTTGTTGTGTTAGATTTGCATCAGGATTTTAGACCACGGAGTAGTTAGCAGCATGAAATTCTGGAAGGTCGGAGGCAGTGTGTGTGGCCTCCTCTGTGGTTGGCGATCTTGCCACTTGTTATGTTGATCTCTCTCTGTCTTTCATTCTTTGAAGTTCCTTCTCTTCCTGTCAGGTCACTCCTGCTCATACCTAAATTGTGCATGGGCTCTTTCTGCATTGATGTACTTCTGGGCATGGCTCATCAACACAGCTAGTGTTTGAGGAGGGTTCTTAGAGATGGAGAAGTTAAACGGTGAGGGGTAGAGTCCGTGCTGTATGGCTGTGACAGCTACGGACTGGTTCAAGTTTCGGACATGTAATGGTTCAGTGTGAATCTCGCTAGGTAGTCTCTGAGAGACTCTACCTTCCTCTAGCGCACTTGCATGAGGCTGGCTGAAATCTTCCAGTGTTTCTGGCTTGAAGTGAACTGCGCCAGGAACTGGCTCTCCAGTTGTTCCCAAGATGCTATGGAGCGTGGGGGAAGAGAGGAATACCTGGTCAGGGCCGGGCCCTTGAGGGTGGCCATGAGAGCTTTGCACACCAAGCCCTCGGATGACTCATGTAACATCATCTAAGCCTTCAACACTTCCATATGGTCACTGGGATCAGTATTCCCGTCATACTTGTCGAACTGAAGTGCTTGCCACCATACGGGGGGTATCTCGTCCACAATCTCTTGGACGAAGGGTGGCTCTATGACGGGCTGGTCTATAGGCAGTGTCGCGCTCCTCTAGGCTTGGTTGTTCTCTAACTCGATCAAGCGTTGTCGAAGCTCCTGAATCTCTACGTCTCTATTGTCAGGGATTGCGGCGTGCGTGGCCGTTTCTTTCTTGCGTTGCGTAGGGTGGTCTTTTATCGAACTAGACTTGGCGACGAAGACCACCTGGGGTGGCGTCCGCTTACCGAGCCTTTCTTTGGTGAGGGTTCATGTAGTCTGATGAGTCCTACTACGGTTGTCAGGTTCACGAGAGCGGGCGGAGGAGGTTGACCTTCTTGCTGTGTCTTGCTTTTCTTGACCGAACCGCACTTCCCTCTTGTTCGGCCGGCGCATTTTGGGGTCCTCAGGGTGAGGATCGTTCTTCGTACACATCGGGGCAATAGGGGGGCGGTTTGAGTGGGTGGTGCCATGGACCCTAACGACTGCATCATCATGAAGATTTTGTCGACTTTTTCTTGCAATGCCTGGAACTAAATGGGGTCGACCGTGGCCAATGGATGTTGAGTTTCTTGGTGTGGGGAGATGTAGTGGCGGGATTCTCGAGATGGGCATCGGCCTGTTGAATACTTAGAGTGGTTTCTCGACATCTTGACCATTTTTTTGAGTGTGCGGTGAGAGAGATTTAGGAAAGGCTTTTTATACACTTCCCATAGACGGTGCCAATCTGATGTTGCACGATCTGAGTTGGTGCATGAACCAAGGCCGCAATATGATAATCCTTGCTAGTAGGGCAGAATCGAGGTGGAAGGACGAAGCCACGCTCCAAGATCTATAATCAAGAGAGATGTCAAGGGCCTGAGGAGTTATCCCCGGGTAGATACTTCGACGCTCAAGTTAGTAGAATGTAGTGGGTGGTCAGGCCAAGCAGTTAGAGAATAGTGTTGGTCCGAACAAAGTAACAGTATGGGTGCTAGAAGTTGGAATCCCTTACCTTATGTGGGAGATACCTTTTTATAGCCGAGGGTCCGTGTCGTAATCGGATTAGGCTTTTGGGGCTGTCGGGATGAGGTTAACCACCAAGGTCTTCGGGATAGAGTCCTAATCCCCAGTGGAGTTGTCCCCATCCTCTCCTGTTCTTGGTCATGTTTATCCACATGACATGGAGTCGACGTGGCTGGTAGGATAAGGTGGAGGCTATGGAAGTACATCAACGCAGTTATGAAGTCGAGGCTATGGAAGTACATCACATGGAGTCGACGTGATGTGTATTCATTGTGTGGGAAGGATTTGCACATCCTCTAAAAGATCTGATCTTTCATCATCTCAATTATCAAATCGTAATAAAGTAGTTCAAAGATTGAAGGAAAGAATTCAGAGTTTAGAATAATTGGTTGTTGGCCTTGTATTAATGTTTCAAAAGCAGTTTGTAATGAAAATCTTGCTAATATTTTAAACATAATGTACACCTTAGCCAACAAAAAGAGGTATAATATTTATGTCATTTAAATTTTTAAATTACAATGCAATTCATTGTGGTTATATTTTTTACATTCTTTTGGTGTTTAAACTTTAATAGATTTTGAATGCTAATAATGCTCCAAACAATCCTCCATGTGGACATGGGGTCTCTTTGATTTTAAGTCATCATCCTAACATAGATGCAGATGGTAAGTATTTGAAATAATTGCCTTTTCTTTTCCTTTTCTTTCAAGTTCGTAGTAAGTTTGAATTCAAACATGATATTCATTTCATGTTATATTATACATGTATTATGCATTTTAACCATAACCTATTAATTTGTATGTAGGTGCAATTTAAGGAGTTAACATTAATGATTGAAGCATTCTTGTGGACTTTTACTGACTTTTTCTGCTTGCATTAATTCATAAAATGTTTTTTTTTCTTGTGAAATAATTCAATGTTTGAATATTAAGAATCACCATTGTAAAGAGTTTTTTTGCACTTTCCTATTAATGGATATATTTTAAATTTGAATCAATGAGTTTATGTAACTGTTGTTATTGATGATTATTTCCTTTAGAATACTTGAAGCCTATGAAGTTTTGGTTTTCTTTAGATTTAGTCCTATTTGACGGTCTTGCTCTATTCCAATATATGGTGATTGGTTGGGTGGAGTTATCTACTGACAATGGAACTCATAGCTTATAGTTTACTTACCAAAAGGAAGAAGGGAAAATGAGGAAAGAAGAAAGACCTGATTTGTTGGATGAACTAAGATTGCTAACCTATAAGGTTACTATGAACAATTTTTTCATATGGGAAACAAGGGTGGGAACTAGAGGAGTGGAAGAAATCAAGGTAAATATCAGTTTAATATTTTTATGTTACAGAATAAATGTGGCAATAGTTGTTAGTAACATCTAGTTTCCTTCTTTGATGTGTTAAGAATTTGCATAATATACATTAATAATTAATTTATTAGTTGATAGAGGTTTTATTCGTAAGGTTGTACTCATTTATGCATGTTGCTTTCTATTATCCATAATTAAAGAAGAAGCCATGATATGGAAATTGAGAAAATTATTAGAAGGCTTTCTCAAAGCTAGGGCTGAAATCCATTCCAAAGCCTCACCAATCATGCTTTCTATTATAACTCTCTTTCTTTTATGGAATTCTCAGTAGGTTGTTTGCTCTCAAATAGTTTTTTTTCTTTATTTCATGACAGGTCACTTCAATTAGTTGTTTAGGTATAACAAGTGCAACTGTTTCTACACTTTCAATGTGATGCAAGGACAAATTCCTATTTTGGGCTTCATGAAAGTGGTGGTATCTTGCTTACAAGAAGAAGACCTGCAAAAAATTCTTTCCGATATAGTCAATGGAGTTATTCCATGGTCTTCTGTCTTAAGACACCACTTTAGATCAAAGGTACAAGCAATTTGGGCATAATCTCTTATTGGAAATGTTTTATTTTTATTTATCTGTGCTTGACATTTATAGATTTCTAAATTATAAAGGTGTTTGGATAGAAATTTCTTGTTGTAGGTCTAATAATAAAAAATTAGAGAATAATTTACATTACCATTTAATTAAGTATGAGCTGTCTTTTGAGAAATTAAAACACAATCCCATACTCGCCCAGTGATGTTCAAGTTTTCCCATATCTGTAGAAGATTAAGAATTGATTACTTGAAGAGATAAACTTGTAAGTGTCATCATATCAAGTTATGTTTTTACCCGGGTCTAGCTCTACAGTTGTCAGATTAACAAGTTCCATGATCACTTAAAGCAACAAATGAGCTTTAATCCCACATAATTGAGAGAAACTTCTATTAGACAGTGTATGCCCTTAGCTCCAATCAGATTGATGTAGATATCCATTTATTGTAAATAAAAAAAAGTACATAATTGATTCATGTTATAATTAGTGTGTTTCTGTGTAATTATCATTAAACTGAACACTTATGAGACTCATGTTAATTTAGAATGTTCTCAACCATTGAATAGACTTGGGGAAGTTTATCCTACCGAGAATGACACTGACGTGCTGCCAAGAAGCTTAGGGTGGCTTGTCTCGGCTGCCAGGGTTGGACCCAAAGCACATGCAGTGTGTGTTTGTTCGAAACACTGAACCCGGACCAATTTATAGTTACGCTCTAGACCTTGGAGACTAGTGGGCAAAACTAGAAAGTTACACATAACCCCTAGACTCTATTATGGTACTGCTCTAGGTGTCGGATTTGGCAGACTTTATATGCCAATCAGAGAGATCCTTTAGGGGTCAAAACTTGGGTATGTTGGGGCAGTCTGAGAATTCACTTGAGTGAGTGATCATAGTGACAGGATCAGCCCCTTTGTCGGACAAAGTGAATAGTCGGGATTGCACTATCTCCAATGGAAAACAAAACTACCGACAGTCAATTTAAATCATGTTTGAGATTTGTTTTGCAATATATATATATATATACTATTTTAAGAAAAAAGTTTGCAAAAGGTTTTAATTCTAGAGACCCATCCGAGCAGAGAGTGCGACACTGCACTGTGCAGTTAGGGGAGAGGTCCTTCCCTGTCAGACAGTGTTTGATCATTATGGGTTGAGAAGTTAAGTGTAAGAAACCATTTAGGGCTATTTACTTGATGGGCTATATCTCACTTAAGTCCATTGTCCTTGGGCCTTCATAAGATGACTGAACTCAATGATCGTTTAATGTAAGTGTTGGGCCCATTAAGAGCCCATATAGATGGACTCAGGGGTTCACTGTACTTGACAGTGAATTCGGCTAGGCTTTTTTACAGAAGATAGGTCGAACCTATATGGGTTTATGTGAGGTCATTGTTGGGGTCCCAAAAGAACCTCATTTGTTTCCCTTCGCCAAATGCTCCTTTTGGAGTGGGTTTCAGTAAAGTGGCACTTTTAGTTGCTTTAGAACTAAAAAAACATAAATTTCTGAATGGTTAATGCTAGTTGAGGGTGCAAGATGGAGAGGTTGATTAAGAGGGATCATTGTTTAATGGATGTGATGGATATGATATATGCAGAGATAAAATAAGATTCATTCATTTAATGAAGATAATTTCTTTAATATGGATGCTTGGTCAATGGTGGGCATTTACATGTGAAAGGATTTTCTGATTGATATAAGCACCCAATTTTTGCTTGGTACCCTTTTTAACCCACTTCTTACACTCTGGATGCCTGATCAAGCCTCACCAATATCTTTAGAACATGTCAAAACCCTACGAAACCAAATTTTAATTCAAATACAAACCCTCAAATCCATCGTTAAATCCACAAGATTCCCTTTTGATGGTCTCAATTTCACTACATCATCACACCCATTACTCGATCAGACTCCATCATATGAAACAAACCCATTTATCATCCAATTACACCAAATTTCAACCTTAAATTTCTTGATTTTTCCGTTTATCCATCAGAGATTCCATTTCAACAAACCTGACATTACGACAATTCTTGAACCTAAAACCTATGATATACACGTCCCAGACATGATCAAACCCTCCCGACAGCCTCTTAATTCAAATCCATGTCACTCCACCAAAGTCCAACTTAAAATTCCTTTATTTACCCATCCATCAAACTAAGTTTCCATTTTAAGATCCCTTATTGGTTGAAATACTTACAACCTAAATCCTCATAATTCCCATACCTCTAGAGCTATAGACACTTCTATTAGACTCTAAGAGCCCCAGGATACCCATCCAACAAATTTTAGAACAAAAAATACCCATTTTGTCCCTCATCTAAAAAGATTCCAAATCGAGCATTTTCATCACCCATTACTATACAAATCATAAATCATCATCACGACATCACTCCCAATGCACCCAAACCACCTGATTGACAATTTGACAAATTTCAGGCCCAAAAATACCAATCTTGCCCTTCATCCAAAAAGATTCCAAATCAACCACTCTCGTCGTTCACTACTCTCAAAACTTAAAGATCTCGGTCACGACACCACTCCCATACATTCAAACCTTAGAAAAACCCTTATTGACAACCTGATTGACCACTTAGAAAAATTCAAACAAAAAAATGTTCGTTTCGCCCCCTTTACAAAAAGATTCCGAATTGACCACTTACATCGCTCGCTACCTTAAAATTTTAAATCTCGATGATGACACGTCTTCTGATACATCAAATCCTCCAGAACCTTCATCAACTTCCTGTTTGACCCCCCATCCAATTTCAGACTTGAGAATACCCATTTTGCCCTTCATCTAAGAAGGTTCTAATTAAATGATCTTCATTAACCGTTACACTCTTGAAATCATAGATCTCCTTTATGACACCTCCCTTCGAGACACTTAAACCTTTACTAAAACCTTTATCAACCTCTAAATCGACCACCCATCCAATTACAGACCTTAAAATGACCATTTTGCCCCCATCTAAAAAGATTTCAAACAGACTATCTTTATTGGCCGCCACTCTCTAAATCTAAGATTTCCATCACGATACCTCCCCCGAGACATTCAAACCCTATCAAAACCTTTATCGACTTCCCGATTAACCATCTATCCATTAGGAGACCTTTAAAATTACCTTTTTATCCTTCATTTAGAAAGATTCTAAATCAACGATCTCTATTGGTTGTTACTTTCCTTTTGCAAGATTTCCAATGCGACACACTATCTGAAACCTCTGAACAATATCAAAACCCTTGTCAACCTACCCGATCGATCATCCGTCAAATTTTAAACCTCAAAATGATCGTTTTACCCTTCATTTAAAAAGATTCCAAATCGAGCCATCTCATTAATCGCAATTTATACAAATCTAAAATTTCCACAACGACACATTATTCGAGACATCCAAACCATCATCAACCTTTTAATCGACCATTTGTCAAATTTCAGATCTCAAAATGATCGCTTTACCTACTATTTAGAAAGATTTTGAATAAACCATCATTGTTGACCAAATTCAAGAACTACATCATAAATTACCATCCAACACAATCAAACCTAATCAAAATCCCTATTAACCTCCCGATCAATGGCCCATCACATTTCAGACCCAAAATGACCATTTTACCCTTCACTTAAAAAGATTCCAAATGGATAACCCTCGTCACCTGACACTCTCCAAATTTTACATATCCGTCATTACACATCATCTGATACCTCCAAACCCCATGAAAACCTCTTGATCGACGATCCATTACATTTCAAACCCTAAAATAACCATTTTACCCTTAACTTAAAAAGATTCCAAATGACCATCTTCATTACCCAATACTCTCCAAATTCAAGATATCCATCGTTACACATCATCCGACACCTTCAAATCCCATCAAAACCTCCCGATCAGCAATCCAACCAATTTAAACACTAGAATGACCATTTTACCCTTCATCCAAAAAGATTTCAAACTGTCTATCCTCATTGGCTACCAATTTCCATATCCAAGATCTTCATCATAGCACTCCATCTGAGATCCCCAAACCATACCGAAATTCTTATCAACCTCCCAATTGATCATCCATCAAATTTCAAACCCCAAAATGAATGTTTTATCCTTCATTTAAAAAGATTCCAAATTGAGCCCTCTCATTAACCGTAGTTTATCCAAATCTAAAATTTCCAATGCGACACACCATTCAAGACATCCAAACCATATCAAAACCCTTATCAACCTTTTGATCAACAATATGTTAAATTTTAGATCTTAAAATGTCTGTTTTACCTTCCGTTTAAATAGATTATGAATAAATCATCCTTATTGACCGAATTCAAGAACTATGTCGTAAACCACCCTCTGACGCTATCAAACGATTCTCCTTCGCATCACTGATAAGATACATGCTAGTGATGGTAACCTTTTCCTCTTTCGGAGCATGGACAGCCTTGAACTCCCCATTAATCTCCTCATCGATGATCCATCACATTTCAGACCCTAAAATGACCATTTTACCATTCACTGGAAAAGATTCTAAATGAGCCAAGATTCCAAATTGATGGCTTTTATTAGCCACTACTTTCCTATTTCAAGATCTACATAGCGGTACACCCTCTGATGCACCTAGACCACCCCAATTACCTTCTTAGACACCCCGATCGACCATCCTTCATTTTCTATACCCAAAATGACCATTTTATCCCTCCATAAAGAAAGATCCTAATCCGATGACCCTCGTTGACCAGTACACTCCCAATCACAATTTCTCACTTTGGTACACCCTCCGAGGCCATCCAACTCCATCATTACCCTTTTCGGACACTCTATCCATTCTTTCACACTTTCTCTCTCATTCTTCCCATCAAACTCTCACACCCCCATCTTCTTCCTCTTTTTATCCCATGGAACCCTAACCACCGAAATTAATCCATCTCCACCTTCCCTTCTCCATCCTTCATTTCCTTTTCCTAACAAAAAGAAAAAAAAAACAAAAAAAATGGGCTATAGTCATTTTGACAAGAAGAAGAAGGGAAGAAGGAAGAAGAAGAGAAGGAGAAGAAGAAGAAGGAAGAAGAAACTAGAGCGTACTCCACCATTGTTGTCCAAGTAAAAGGTTGAACCTCCCCTTGCTCCAACATCTCCTCCCACAACTAAAGCAAAACAAAAACCCCACTAAATCCCTTCTCACACTACCACTGCAGTCCCCTATTCACCACCATGTCAAAACCAAAACCCTAGAAATACTACCCCATTCAACCTTGCTCTGAGATGACAAGAGGTGGGCGAGAAGAAAATAAAAAAAAAAAACAACAAAGAAGAAAATGGGGAACACGAACCAACCACTCCACCTATTCAACTCAAGAAAGATACCATCCTAAGAGGGACCATAATCCATTTCAGCACCGTTCGCTTCTCAATCAAGATTTTCACCATTACCTGTATTTGAATAAAGGCCATAAGGAGGTGAGCTACTTACCTCATTTTTTCTATATTTTTATGTTTATTCTTGTTTATTTTGTTGTTATTGTCCTCATCTTTCCTTAGAACTTGGTGTTTTTTCTAAACTTTGATTTGTTTTGTATGAAGAATTACTTTGTATGAAGATTGATTTCATTGTAGTTACATGTAGGAAACTTTAGTATGAAGTGTTAGAAAATTTGAGCGAAAATTATATGTTTTTTGCTAGTACTTTTTAGCAGAATGTGAAAAAATTCATTGCTGTAGGGTTGGTTTCTTAATTCTCAGCTTTGGTTATACTTGTTTTAAAAATAATTATGGATGTTCTTGTGAAATGTTGTTGTAATTAGTTGAATATCAATGCTGTTTAGTGCTGAAAACTTCTTAATTTCTCAGCTTTCATATTTTGTTTTGCACGATTTAGAGATAGCATGCTTGCCTATTGCTATATGTGGTTATGTTTAGTTGAACATCAATATTATATAATGCTGAAGTCCTTTTACTTTTTCTTTTCTTTTCTTTTTTTAGGATTTAATTTTTGCATGATTAGTAAAGATATGCATGCTTAAATCTTGCATTCTTTGAATTCATTCTAAACTTATAAACCGAATGAAAGGGGAATCCCATGGGGGATAAACTCCTTGTGACTCAATCCTTTTACACGCCACCTCAACAGTATTAGACGTTTCAAACGACCAATTTTCTAGCAGGTGAAAATATAAGATAAGAAGGAAAGACACAATATATACCGAAATATGATTTTATTGAAGAATTGATGAAGTGATGAGTATTGCGAGCATCGGAAAATGGCTCACTTTGCCACTTGGGCTGAAAATGGAGTCGCCACCCATCAGTTATGGAAATGGAGGTGATGGGACCTTCGAGAATGGCATTAAAATCATTTTGGTTCAACAGTGACTCCAATAGCCCAAGGCACCGGCTAACCAATCAGGGTAAGACTCGGATGGGAGAGGGAAGGGGTTAGGCACCCCTCTCTCAGGTCCAAAAGGTGGGGCCCACATGATATACCAACAAGCATAAGCATGAACAAATAATACTTCAATTATCTACGAATACACTAACAAGAATAAACCCACCTAAGAAATCCCATTTATTTATTCATTTATTATTTCATTATGTATCCTTTTATTCCTTGCTCCTATTCCTCACTACGGTAGGAAATGTACATATTCTTGAAAAAGTTAAACAATACACCATAAATGATGTTTCTTAGGATGGATTCAATTAGGGGTGTCTATCGATCGGTTTTGGTTTGGATCCAATCTGATCCAAACCTTATCAAATCAGATATGGATGGTCCATTGTAATTATTGGATTGGGCCAATTCAAAATAAATTGGTCCATATTCTTATTGGTTTGAATTAGACCTAAACCAAATTTCCAATAATCCGATCTTGAGGCCAAACCCTTGTCCAATTTGAAATCAATCAAAACTGAAAACAACATAAAATCACTTTTACGAAAACATTTTTATAAAAGCACTTTTATAAAAGTAATTTTATGAAAAGTATTTTTATGAAAGCACTTTTATAAAAATACTTTTATGAAAGCATTTTTACAAAAGTACTTTTATGAAAGCACTTTTACAAAAGTAGTTTTAAAAAAGCAATTTTATAAATTGGCCCTCCTAGGTAAAAACCTTACGGAATCTAGGTAAATTTGATGAAAACTGTGATTTTTTAGAAAATTGCCCCTCCTAGGTAAAACCTTACGGAATTAGGGTAAACTTGAAGAAAACTACCCCTTTTAGGTAAAAACATTACGGAATCAAGTAAACTTGAAGAAAACTGTCCCTCCTAGGTAAAAACATTACGAAATCGGGGTAAACTTAAAGAAAACTTCCCCTCCTTGATAAAAACCTTACGGAATCAGGGTAAACTTGAAGAAAACTGCCCCTCCTAGGTAAAAATCTTATTGAATTAGGGTAAGCTGATGAAAACTGTCCCTCCTAGGTAAAAACCTTATGAAATCAGGGTGAACTCAAAGAAAACTGCCCATCATGGGTACAAATCTTATGGAATCAGGGTAAACTTGAAGAAAACTGCCTCTCTTAGGTAAAAGCCTTACGGAATCAGGGTAAACTTGAAGAAAACTGCCCCTCCCAGGTAAAAACCTTATGGAATCAGGGTAAACTGATGAAAACTGCCCCACCAAGGTAAAAACCTTACGGAATCAAGGTAAACTCGATGAAAACTGTGATTATTTAGAAAATTGCCCCTCCTAGGTAAAAACCTTACAGAATCAAGATAAACTCGATGAAAAACTATGATTCTTGAGAAAATTGCTCCTCCTAGGTAATACCTTATGAAATTAGGGTAAACTTGAAGAAAATTGCCCCTCCTAGGTAAAAACCTTACGAAATCAAGGTAAAGTTGAAGAAACTTCCCCTCCTAGGTAAAAACCTTATGGAATCAGGGTAAACTCGATAAAAACTGTGTTTGGGTAAATTTACGAAAAATTGGATTAAAGTAAATTTACGAAAATTTGATCAAAGTAAATCTATCACTATGAGAAACATGTTAGAGACAAACAAACCAAAAACCAATTAAGACATAGGTTCAAAATACTTGCAAAGAACAATCACAAAACACCAACAAATATTCTTTAGTTTTTTTTTAGAACATTTTGAAAGATTTTTAATAACTGCTTTTTGACATAACACAATGTAAAATAAGAATTTCAGACATTATTTGTCATTCATTTCATTCATTCTTTTCTTTTTTGTTTTCTATATTTTTTTTTTGTTTTTTGTTTTCTTTCTCTTTTGTCTAATTTTTTATTATCATTCATATCATCTCTATTTACTCAATTAAAAAATTAGTGCTAGTCAAAGGAAAGAGACTTACAAATGGGATTCCTGACGTAGGTCAAGGCATAGAGGTTGATATGACCAATGGAATTTTCTGATGTGGGTCAAAGCATCGAGGGTGACATGACCAACAGATTTTCTAACGTGGGTCAAGGCATAGAGACTGACATAACTAACGAATTTTCTGACGTGGGTCAAAGCATAGAGGTTGATATGACCAACAGAATTTCTGACGCGGGTCAAGGTATAGAGGCTGACAATGACCAATGGAATTTTTTGATGTGGGTCAAAGCATAGAGGCTGACATGACCAACGGATTTGCTAACGTGGGTCAAACCACAAAGGCTGACATGACCAACGAAATTTCTGACGCGAGCCAAGACATAGAGGCTTACATGACCAACGGATTTTCTGACGCGAGTCAAAGCATAGAGGCTGACATAACCAATGGAATTTCTGACGTGAGTCAAAGCGAACAGGGTTAAACCCCGAAATACACCCTGTAAGGGCATATCAAGAAGCTCCCAATACGATATGTATCGGCCAATACAGCCCAATACGTATTGAAATTTCGAACCTTGCCTCAAATCGTAATTTTTACATTAAAATTTTAAAAATATAATGAAAAATATATTATAATAGAATATAATTATGGGGCCTGGGCCCGCATTAGGGCCATAACTTTTAGGACCAGGCATAAGATAATACTTTAAGCTTTCCATGGACAAAAAATTATAAATAATATATACATATATACATATGTTATTTTATGTTATATCATCCAAGGTTTTAAAAAACAACCTAGAACCAAAACTGCCTTGGTTACTAGTTTCCAAGTCATTGGCCCAAAATCATTGTCTAGGTCAAATGGGTAATGATCTGGCCATTATTGGTCAATAAGTCGCTGACTAATAGCCTATTATCCAATGTTTTTTCAACCTACCATTAACCCAAATACCATATTTATATATTTCTTTATAATAATATTATAAATATAAAAAAACCAAAAAACTTGTGCACCAGTTTAGTTTCAAAAATATGCCCAAGGTTCGTAAGCACCCTTACACTCGACACTCTTTCCTAAGCTAGTTTTCCCATTTGAGCTAAGCCAATCCAAAGTCAAATCAAGAATGGAGAACTATGATTTTATCAAATAATTAATTAATTATTTTCTCAAAGTGTTCAATTTCTTTCTTCACCACCCACTTGCCCAAAAAAGAAAAGGTTTAGAGACTTCCCAATTGCCACTTGTCTATCCATAGGCCAATATCCACTTCCCATTTTCAGTGTTATCTTTTCCTAAAATCTCTTTAACTCTACTTTCCACTAACTCTCCTCCCCCTCCCTTTGTCCCTCTTTGTCCTTAACTTGGACTTTCACGTCCATAAATTTTTTCAACTCTTTCATTATTTTACCTTTCCCCATTCTATCAATAGCCACCTCTCTTGCATTCCACTTCATTTGAGTCTTGTGTATGTCATTCTTCTTAAAATGTCTTACCATGTAAAGAAATATCTAAATATTAAGTAAAACATAACTTTGAAATATAAGAAACTTGAAATCACTATCATAACCTGCATGTAACTTACTTTTTTCCCTTTCTCATAAGAAAATCATCAAACAAGTGCACCAAGCCCATTTAATTAGAATTTCAAAATTTATCTTCCATTAAACAAAATACTAGTGGATTTTGTTACATATTTTTCTTCACGTGTTTTTTCATTGTATATTTCATATTTAATTAGATCATCAAAGTAATCATTGTTCTAACTTTTTTTTTTCTTTGTTGGTTAAAGATGCAACAAGTGACTCTTAAAGCATAGTCGAAGACAATTGATAATTCTTTTATATTTAGTGTTTCTCTATTTTTTTTGAAAGTCATGTAGACTTTAATATGTATTGAGAGAAATTTGACATTTGTAATACATTTTAAACAGTGGATGTATTTTTTTGATAGAACAATGCATGTATTCAAATTATATGTGCCATGTATCGAATGATTACAATAATATAAGTATTTGTTAGAAGTTATTATATAATTTTCATGTGATGCATGAATAAAATAGGTGTTGCTTTAAAGTGGCAAACCTAATTATCATTATTTTACTATTTTATTAGGAATATAGACACGATTTTTCTATAGATTAAAACAATTAGCCATGGTTTTCCAGGTAATTGTGGGCGTATATTACATCTTTTAGCCACAGTTTGTCAAAAAACTATAACTATATGTTAGAGTATTTAACTTCGGTTTTAACAAAAAAACCGTGGTTATAGGTTAGTATATTTAGATATGGTTTTATAGCAAACCATAGCTATAAATAGAAGAATTATAGTTACAGTTTTGTAAAAATCCGTGGTTATAGATTTGGATATATAACTATGAACAATTTAAAAACCGTAGCTATATGTATTTTTTAGCTACGGTTCAGCCCATGGCTAAAGGATCATATGGTTTGTGTTTGCCCTTTAGCTACGGAAAAATACCGTAGCTCTAGATGGGTTATAGCTATGGATTACTTGAACCATAGCCGTAGGTTATAGCCAAGCGAACATAGGCTACAGTTCTATCCTTAGCTAAACAGTAGCTATAGGTCTATAGCAATGGTTATTTTACCTTTACCCATGGTTTTGTTCGTAGCTAAAGGTCATATTTCTTGTAGTGTTTAAAAGAGATTATAATTGGACCTTTTTGAGTGATTTTGGAATGTTTAGTGTTCTTCCCAATAAATGCTTAAAACAAGCAGTTTCAAACACAATTTAAACAACATATGTGGACAATTCCCTCTTGTCTTATGAAAATTAATAACTTATAAATTAATTAACATAATTGATAATCAAAAGTTAATCACTGATGATTTAAGAAAAATTAAAATAAATTAATAAACTTAAAAAAGATATTAGTTTTCAAATTATTTAATTAATTTGAAACCCATTTAAATTTCTTTTAAACAAAATAAAATTAATATAAATTAAAATAAATTCATATAACAATAATTAAAAGTAAAATTATTAATAGTAAAAGTAATCATAAAAATCCACTTATGTTCAACTTTAAAAGGATAAGAATTTATCTAACAAAACATAAATAATGCTGGGCATGGACTTTTTTTGTATAACATTTTACACATTACAAGGGGATTAAGGAGTGGGGGACAAAAGTAGGGTGCACATGAAGACCACTAACCTTAAAACAAGGGAGCTTGCAAATACACATGTTTGATCTCCATAACACCCAATTTTTGCTTAGTCCCTTCACCCCACCCCTTTGTACTCTCCTTTTAGACCCCAAAACTAAAAAACATGATCAAATCAACCTGAAACTTTTCAAAACCTAGAATTTCTTTTTTTTTAACACAAACCACAGGACAGATAAGAACCTTGAGATCAACATCAACATCCGATCAGACATGATCCCAGACTTAGGAAACTATAGCTTAGTTACATGTTAGTTTTCATGACTAAACTCCAAAGATCCACCATTCATTACACTAATTTCCTTTTTAATGGCCCCAATATATGCAATATTCAAATTCTGACTCCCCAAAATCAAATCCAACACATCCATCACCTCAAGATCACTAGGATATAATCAACTAGCAAATCCCATTGCAAATCTTTGATGATCAACCTTGAAAATACCAAGATTTCATTTCGATAATCCTAAATGACTAGAGCTCAAAGACCAAGATCAACAATTTCTTTTTCAGATCAGAACCATCCACTTGACTCCTCAACTTAATACATGACCACATGTCAAATTTTAACTCAAAATTCACTTGTTTAATCGTCTGATCAACAAAGATCCCAATTTGACGCTTATGAGTAGCCCATACAAAAAGTAATATCCCAAGACCAAAATAAACAACCTATCAAATTCAGACTTAAATTACTCCACTTTCCCCCAAAACAAGCAAGCTCCCATTTTTGACATTCTCATTGGTTGGTTAGTCGTAAGCCAAAACATTGATCTGAACCAAATCTTTCAATCGACACTTCTAACAAAAAATCTATCACTTCCATAAGATTTAGGATGTCCAAAAGTGCCTACCCACCAAGGTTTACCCCAAAATTCCCTTGTTTGACCCTCCATCAAGCCATTATTTCATTTTAGCTAATCTTATTAATGCGAACTTGTCAGCCATGGATCTCCATGATACTAACCCTATTTGACCAACCATAATTCACCACTGTGTTCAGATACTCAAAGAACCCTAGTATGCCAAATTTTGTGACCAAACTCCTCTATTTAACCGTTAAAAAACTGAGATTCTATTTTGGGCCTTCTTGTTACTTGATAAACTATAAGCCAAACCCTTAATCTGAATCAAATCCTTTAATCCACACTTCTGACCAAAGATCCATCATCTCCATCAGTTTCAAAATGTTTAAAAACGTTTATCCACCAAATTTCATCCCAAAATTCCTGTATTAGACCCATTATTGAGCCTGGATCCTATTTCAACAAATCTCGTGGATTAAGAGCTTACCATACATAAATCATCATCCAAGATTTATTTGATTGATCATACCTCACCACTATATCCAGAGACCCAAAAAAATCCAACATATCAAATTTCTCAACCTAATTCACTCATTTACCCATTAAAGTAGAAAGATTTTATTTTAACGTACCAAATTAAATCGATACATCAACTGTCCCAACCTGAGACCTCAAGAAGGTGGGGGATGATGTTAGACCTATTCTTGAGCTACTCAAACACGTGGACTAATGAAATTAAGCCGAATAGACCCAAAAATCTAAAAAACACAAAGATAGTTTTATCTAAAACTAAGAAAACATAAAGTACCATTTGTTAGTGGGTCAAATTTACATTTTATATCACTAACTTCAAGTGCAAGACTGCAATGGCATGCATGCCCCAATCTCCCAAGTCGAGGAGAATCCTTTCACCAACAAGGAAAGGTTGATTGAGCTCCTGTTTCTATGAAAAATCTTGGTTATTTTCTTGTAAAAGCTCTCTTGAAGACCAAGATCTTTGATTGGATGAATTTCAAGCCTCTTCTCCTCATTTTCTCTATAAATAGAGGCCCAAGTCAAGCTCTAGGGGTGGAGTTTTTGAGGGACTAAAGAGGGGAGAAATAGGGGGAGATCTTAGAAGCACTCCAACCTTTGTAAAGCTCCCATTTGTGAAAAACCCTAAACATTATAACCTTAAACTTCAAAACCACCTTCCATGTTCCAAATCTAAGATTGGCACGAAATCTCCAAGTCCTTAACACTTTCAGACCCTCTTGAGAACATTTAAACACTCAGTTCGTCTATTTTGGCCACTGAAATTCCATCAACAAGGTTACATACAAGCTATAAGCCTCTCATTCCTTCATTTACTTAGATTTGAAATCTCTATTATTGTTAGTTCAGTTCTGCGTAGTTTGAAGTTCTAAGATTTTGGAGAACTTGCATTCTCAACTTCTTTTAAATCGAATAAAGAGGTAGAGATGCGAGGATCTTAGGGAGCATCTTTCTTTAAATTTTAGAAATTCCAAAAATTGTTTTTGTTGGTTTTTTGCCGTAAATTAAGCCTAAATAACTCTCGTATTGGGCTACTACAACAATTTAGGAAGAGAGGTGCCCAACACCTTTCCTCTCCCAATCCTTGGGACCCAAAATCTTTTGCTTGTGTGCATTTTCATGTGGAGAACGAAATCATTATGAAGACAATAAATAAATTTTTGAATATGAAAATGAGAACCCATTTTCTTTAAAAAATGGGTGGTGAATCCATCTTTTTGAATTGGCCATGAGCTTCTTGGAGCTCATAATAATGCTTCAGCATTATATAAGTTTGTTATAGAGAATGTATAAGAGTATGAGAGTTGGTCTAATGAGAATGATAAAGGGTAAGAATATTTATAGGAGGTAGAATTAATTCAATTAACTAAAATACCTTTAAAAACTAGTCATTTTATAATTGTTGGGAAGGGTATTTTGGTTATTCACAAATTTAATTATCATTTTACCAAAATGCCCCTTAAACTAATTATTATATAGTTATTAGGGGCATTATTGTCATTTTTCTCCCCAAAGTCAAAATGCATAAATACCCAAAACTAATTGTTTATAGATATTTGAAAGGATATTTATCTAAAAAACCCCCAAAAAATAAAAAAAGAATAACCATTGAGATTCTTGGTGGGCCGGTGTAGGCCGTAGGGGACTGGCTTCGTGCCGTATTTGTGCTATGTTAGCAGGCCTTGTTGGCCTGACCCAGTTTGTTGTATGATGCTTGCGGGCCTCAAAACCTAAGCTCGATACGGCTGGGGTATGGGCTGAGCCCAACTGGTTCATGTTTGACATGGCCATGTCATGTCGGTATAGTTCTACCTTCAAAATGACTTGAAAAAACACCTGTCACTCTTTTATTGGATATCCCGACAGCCGATCCATGCGACAGGGTGATAATGCAACTTGCAGTTGGTTGTAAACGGGATCTGACCAGAGTCCGTGTTTTGTGCTCTCGTGGGTGAACTGGACACCTGAGCCCCCCAATCAGATGTGACAGCGTCTACATTTCGAAAAAAACTTTTAACGGATGTTCAGTCATTAGATCAATACATCCGGTTCAACCACCTGCAAAAACACAAAACTCAAAAAGTAAGGTTATGATCATTTGAACTCTCCCCTCCCCATTTCTTGTCCTCATCTCATTCGAGCCCTAACCCGAGCATCTCACCGGCCACCTTTAGAAGCCCATTCCTGACCCCATCCCACCACCATGCCTCCTTCCAAAAAGAACATCATGTTCGTCAGTCTTGCCCCGTGAGCCCACACCAGAACACTGCATCTGTTCAAACACCCCAGAAAGCTCTCGTAAATTCGCCCTCTGATATGGCGAAGTTCTAATCACATGTTACCTTAATCTTTCTGCCACCCTCACTAGATCGTCTTCATTCACAAACATTCTCGTTCTTTTACGTGAAACAAGAAGAAATGCAATTCGCACACAGAGAATTCTCGTAGACCTACATTGCAGAGAATTCTAGTGTTGTAGCCTTTTCTTTCTTAAATTTCATGGAAGGCTTCAATATCTCTGAAGTAGAAGCAAGGAAGAGAAGAAACATGACTGTTAATGGCGAAGAAACTAACATCTTCCTTGCGTCAAAATTTAAACCCACCATCATCAGATACTGAAACCTGAAAAGAACTAAAAAACAAGCTCTTCAGCTCACACTATAAAGATTAAAAACAAAAAATAAAACGTAAACAAACAAATGAATGAGCAAAAATCGAAGTGGTTCAACAAAAAATAGAAAAGAAAATAGATAGTTACCGGAAAAGAAGATCAAAACCCACTTTGCTACTTGAATGAACTAAATCATCAAATAAACCTCAAATCGAGACAAACACGAGCTTAGGGAGAGAGAAAGAGAGCATCTGACCAGCCTTCAACGTGGAACGAACAAGGAAGCGAACGTAGAACTAAGAGAGGAGACCAGAGAAAACTTTCTTCATCAACGAAGCTGAATGGAGGCTATGGAGAAGCCGCCATGCAAAAACAAAAAAGCTCGTTAGTTAATGAATGAAGTGGGGAAATACTACTCCTGGAGCTTGGAAATGCTACAAAATATGCTGGCCGCCATTGCAAACTCGCCATTGCCGGTTGCTGTTAATCGTTGTCAGTTGGTGTGTGTCGCTGTCGGACATCGGAGATGCTGGCCGTCGCAGATGGTCGGTTGGGTGTGAGGGCTGAGAGGAGGGAACATGAAGGGTTAGAACGAAAATGGGGGTTCTAACCCTAAAGGGCCTAAATATTCGATTTGCGATGAGTATATTGAAGTCATTTTATTTTTTGTTTTTGTTTTATTTTATTTAAAACAATGTAAATAAAAAGGATAACCCGTGAACTGCTGCTCGGATTGAACGGTTTTAGCAGTCCAACCCCCCGGGTCAGCGGTTTTCTTACTTTTTCATCATTTTTAAAGAATTTCCGGTTTATAGTATAACCAAACTTGGGACTGACCGTTACTGGTTTTTCCGGTCCGACCGTCCATTTTGGTCCAGTTTTGAAAACCATGTTGGAGACACCGCAAAGGCTGGTCAGAGACATTGAAGCCTTCTAGGGCTTGAATGCATTTCTTCTAGAGTTTGAATGTGTGCGAAATACATTCTCGTTCTTCATCGCATACATGCATTGCAGAGAATTCTGGCATTCTTGGAGACATTGAAGTTCCTTGCAGAGAATTTTGACGTTCTAGGGCTTGAATTCACAGTTTCAACTAAGAGATTTTTTGGAGGAGTGCTTCAAGCTCCGGTGAATCTTCATGAATGCATCGTTGCTCTTCTCTAAGACATCTTATTTTTTTTCTATTCCAATCCGACGGATTTAAAGACAACGAAGAAACGAAAGCTGGAAACCCCTTGAGGCTGAGTGAGGAGAACTTGCAGACTTGAAACGAGATGAATTTGAGCTTAGGAGGGTTTTGAAGCCCATAAGATAGGATCAGTGGTGGCTGAGAAGAGTGGGGTCGAAGAGGAACGGAGGACATGAATTCCAGGGAGGAACGGACTTGAAACGGGATGAATTTTTGCATCCGGTTCGACCGGATACGTCCAGGTAACGGGTACGTCCGGTCGACCGGATACGTCTAGCCCCATCGACGTTTCTTTATTTGATTGGCAGGTTCACGCGTCAGTGCACCCACGGGTGCACAGAACGCGGCCACCTCTTGATGTAACGCCGTTTGGTATGGAGTTATGGGACTCGAGGTAAAATTCCTTTTCAAGTCCAAATGCAGACGATCCGAACTGTGTACGTGCGGCTGTTTTCAGTTTCTACGTGTCAAAACTCACAAGCTGAACAACGGCTGGCAAGCTAAGCAGTTTTGCTTGAAACAGAACACAATCGCAGTTTCCCTGTTGCTTGGTTGCCTGGTTGGTATACCAGACATTCAACACCGCCCCTAATTCCATAGTTCTCGGCATAGTTGCATTGCTTCACGAATCATACAAATTACACAGACTACGTCGAGTTTAAGGATTTTCAGTTGATCTTTTGCTTAATTCAAAGGGTATCCCAAGGTTTTTGCTCATCGAATTTATGCATCACCTTTTAGATTGATCTTAAATGTTTTCTTCCTCTTAGGGTAAACTCTTCGAACCTTTTGACCGGAATTTTGCATTTCAGTTTTCTCTTCATTTCGGAGGGTACCCATCAAGTAGTTTCCGCTGTTTTTACAGAAATCTCTTTGGGTTGCTCTTTTGGTATCTGCTCCAATCTGGGGTTTCCGAAATTCCATGAGTTTAAATTGAATTTGGGGTCGCGAGCTTGCTTTTGTAGTTTTGTTTGAGTACTACTCCGACAGATGTGTGCTCGTAGTTGAGAAGGTTTGCGAACTTCTGCTGATCCCATCGGATTTTGCACTTTTCTCTCGTCCCTGCTAATTGATTTGGAAAGGAAGAATACTTTTATCGAATGATTAATCGGAAGTTCAATTGAAGCTCATGATTTTCTCCATTTATTTATAGAGTTGCTTCGGAATCATCTGCATGGCGAATTCCGAGGCAAGTGGTAGAGTTTATGACTCTGGAAGTGACAAAGTTGGCAGAGAATGCGAGGGGGAAGCTGCAGTATCAGTGTTAGAAGGAATGTCTTCATGCGGGATCCAAGAAACATCGCCTGATTTACTGAAGAATACTCCTTCGAACATCGCACGACTGGAAGATGTTATTGAGCAATGCAAAGGTAGACAGAAGTATCTTGCACAAACTAAGAGTCCTTCTGATGGAGAAGACGTTCGGTGGTATTTCTGCAAGGTTCCTTTGGCAGAGAATGGTGAGTTCAGGTGACATGAAAATATACAATTCTAATTAAAATAGAAGTGGTGACTCTTTGCTCCATTTTTACCTTGTTGAACTTTGATGTTAAAAGAAATATGATAGAGAGAAGGCTGTATTCTACGCTCTTGCTCTTAAACAACATCTAGTTACATGTTCTTTTTTAGATCTTATGATGTAGATATTTAATCCCTTTATGATATGTTACCCATGTGTTGGGGAACAATACAACAACATTATCACTCAATTAATCACATAATTGCTGTGTCACACCCAGAAGTCACATATAACATGCTTCTTGAAGATAGTTGAAATCTCCTACATTTTTTTTTCAAGGCATTCATGGCAACACTGTTCTTGAGATTCAACTGAGGTTGAACTAATCCTACCTGTTGTGAACTTTTACTACTCATTGGGATGAGTTTTACTTCACAATGCCCAAAAATGTAAAAACCTTTTCATAAATAACTACACAGATTACTTGAAAAACTCATGAAAGTGTTTCTCTTATTAAGTCCAAGTTGTTTGGGTTATTGGTCTATTGGTCATCAACAACCCATCTCAGAAATTGTGTTCCAGGAAAGTCACAAATAATTTAACTTCTTCAGTATCAACTATATCTTATTCAAGTCTTAGACATGAGAAAAAATGGTTCATTAAAGTTTCAAACTTGTAATATGGTTCTTATCATTTGAGTTCATACTTGAGAAAGAACAATTTGATTGATAAGTCTCTTCATGAATATTTCAAGGAAAGGTTAATGTAGCTGACACCATATGGTTGGGACAAGGATTAATTGAGTTGAGTAAAATTAGTTAATGTCAAAAACATCTTTCACAATAGAGTGCCAGGAACAAATCTCACAATATAATATAGATGGCTAGACGCTACATCAAGGAGTATACTCAGTTATGGAAGCCTCTTAAAGATGGGAAAGTGACATGTCAAACAAAGTGGAGGGTCTTAAAGAGAACATTCAAAGAGGAGAAAGAGGGGTAGCCTATATTTTCATGCTACACAGTTTGCAATTGCCGATCTCCTCCACATGGACATGCTTCTTCATAGTTAATGACCTTGGTGAGTCTATCTCATGTTCAATCCAATTCTACACAGCCTTCTAAATTGAGTCTCTTCTCCTTTATATATAGAGGACAGAAACCATGGGTCCTTACTTGGGGCTGAAACCATTGGCTCCAATGTTTTGAGCCTTCAAGCTAGGGTTTCAAACTGCAACACCCACAATGCCACCTGAAAAAAGTGCAGTGTGTGGATGGTCCATGTGACTCACTCATCCACCATGCAACCTTGAGGCTTGTGCCTGGTCTAATACAACCCAAGTGTAACCCAGTCATGTGACCTTGGCCCATGTGAACCACTGTAAACTTAGACCAGGTCTAATACAACTCCAATATGACCTGGTTAGTCAACCTAACCTCATGATCCACCAGGAGGATTTCAAGTCGAGTCCTAAACTGCTTGATCTCTTTTACATGGGTAAGGTTTTTGAAGATCGCATTGTAGTCATAGGTTGTGATGCAAGTTTTTGGTTAATTGGTAAGGGTGTAGAAATACACGGAATAAGAAAAGAACAAGACTACGGCCATGTTTGGGAGTGCTTAAGTTAAAAACAAGTGCTTATTCGAATAAGCACTTATTTTCATTTGGCACGTTTGGTAGTCTTTTTCTCCAATAAGTACTTAAATAAGCATTTGTGACTATTTTGTCCTCCATTTTCTTTCAAAATTTCAAAATATACCCTTATGAAAGCACTTTTTACTAAATTACTTAAATAAAAACACTTTTTATGAAAGCACTTTTATAAAAGTACTTTTACGAAGGTACTTTTATGAAAACACTTTTATAAAAACGCTTTTATAAAAACGCTTTTGTGAAAGCACTTTTATGGAAACACTTTTTATAAAAGTACTTTTATAAAATCAACTAGGCTTAATTTTATAAGTGGTGTTTTAAAATTAAACTAGGGATAATTTTGGAAGAAAAAAAAATTGAATAAGTGCTTATTGTATAAGCACTTAAAAAAAGCTGGAAATTTGAGCTTAAAAAATAATCCCTTATTTTTAAAATAAGTACTTATTTCGGGCTTATTTCCCAAATAGCAATAAGTGCTTAATAGCCCAAATAAGCACTTATTTTTAAGCACTCCCAAACATGGCCTATGTATAGTAGGGATTAGTAATACAATACATCGGGTTTCTTCACACTCCTCCTTAAACTGATGCCGGAACATAAGCATCGGTTAGCCCACAAGAAACATATGTCTACATCTTGTGGGCTTCGTAAATATATCAGCAATCTGCAAGTCTTAAGCTACATGAAGAAGAGAAATGAAGCCAGCAAGAAACAAGTCTCTAATGAAGTGACAATCGACTTCAATATGTTTAGTCCTCTCATGGAACTTGTAGAGAAGATGGGCCGAATGGCCCATAAGCTGTTTATCCTTTTTTATCTTTTATGTTCTTTGCTGTAATGGGCCTTAATCTGGGCTTATTCTTTCTTATGTTATGTCTTTTTAATTTTCTGCCCAACTAGGGGCTTCTCTATAAATTACCAAAGTTTAACTTAATAAAATAGAATTAAGGGTGTAAGAGAAGAGATTATGTTCGAAAATCTCTCTCTCTGATCCCAAGTTGCCGCCACTTTCTTCTTCTTCTTCTCTCCTCTTGAACTCTGATTTCTGCTACTTTCTTTTGAACTTTTGCATCTTTCTAAACAGTCCTTTCTTCTCAAAAGGCTGTTTTTCTTCTTGGTATCAGAGCAGGTTTGTTTTTCCCTTTTTTCACCTTTTTTTCCCATACTTAGTGTGTATGGAGAACTGAATCATATGAATAGTTAAAGACACCTATTTCAGCCCAGTTGTTAGTGGTTTTTGGAGAGAAGAGGACTGGTTTTGTCATCCCCTTGGCAGACTCAAGTGTGTTGCCCGAAACCCCAACTTTCTGGAGAAATCTGATTGCGGGCCCCACAGGGAGTTTGACCTGGGCGCTCAGTGACTAAAGGCTTTCTCATTCTCCTTCTTGAAGATCGAATCAAGTGGATTGGTGTTCTGTGAAGTCTACAAGGAGCGGCTGAATTTTCTCCATTTCTCCCAGCTTCCGGGTGTGACACAGATTACTGGTACGGCTGCATAGAGGTTGGCTCACAACACAGTTTTTGTTCAGTCTTCATTTGGTGTTTTTTGAAGTTGTTTGAAGTCATTTTTGAAGTATTTAAGAAGATGAACTCCCCAGACTTTGAAAACAAGCATGTTGCTGAATCCGGACAGGTTCCGGGAGCCTCTATAGACTCTCTATTGGCTGTGACCGCAGTCAAGCTGGATGGAACTAATTATTTGGCTTGGTCACAATTAGTGAAGATTCATATTTGTAGTAGAGGCAAGTGGGGTTTTATCTCCGGGAGCAAAAAGGCTCCTCCGGAAGATGATCCATCATATGAAAAGTGGATGCAAGAAGATTATATTGTTATTGGGTGGCTTGTGAATTCAATGCAACCACAGATTAGTCGGCACTATTTGTGGATGAATTCGGCAGAGGAAATTTGGGATAGTGTTGCTGAAACCTATTCCCAAAAATTAAATCTAGCTAGGGCTTACAAGTTGAGAAGTGATGTGAAGGATTTGAGACAGGGGGAGAAACCATTAGATGTATACTTCTCAACACTGAAATCTTTATGGCAAGAAATAGATTTGATAGAAGCTGTAACCTGAGACACCACTAATGATGCTGAGACCTACAGAAAGCTGGTTGAGAGAAACAGGGTGTTTGAGTTCTTGACAGGGCTAAATCCAGAGTATGACATTACAAAGCAAAATATTTTATCCAAGGATAGTGTCTCACTATCTCAAGCATATGCCTTGGTAAGTAGTGAAGAAAGCAGAAGACTTGTCCAGGTCCAAGGGGCTGGTCTAAATGATCACTTTGCTAATATGGGAGTGAAACCCAAGGGGGTTGCAGGGACTCCAAGTAGCTCAGGGAAGAAAGAGGTTATCTGTGAGTATTGTAAAAAGCCAAAACACACTAAAGACAAGTGCTGGAAATTGCATTCTGAGCTCCTACCACTTCAGTTTCAGAAGAAGTCTGATAATAAAAAGGCAGGGAGTGCTAATGTTGCTACTGGTCCAGATAGTGACAGATACCAAACTGAAGAGATGACGGCTAGTGTGTAGTTAGCAGCTATGAAGGCAGAATATGAGAAGTTTGGAGGATGATCAGTCACATAGAGGGTGTGACCTCTTCTTCCAACCCTTTAGAAAATTCAGTCTCTTCTGCATTTGCTCATTCAGGTATACGGGCTTTTGCCAATTATGCAACCATTTAAGGTAATCGTAGGATCCCTTGGATTATTGATTTTGGTGCTTTTGATCATATGATCAGCCTTTCTACTTTGTTTGTTTCATATGATTTACTTCCTGGACGTGACAAAATCACCCTAGCCGATGGCTCTCTTGCCCCTATCTCCGGCAAGGGAACCATCAAGGCTACAGATTCCTTGGTTCTTCCTTCTACTCTTCATGTACCCAGACTAAATACAAACTTGTTATCTGTAAGTAGCCTAACTAAGTCATTAAACTGTTGTGTAACCTTCTTCACTTCCTACTGTGCTTTTTAGGATCTGGAGTCTCAGAAGGTGATTGTGAGTGGTCGTGAGGCAAATGGAATATATTTGATGGATACTCCTGGACAGTGCCATGAACAACTTGGAAAAGATGCTTTTGGGTCTACATTTACAAAGTCCATCAGTCGAGTCATGTTATGTCATTTTCGTTTGGGTCATCTTTCTTTTTCTGCATTAAGTCATTTATTCCCAGAACTGTTTAAGGGAATTAGTTTGTCCAATATTCATTGTGAGTCTTGTGAACTGTCAAAACATTGTAGAAATAGTTATCCTCTGAGTAATAAAAGATCTTCTTCTCCTTTTAATATTGTGCACTCTGATGTGTGGGGGCCCTACCACTTACCCTCTATGGGTGGCTACAAATATTTTATTTTGTTCATTGATGACTTTTCTCGGTTCACTTGGATATTTTTGATGAAGTCCCGTGATGAAGTTCCCAGACTTATGAGGCAATTCCATGAATTTGTCATAACTCAGTTTGATACTAGGATTAAAATTTTCAGATCCGACAATGCAAAAGAATATTTTGAGAAAAACCCGACCTGCTATCTCACTGATTTAGGGGTTATTCATCAAAACTCCTGTGTAAGGACCCCAAAATAGAATGGATTTGCTGAAAGAAAAATAGACATATTGTTGAAGTTGCAAGAAGTATTCTATTTGCCTCACATGTCCCTATAAAGTTTTAGGGTGATGCTGTTCTCACTGCTACCTATCTTATAAACTGTATGCCATCCAGGGTTTTAGGGTTTAAGTCTCCCTTCAGTCTCCATCCGGACAATGATTTTTTTCCTATTCCTCTTCGTGTCTTTGGCTGCACCTGTTATGTACATATCCCAAGTGTCCAAAGACATAAATTTGAACCAAAAGCCCACAAGTGTATCTTCCTTGGTTATTCCCCCACACAGAAGGGTTACTGTTGTTTTGATCCGAAGACTGGCATGTCTCAATGGATGTCACCTTTGTTGAGCTTTCTTCCTTTTATGGTTCTTCTCTGGAGAGACATTGTCCAAAGGGGGAGGATTTGTCACATGTGTGCTCTTCCTCTTCTTGTCCCAATTGAGTCTTTTGCCGAATCTCTTCCTCCTTCAAATGAATCAAGGGAGGATCAGTTACTTCACTCTCATTCCAGTGTTCCTATTCCTCCTCCTTTACCTCCTCGCCCTCTTTTTAATCCCAGGTTGTATTAACGACAAAGAACCAGAAATGAGTAGGTTGTTTCCCCTACAACACATGAGCCTCATGCACTTCCAGTTACAGATGAGACAACAGGTACTATTACAGCCCCTTTGGAGCCACCCTTCCCAGACCTTGATATCCCCATTGCTATTAGGAAAGGAAAAAGGAAGTGTACTACACATTGCATTTCCAAACACCTTTCTTATAGTTTGCTCTCTCATTCATATTTTGCCTACCTTTCTTCTATTGCCTCTAATTCAATTCCCAGGTCTGTGTCAGAAGCTCTTAATATTTCAGAATGGAGGGATGCTATGAGAACAAAAATTGATGCCCTGCACAAGAATGACACTTGGGAAGTGGTTGATTTGCTTGAAGGGAATGATCCAATAGGCTGTAAGTGGGTTTTTACTATCAAATATCATGCTGATGGCACCATTGAAAGGTACAAGGCTAGGCTGGTTGCAAAAGGCTATACACAAACATATGGGATTGATTATCTGGAAACCTTTGCCCTTGTTGCCAAGATGACTTATGTTAGAGTTTTATTATCTTTGGCTGCACACTCGGATTGACTACTTTATCAACTGGATGTAAAGAATGCATTTCTGAATGGAGAATTACATAAGGAAGTCTATATGTCTTTTCCTCCAGGGATGTATGAAACAGATATGAAAGGAAATGTCTGCAGGCTGAAGAAATCTCTTTATGAACTAAAACAGTCTCCTAGATCATGGTTTGAAAGGTTTAGAGCTGCCCTTGTTAGCTTTGGCTATGTACAAACATAGTCTGATCATACCCTCTTTGTGAAGAGGAGAGGATCTTTGGCCATTTACCTGATTGTGTATGTTGATGATATTGTTGTGACTGGTAATGATGTCTCAGGAATCAATGATCTCAAATCTTTCCTTCATACAGAATTTGAGATCAAAGATCTAGGGGAATTGAGATACTTTCTTGGCATAGAAGTTGCTAGATCCAATGATGGGATCCTTATCTCTCAGAGGAAGTATGTTTTTGATTTGCTCTCTGAAACAGGGAAGATGGGTGCTAGACCAGTTGCTACTCCTATCGATATGAGCCATAAACTCTCTGCTTCAGATGGAATATTGTTAGAAGATAAGGGAGTCTTCCAGAGACTATTTGGAAAACTTCTTTATCTATGCATGACTCAGCCATACATTGCATACATTGTTAGTTGCATCAGTCAGTTCATGCATGCTCACAGGGATACTCATATGGTAGCAGCAGAGCGGATTCTATGTTATTTGAAGGGCTCCCCTGGAAAGGGAATTCTATTTGCCAAGCATGGGCAATTGAAACTTGAAGCCTACACAGATGCTGATTGGGCTGGAAGCATTGATGACAGAAGATCTATCTCTGGGTACTGTAGCTTGGTGGTAGGTAATATTGTCTCTTGGAGAAGCAAGAAACAATCAATTGTTGCTCGATCTTCAGCCGAAGTAGAATACAGAGCCATGGCTCCTGGAGTTTCTGAACTATTATGGCTTAAATCCTTGATGGAGGAACTGGGTATTGAGCATGATAAGCCAATGATGTTATACTGTGATAATCAGGCGGCCATCAACATTGCTCACAACCCAGTGCAACATGACAGAACTAAGCATATTGAAGTTGACAGACACTTCATTCGAGAAAGAGTGGCTTCTGGAGAAGTGTGTCTACCTTTCATCACCTCTGAAGGACAGTTAGCAGATTTTCTCACCAAGGGCATTCCCAAGGCTAAACTTCAGCATGATACTGGCAAGCTTGGCATGATTGACATCTATGCTCAGTTTTGGTGATTTTGTTGTGGCTCAGATGGTTTGGCTTCTTGTTTGAGAGTTGGAGTTTGTTTTCTTTTTTCTCTTGAGTGACTTGTGGTCACTCCCCTTTTGTACTCTGTTTTTTTTTTTTAATAAATTTTATTTCTATTACCAAAAAAATGTTACTCTATGAATACTGTTGAGTGTTGACTGATATGACCTACATCCATACATTTTGATGATGGTTTCCCAAATTTGTACTTCTACAGAACTAGCAGCATCAGTCCCTCAAACAGAAATAGTGGGAAAGAGTGAGTATTTTCGATTTAGCATGAGGGATTCTCTTGCACTGGAGGCTTCTTTCTTGCAGGTCAGTGTATTTAGCCTTGTAAGTGGTGAGTGGTTTAGCTATTCTTTTCCTTCTATGAAAATCTTAACCTATTTATAGCAACTTTTATTGCACTTCTGCAGAGAGAAGAAGAGTTGTTATCAAGTTGGTGGAGAGAGTATGCAGAATGTAGTGAAGGTCCTAGCAGAAAAATCCTTGGTTCCAACAAATCAAAAGTGCAGCCTAAATCATGCTCTTCTGATAGTGGTCCATCAACCCAGTTATATCCAATTGAAGAGGAGAGAGTTGGTGTCCCTGTAAAGGGAGGTCTTTACGAGGTATTTTCACCCTCTTGCATGTTTTCCTACTTCTTATGATCTTTATGAGATTTATCATTGCCAAGTTGACAGTATCATACAGGCTACTAAGTTTTTCAGGTACCCTCCAATTCTTGTTTCTTCATATTGTTTAACTATGAGTCATATATATGTGTTTGATACCTATTCTTTCCTTCTTTAGTTTAAATATTTATAGTTGTTAATAAAAATTGTTAACTAATGTAAACTAAGGAAAATAAGAAATGACAATACAATAAAGCTGGTAAAATTAAGGAGGATCAACTTACAAGCCAAAAGACAGTGTCTTCTATTATGAATTGTGAGTGGCAGACAAAAGCATAGCATTGCTTATAAATGGTTACGGACTTTCCTATGGAGTCTAAGAGCTGTTGGCACTATATTGTTAGAAGCAACTATGGTCTCAATGAAAATAGCTGGGGTGTGGGCTCTGCAAGAACGTTTTCCGTTGGTATTCCTTGGCAGTCAATTGCTCCCATCCTCTCTCTTCTTGGTTTATTAGGTATTAGCTAGCTTTGTAGGGTAGGATATTTCCCCATTGTTGCATCTGGTCTCATTAAATTGGGTCATGATGTGTAGAGTCCTGCTGCAATTTTTTCTGAAACCAGGGCCGAATGCTTCCTTTCTTTTCAGGTTGTCTAGCTGGTCGAGTTCAGCTAAATGCATTTCCATTTAATATCCAGAGATAAGAGTGAGGAGAAGAGGGAACTTTCCATCCTGCTACAAGATGCAGAGAAGATCTGAAGATTGAAGGAAAGAAGCTACTGTTGTTATAAGGCAAAAGTAAGGATAGATATCGTTGAAAATCAGAGAAGGAAGAGCAACCATTAGTTTGATTGGAAAGCAACTCAGTGGCTGAAAGGCTTTATGGATGGGGCACTCTATGCTATTAAGATAGAGGGTTGGAAGAGATTTTTGGAATTACCAAGAAGAAGGTATCAAGTTGAATTGAGACGTAGTCAGAAGAGGTGGTTTGTAGCGGTGTCTGAATTCTTTGGCTTCAACAAAAAACAATTAGTTTGCATCCCAGAAGGCAAAAAAACCTTGGGATGGAAGCTGTTCGTGAAGAAAGAGATGGTTGATCTCAACCATCCATAAAGCTGATGGATCAATGTGGAAGGACGATGTGGTTAAGTCGATGGAGGAATTGATAGGGAGATTCTCGATATCAATAAAATTTGAAAACATCAAGGATGGTTTTATATGGGTACTCACCAATGTTTATGGTCCAAATAGATACTGGGAAAGAAATGAAATGTGGGAGGAATTCTATCCTACTAGGGGTTTATGGGATGGGCCATGGTGTGTGGTAGGGGATTTTAATGTTGTGAGATTCTCGAATGAAACAAACAACCCCAACCAACAGGTCACCACTAGTACAAGGAGATTCAATGATTTTATAGAGACTTGTGAGCTAAAAGAAATCCCCTTGTTGCAACTTTCAAGCCCGATTCACTTGGTCAAATTTTCAGGAAGTACCTCGATGCTCAAAATTAGACAGATTCCTCTTTAATGAACTTTGGGAATCCCATATAGGAAACTTGGTGTTGATAGCTTTACCTAGGGTCACCTTGGATCACTTCCCTATTAAGTTGGGCTTGGAAACCTTTGCAAATGTTCCTACCCCGTTTAGATTTGAAAACATGTGGCTTACACATCTAGACTGTGAGAAAATGTAGAGGTTTGGTGGAAGGAGGAGTTAAGAGGAGTGGAATCAAAAGGGGTGCGATTTCACAAAAAATTAAAGATATTGAGAGAGAGAGAGAGAGAATTAAGGAATGGAATATGGAGCAGTTTGGAAGAGTAGATAGATAGATTGATAGATAGATAGATAGATAGATAGATAGAGAGAGAGAGAGAGAGAGTTAAGGAATGGAATATGGAGCAGTTTGGAAGAGTAGAGGAACAAAAGATCACTCTCTTGTCAAAATTAGAGGAGCTGTATGAGAAAGAACCTAGGGGATTCTAGTTGCGGAGGAAAGAGCTTTAAGATGTAGGGTTAAGAAAGAGATGAAAGAAGTGCTTTAAAGGGAAGAGATTTGTTGGAGGCAAAAATCTAGATGCAAGTGGATTAAAGAAGGGGATGGTAATACAAAATTCTTTCTTGCCTTGGCGAATGGGAGGAGGAAAAATTATGTTGCTAGCTTAGAGATAGAATGGCAGGAGACAACCAATCGGGAGGAAATTGCTAAGATCTTTGTGGACCATTTCAAATCAATTTTTAGGAGGCCTTTGAATGAGAGAACGGGTGTGGTGGGAATTGAGTGGCCTTGTGTGAGACTAAGGTAACAAGTTGGTTGGAAAGGAATTTTGAAGAAGAGGAAATTTAGAAGGCAAATTTTTTAATGGACAAATCTAAAGCCCCCGAACTAGATGGGTTTACCTTGGCTTTTTACCAAGATTGTTGGGATATTGTGAAAGATGACTTAATTGAGGTCTTCAATGGATTTGTAGAAAAGCATATAATTAGCCCTGGGGTGAATGCAACCTTTCTAGCTCTTATTCCAAAGAGAACTGATGCTAGTCATCCAAAGGACTTTAGATTAATCAGCCTAGTAACCGGCATCTACAAGATCTTAGCCAACTCTTGTTGAGATTAAAATTAGTTCTCCCATCTGTAATCACTCAAAATCAAGGGGCTTTCATTGAGGGGAGGTAGATAGTTGATCAGATTCTAGTTGCTAATGAATGTGTTGAGGATCTGAAAAGATCAAGGAGGAAGAGTTTTGTGTGCAAGCTGGACTTGGAGAATGGATTGGACCTTCCTTATTGAGGTGATGAAAAATTGTGGGTTTGGGGAGAGATGATGCAAATGGATTTTAGGTTGTGTTAAGTTTTGCGACTATTCCATTTTGGTTAATGGGATTGTTAGAGACTTCTTTTCAGCTCGTTGGGGCTTAAGGCAAGGTGATCCTCTCTCACCCTTTCTTTTCACCCTAATAGTAAGAGACTTCTTTCCACCTAAAGTGATCCTCTCTCACCCTTGATAATTTACTTTACTTTAGGTGGACTTGCTACCGGAATGAAATGAAAAAAATTCACATGTCTAACCAGGAATATGAATTTGAGGATTCAATGGGTGGGGAGATAAGCAAATGGGATGGTGGATGCTTTGGCTAAGCAAGGGGTGAATAGGTCTATTTTATTCTAAGCAAACTTGTAATGGAATCAAAACAACAATACCCTTTTTATGTAGAGGCATAACCAAGAAAGATACACTTCCGAGCCTTGGGTTCAAACTTATGTCTCTTGGAGCTTGGAATGTGGACATAGCAAGTGTGACCAAAGACATGCAGAAGAATGGAGAAAACCTCAACACTGGGAAAGAGGACACCAAAAGGAGACTTTAACCCCGAGACTTGGGAAGGGATACAACTAATAAGATAAGTGGCTGTTAAAACTGCATCCCCCCAAAATTTCATAAGAACATGGATAGCAAAAAGTATACTCCTTGCAACTTCCACATTATGTTTATTTTTTCTCTTTGCTACTCCATTTTGCTATGGAGTACAGGCACAAGAACTCTGATGAACTACCCTAAACTTTTCAAGATAGGAAGTAAGGTCCTTTTAAAATATTCCTTAGTATTGTCTGATTGGAATATCTTGATGCGGGTATCAAACTGAGTGAGATATATTTATGGAATTGTTGCACAAGTTTAGGTACTTCAGCATGAGAGCACATAAGGTAGATTTAGGTATATCTTGAAAAATCATCAATAAACAGGATAAAATATTTGTAGCCACCCATACAAGGTAAAATGGTAAAGCCCCCACACATCAAAGTGAATAGTATTAAAAGGAATAGTCGATCTTTTATTGCTTGCAGGACAAGTGTTCTTACAATGCTTTGAGAACTCACAACCTTGTCCAAAAAGGGGAATGACATTAAAACCATTTGCCGACTGTCAGCAAGTCATTTCTAGTGATTCTAGTCCTACCCCCGTTCTTTCAGGTATGGGTGTCAATTCTGTTTTAGGTACGACTTGTTTGCTATGCCTGTAACAGATATCCCAGCTTCCCATCCAGGAGTTTCTGATGCAAGAGAGAGGGTGATAATGGAAGGAGGAGAGAGGGTGTTGGAAGGAAGCAGTAAGGGGGAGGCGGATAGAATTTGGGAGATGATCTGTACAATGATGGAGGAACAAAATAAAAAGGAAGGACTTGTAGAAAGATGCTATAGCCAAAATAAGTGTGAGAAAGGTAAAATTCTTTCTCAAACATTGGCTGGAAAGAATGGAGAAATTGGGAAGGGGGGGAAAAGAGGAACAAATAAGAAAAAAAGATCTGAAGTGGAAAGGCTAATTTCAGACATTGAGGGGGATTTAGAATTCAGTGGTAGAGGGGATAGGAGGAAGGGCCTAAAATGAGGAGAATATGGTCTCTTATTGGGTTCCTTTGCTATTTTGTATCGATGAAAATTATTAGCTGGAATGTAAGAGGGTTAAGGAGTGCAAGGAAGAGAAGGGCGATCAAAGACCTACTCCGAAGGGAAAAACCTGATATTGTGTTGTTACAAGAATCCAAACTGATGGAGTTAGATGGGAGATGGGTTAGGAGTTTTTGGAGGTCTAGAGGTTTAGCTTGGAGCTTGTCTCCTTCTTGGGGAGCTTCGGGGGGGATTGTAACACTGTGGAGGGAGGATGTGGTGGAAGTAGTGGAAGAATTGATAGGCAGATTCTCAGTTTCTATTAAGTGCAAGAATGTAGAGAATGGGTGTGTATGGGTTTTAACCAATGTTTATGGCCCTAATTCCTATAGAGAGAGGAATGAGATGTGGGAGGAACTATATGCAATCAAGGGGCTATGGGATGGTCCTTGGTGCCTAGGCGGGGATTTTAACGTCATTAGATTCTCTGATGAAACAAGTAATCCCCAACAGGTAATCTATTTAATGGTTTTATTGAAGATTGTGAACTAAAGGAAATACCTCTGTTGCAAGCCAGTTACACTTGGTCCAACCTTCAGGAAACCCCTTTGTGCTCAAAGTTGGATAGATTCCTTTTTAACCTTGTCTGGGAGAATAGTTTGGAAAACTTGGTTGCTAGGGCATTACCCAGGGTCACCTCCGATCACTGTCCTATCCAAATAGGAACTGAGTCTTTTCCTATAGGACCCAAACCTTTCAGATTCGAAAATATGTGGCTTACCCATCCAGATTTTGTGAAAAAAGTGGAGTGGTGGGGTGAGGAGGAGAGGGGGGTAAGATGGAAGGGGAACAAGTTCCATAAGAAATTAAAAAGTTTGAGAGCTAAAATAAAAGAGTGGAATAGAGATCAGTTTGGTAGAATTGAGGAGCAAAAATTGGGCCTAATCTCTCGAATAGAGAATTTGGATATAAAGGAATCTCACAATGGGCTGACCGAGGAGGACAGAGTGCTAAGGAGACAATTAAAAAAGGAGTTGGAACAAGTGTTATTGAGGGAAGAAATCAGTTGGAGACAAAAATCTAGACACAAGTGGATTAAGGAAGGCGATGGGAACACTAGATTCTTCCATGATTTGGCAAATGGGAGACGAAGAAAGAATTTTGTGACCAAGCTAGAGATAGGAGAGGAGTTGATTACCAACCAGGATGACATAGCCAGAAAATTTGTGGACCACTTCAAATCGATTTATAGAAGGCCTTTGAGTGAGAGAACAGTCATGGAAAGGGTGGATTGGCCAAGAATTGATGAAGAAATGGCAAGGTGGTTGGAAAGGGATTTCTAGGAAGAAGAGATTAAGAAAGCTGTCTTTCTAATGGATAGATCCAAGGCTCCGGGTCCAGATGGCTTTACAATGGGTTTTTATCAAGACTGTTGGGAGGTGTTGAAAGAGGATCTAGCTGAAGTCTTTAAGGAATTTGCGGACAATCACACTATAAGCCCTGGAATTAATGCCACCTTTTTGGCCTTGATACCTAAGAAGAATGATGCCAACCACCCAAAAGATTATAGGCCTATTAGTCTGGTGACAAGCATCTATAAAATTCTGGCTAAAGTGCTCTCATTGAGGATCAAAACAGTCCTCCCTACCATCATTAGTGAAACTCAGGGGGCTTTCATTCAAGGGCGACAAATAACAGATCAGATTCTAATTGCGAATGAGTGTGTGGAGGAAATGAAAAGGTCTAGTAGGAAAGGATTCATTTGTAAATTGGATCTTGAAAAGGCCTATGATTTGGTGGACTGGGAGTTTCTATTAGAGGTTATGCGAAATGGTGGATTTGGGGACGAGTGGTGTAGTTGGATCTTTGGGTGTATCAGTACTTGTCACTATTCTATTCTGGTAAATGGTACGATGAAGGATTTTTTTCCAGCTTGCAGGGGTGTCAGGCAAGGGGATCCACTTTCACCCTTCCTTTTTACCTTAGTAGCTGATGTGATTAGTAGGATCATTACTAAGGCTGACAACGAAGATGCCATTAGGGGTTGGAGAATAGGGAGACACCAGGTCCCTGTAACCCACCTTCAGTTTGCAGACGACCTAATGATTTTTTGTGAAGGAGGTCTTAGTGAAAAGGTAGCAAACGTAAAGGAGCTAATAAAAGGATTTGAAAGTGTCTCTAATTTGAGAATAAATCTGGAAAAGAGTTGCGTAGCAGGTATAAATTTGGAGGTAGGGGAGGTCGAGGCTATTGCGGAGTGTCTTGAATGTTCCACCTCTGCTTGGCCTATGCCATATTTAGGGCTTCCTTTAGGGGCAAATCCTAGGGAGAGTAGATTTTGGACCCCAGTGTTAGAAAAGTTTGAGAAGAGATTAGTCTCATGGAAGAGGAACTATATCTCTTTAGGAGGAAGAATTACCCTAATAAGAGCTACCTTGGCTAACTTACCAACATATTATTTGTCTGTCTTTAGGATACCAGTTAGGGAAGCTAGGAAGCTGGAGAAGTTGATGAGAGACTTCTTATGGGAGCCGGGACAAGAGAGAAAGGATCATTTGGTTAATTGGGAAATTGTCTGCAGAAGTAAAGAAGAGGGGGGTTTGGGAATTGGGAGGGTAACTAGAAAGAATCAAGCTCTATTAGGGAAATGGTTGTGGAGATGGCCTTTAGAAAGAGAGAGACTGTGGCATGAGGTGGTGGGAAGCATTCATGGGAGGTCAGAGAATGGATGGGATGCTGGAGTATCGAGGCAAGCTAACCTAGCAGCACCTTGGAAGGCTATTCACAACACCCTTCCTCAATTCCTCAATTTGATCAGGTCTGAAGTTTGTTCTGGCAACTCTATCCTTTTTTGGGAGGATATTTGGGTAGGGGACTCACCGTTAAAGGATTTGTTCCCTTCGCTTTTTTCTATTTCTTTGTACAGAAAAGAGGTGGTCTCAAAATTTGTCTCACCTTTGGGGACACCCTTAGATTCTACTTGGGATTTTGGGTTTCGTAGAGGACTTAGGGATGCTGAAATTGAGTCTCTTTCTTTGTTGCTTGGGTGTCTCAATCAGGTTTGTTTGGATCCCTCCAAGCTAGATAAGAGGGTTTGGACTCCTAGACCCAATGGAACCTTCACTTGTGCTTCTTTTTTCAAGTCCATCTCTCAACTTCCTACTCACCATCCCTTTCCGTCAAAAGAAATTTGGTGTAAGCCAGTCCCCCCAAAAATTATGGCTTTTTGTTGGGAAGTTTTCCATGGGAAAGTAAACACTTTAGACAACCTACAAAAGAGAAGATCTTTTCTCTGTATTTCTCCTAATTGGTGTATCCTCTGTAGAGCTCACGGTGAGGATTGTTACCATTTATTAGTATCTTGTCCCTTTTCTGCAGACCTTTGGGCTTGGCTACTTTCGTTGTTTGGGGGTAGTTGGAGTTTACCAGCAGAAGTTCACATGCTCTTCAATCATTCTACCTTTTATTGGCCTACAAAAATAGGGAGAATTATGTGGAGATGTGCTCGTGCTGCCTTGACTTGGACTCTTTGGGAGGAAAGGAATCTCAGAATTTTTCAAGATAAGGAAAGGAACAGCCAAGATTTGAAAGACTGTGTGTTAAACAGGGCAATACATTGGCTGAAGACCTTGGAAATCTTTCATCAATTCTCCTTTAATGACATTTGGAGAAATTGGTTAGCAGTAGCAAGGTGTTCATCTTTAAAGGCCAAATCAATTACAAGCTGGTCTCCTCCACCCGAAGGCTCAATTAAGTTGAACTTTGACGGAAGCAGCATGGGTAATCCAGGATTATCCGGAGTGGGGGGTGCTTTGAGAAATGAGAAGGGAGAGATTTTGTTGCTCTACTCAGGTCCTTTGGGAATTGGGAATTCCATCAGGGCAGAACTTTTAGCTGCTGTACCAGGGTCCAATTTGCAAACCAGCTGGGGGTACAACATCTAATAATCGAGGGGGATTCCAAAGTGGTGGTGGGTTGGTTAAAAAATTCTGAAGAGGCTATGTGGCGATACAAGAATGAAATGAAGAAATTTAGTTGGTTGACAAGGAATATGTTGGTCACTGTACAGTGGGTGGGGAGATCAGCAAATACCTTGCCAGATGTGTTAGCTAAGCAAGGGGTAAATAGGGAAGAATTATTTTGGGCTCAGTTGTGATTCTTGTTTTTCTTTCCTAGTTTACTTGTAAGTTTCAAGGAGGGGCTGCAGCTCGCGCCTCTCGTTGGGATGATGTATGAACTCACTCTAATTTGCTTATGAATCAATAAACTTATTATTATTCATCAAAAAAAACAATTGAGTCAATGAAGAAAAGGACAAATGACCCAAACGATAATGACATAACATAAAAGACTAGTGGACTCTGAAACAAAAGTAGTTCTCTAAGGTTGTACTTGGCTCTGCTCAGATATGTCTAACAGATATATCCCATTTGCCTCATGGCCACTCCAATCACCTTTTGAGATTTCATGTCTTAAAAGACACAAATACACAATATGAAGGATAAAAGCTCACATTACAATAATTCATGGATTTAGTTAAATTACTAATTGAAAAAATTTTGATCAATGTGGACCCAAAATGTAAATGGAATAGATGCACCTATATACATGCAAAGGAATAAAAAATGGAAGTGTATTAGGAAGACAAGGTAAAATGGAAGTGTATTAGGAAGTCTGGTAGAAACTTAGTTGTTGGGCCAAAGAGAATCCATAACACCTAGATATAGGCTTAGTGGAAGGAGGCTTTGTGGAGAAAGCAAAATGGTGGACAGCTTTGAGGGAAGATGCCAAAGAGTTTCTTTGAAGAAATTTGGATCAAAGGAAGAATGGGACTGAAAATAAGAGAATAGAAGAGGGCTACGGTTCTTGTGGAAGGCTCAGACATGATTATCTGGGTGAAGGAATATGTCTCTGATGCAACAACTAAAGGGAAACAGATAAAGTGGAAAGAAAAGTCCTCAGAGTCAGGTAGGAGATATGTGATGGAGAACAAGGGGAATGCAAAGGGTGCATTCATATTCCTTACTGAATTTTTTTCTAAAGGAAGGAAGCAGATGGTTTGCTTCCCTCAAGGGAAGAATGGCGAAAGATGGATAAAAATAGCTGGGATACTTACAAAATTCCTAAATAGAAAGGAACATAAAGAACTATTGGAAATTGATGAAAGGGAACAAAGACCAGAAACTAGAAGACAGATCAGGTATAAGGAAGAGGTACCAAAAAAGAAATTTTTATCCATGGCAAACAGTAGGAGGGATCCTTCCTGGATAGCAGATGGAACAGCAGGAAAATGGGAAAGAACACAAGTGGTTGAAGCTGGAGGATTGGTGGAAAGTTGCAGAACTACTGAAACTCAAACTGTTGCTAAGAAGCACCTTCATTTTAACTCTGTTCAATTCTGTTAAAGCAGTATTGGACCCTCTTGAAAACCAGGTAAATGTTAGAGCATGTTGTATCCAATATGTTCTGGGGACCTTTTCAGTCTATAATTGGTCCGTCTCTTCAAATTCGAAAGTGTTCTCAGTGGAAGACAATGTTACTGTCTGAGTGATTGGGTTGCCTTTCCATCTTTGGAATCAAGAAATTGCAAAATCAATTGCTTTGCTGTGTGGAGCTCGCCTTGATGGTGTCTTCTGGGGAGATCTACGTAGTGCAACCATTCTACTAGGTGGAGTTAAACCAGAAGATATACCGAGGAAGGTGAATGTAATGGTGAATGAACTGTTTGTACCACTTTGGTTAGTATCCTCCACTGAAGCTAACCTTTGGAGGGAGGCAAGGAAGGAGGAAGATGAGAAGGTGGAGGAAATGGAGCTACGTGGCAGCTTGAAGTTGGTTGGAAGAAAGAGACAAGGAAGTTTCACTGAAATGGAAACTCTACCTTTAGGTAGTCCAAAAGATTTGGGCCAGGAGACTCTTAGGAGGCGTGTGACACAAGGCAAAGACCCCTGGAGAATCGGTTGTTAGTGGGGGAGGAGGATTGGCCAATCTTGAACCAGACAGATAGGAGATGACTAGAAAGAATGATCGAGGAAGAGGAAATCAAACAAGCTATCTTTTCTATGGACAGAGCTAAGGCATCAGGCCCAGATGGATTTACAATGGCATTTTATCAGGACTGCTGGGATATAGTCAAAGAAGACCTAATTGGAGCCATTAGAGAATTTGAGGATAAACATATTGTAAGTCCTGGAATCAATGCCACTTTTCTAGCTTTAGTTCCTAAAAAGACTGAAGCCAAACACCCCAAAGATTTTTGGCCAATAATCTTGGTGACAAGTGTCTACAAGATTTTGGCTAAAGTGCTTTCTAGGAGGATAGAAGCAGTTCTCCCTTCTCTCTTTAGCCAAGCACAAGGAGCCTTTGTATAGGATAGACAAATCATAGATCAGATCCTCATTGCAAATGAGAGTGTGGAAGAGATGAAGAGATCTGGCAAAAAAGGTTTTGTTTGCAAATTGGATTTGGAAAAGGCTTATGATTTAGTGGACTGGAATTTCTTGTTGGAAGTGTTAAGAAGACGTGGGTTTGGGGACAAATGGTGTAATTGGATAAGTGGATGTTTAAGTTATTGTCATTATTCAGTCTTGGTGAATGGAGTGGTTAAGGACTTCTTTCTAGCCAACAGAGGTTTAAGACAAGGTGATCCACTTTCTCTGTTCCTTTTTACACTTGTTGCTGATGTCCTTAGTAGAATGATCTCCAAAGCAGATGAGGAAGGCCACATAAAGGGCTGGAGAATAGGGAGGAGAGGTTGTCCAGTAACTCACCTTTAGTTTGCGAATGATATAGTTATTTTCTGTGAAGGGAGTGATTTGAGAAAGGTGGACAACCTTAAGAAGTTAATAAGAGCCTTTGAGCTTGCCTCCAATCTGAGGATAAACTTTGACAAAAGTTGTGTGGTTGGAGTAAATATGGAGGATTGGGAGATTGATTCCATTGCTGAGTGCTTAGGCTGCATTACCTCTCCTTGGCCTTTGACCTACTTAGGGCTACCCTTAGGATCTAATCCTAAAGAAAGCAGTTTTTGGACCTCTATTATGGAAAAATTTGATGATAGATTGGCAGCTTGGAAAAAGAATTACATCTCAATAGGGGGTAGGGTGACCTTGATTAGGGCTACACTTTCCAACCTTCCAACCTACTACCTATCAGTGTTCAGGATTCCACCAAGGGAGGCTAAGAAACTGGAGAAGATAATGAGGGGCTTTCTATGGGAACTAGGGGAGGTGAAGAAGGATCATCTAGTTAGATGGGAGATAGTTAATAAACCTAAGGAAGAAGGGGGTCTAGGGATAAGGAATATAGTGCTGAAGAATGTAGCCCTCCTAGGGAAGTGGTTATGGAGATGGCTCCTAGAGAGAGAGATTATGGAATGAGGTGATGTTGAGTATTCATGGCTGCTCAGGAAATGGTTGGGATGCCAGGATATCTCGTCGAGCTACACTCACAACACCTTGGAAAGCTATACATGGCATTCTTGCTCACTTCCTCAGTTTTATCAGGTATGATGCTTGCTCTGGTGATGTTATTAGGTTCTGGGAGGATGTTTGGGTGGGTAATCAACCCCTCAAAGATCGATTCCCATCACTTTATTCCCTATCCCTTCACAAAAATGAGTCGATTGCAAATTTTCTTCCAGATCCGTTGAGTCCCCTGTCTTTAAACTGGGATTTCGGTTTTCGTAGGGGTTTGAGGGATGGTGAGTCGATTTGTATCGCTGAGCTTCTTCATTTACTAGGGTGTTTGTTTGGACCCCACTTCTTCTGATCAAAGAGTCTGGACTCCCCTTCCTAAAGGTGTTTTCACTTGCTCTTCTTTTCAAAAATCCCTCAGTTCCAACCCCATCTCCCGAGGGTTCCCCTTCAAAGAGATTTGGGCCCGACCTATCCCTCTCTATGTCTCTCTCCGAATTGGTGTTTCTTGTGCAAGGCCCAGAATGATGACTGTTTCCATTTGCTGATTTCCTGCTCCCTTGCTACAGACTTATGGAGTTGGAGCCTTAGTTTATTTGGAGGGAGGTGGTCTCTGCCAACTGATTTGGGTATGTTATTTAACCCTTCTTTTTTCGTTTGGCACACTAGAAGAGGCAAGTTCATGTGGAAATGTGTCAGGGCAGCAACCTTATGGACACTATGGGAGGAAAGGAATGCAAGAGTTTTCTTAGAGAAGGAAAGAAGATTAGAAGAAGTAAAGAATTGCATTCTAACAAGAGCAAATACATTGGCTGAAAACCTTGGAGATATTCGATGATTTCTCTTTTGATGATTTGTGGAGGAATTGATTAGTAATAGCTAATACTTCTACAAAGAAGAACAAATGCTTATCAGAATGGGATCCGCCGTTAGAAGGTATCATCAAGTTAAATTTTGATGGAAGCAGCCAAGGTAACCCTGGGCAATCAGGTATTCGGGGTGTCTTGAGGAACAAGGACAGCAACATCATCCCCTTATTCTCAGGACCGGTGGGAGTGGGGGACTCTACGAGGGCGGAATTACTAGCTGCAGTACAAGGAATTCAGATTGCTAACCAAATTGAGGTGGAGCATCTCCTAGTTGAAGGGGACTCTCAGGTGGTAACAAGGTGGCTGCTTAAAGGCACCGGAATCAATTATCCAAGGGATTTTATGATTACCTGAGTTAGAAACATGATTTGTAGTGGCACGAATATCTGAGTGTGAATATGTAGAGGAAGGAACTATCTCTGATGAAATAGATGTTGTATACTCCAAATGACTGATTATTCGACCATACTTTTCATATTCAGCCCTAACAACTACAAGTTGCTCTCCCACTGACTTCTCACCATTTTGCCCCTAGTCACTCTGTGAGGAGGTGGCTACATTTAAATTTCCACCTTTTCAATTTTCAATCCTTTTTTCCACTATTTTCTTTCTTGAGTTTGGCAAGTATAAGCTTTGGGTGCAACTTTCAATCGGTGTCTTTAGTATGTTTAGGTTTCTCTTAGTACTCACAGATAACATCTTTCTTCCTAGTGTTGACCTTTGGCTTCATCCCAACATTAGCATAGTGATAAACTTGTGGCTCTACAAACTAAATCTGTCTTTTGTTCTCCTCATTACTTACCACTCACCACAGAATAAGCCTGAGAGAAAGTCACTTCATCCTTTTCCAAAACATTCTTCCCCACAATATCATACTTTGGGTTGAGTTCAGTGAGGAACTCAAATTCTGCATCCTTTGTACAACCCCAAACAACAATCTCCATCAAATCAATCTCCTGCCAAAGAGATTTCAGCATGCAGAAGTAGATGGCTAAGGGCTTCTTCCCTTGTCTTAGATTATTCACATCATTCTTCAATTTATAGGCCTGGGCAACATTCAACTTTTGAGAATAGGTCCCCGTGACACTATCCCACACTTCCTTTGCAATTTCCATCTACAAGTAGTGTTTACTAATACATGACTGCATGGAGTTCACTAATCAATCCAGTACCGTGTAGTTTTCCTGTATCCACCTTTCATAGGTAGGGTCATCCTTCTCCGGTTTCTTCTTGCTTCCAGTAATGTACCCCCATTTAACTCTACTGTACAGATGTATTTTAATTGACTAAGACCAAGCTAAATAATTGGTTCCATCCAACTTCACAGTGGTCACTGCCCCTAATAGAGTCTCCACAGGCTCCCTATCTCCAAACCCAGAATTTGTGGGATATTTGGCTTCTCCTCCACTTTGCTCCATTTAGTGAATGGATGGATGCAAACAAAAATCAAATTAAGGTTTTGCTAGGCTACACTTGCTATTTCACGCAAAGAACTATTCTTCAATCACCCAAAACTAAGGTTTCATAAGACTGGACAGGATGGGAGGAGAGAAAGTTACTGTTCCTACCAGAGGTTTCAGAACTCTGTCCAACACAAACCTCCCTTAATAGAAATCAAAGAGCTCCCCTTTCATCCCCAAGTGCCATCTTCAAAGTGTCTCTAGGACATGTAACGAGATTTCTCTAGTTATCTAGGGATTTCGGGAAAAAACTCTAAGAATTTGCCTTGGGCTTGAACTAAAGATGAAAGTCTCCACAAAACATCTCCAAAAACCCTCCTATCTGGGCTACATAAGCTGCTAATTGATCAGCCGATCAGTTCTTCATACACACTGTGTATGGGCTAAGAAAGGAGAAAGACGTTGAAGGTGAGAACCTGCTTTGATCCCAAGTTGTGAAACACACCTGCAACAATTGGAGATAAAGAAAAGAAAAACAGAAGAGAAGAAGAAGATTGAAGAAGATGGGAGAGAGAAAAGTAAAGGAGGAAGAAGATGGAAGAAAGGGAAGAAGAAGATAGAGAGTTCTAAACCTCTCTTCAGTCCCCAATGATCTCTTTTATTCTTTTGTTGTAAAAAATAAAGACAATTACATGAGTGCCCTTAGTAGGGCGTCCATCACTAATCACAACAACAAAAAAAAAAATAAAAAAGAAAAAAACAGGCCTATAACTAAGGTCCACTACCTACTAACACAAGCCATAAATAACTTAAAGATAAATAAAGAAACTAAGGCCCATTCGGCCCATTCTCACTACAATTCTCTTGTGAGTTTTCCGTATTATTGCATGCTGCTGTATTACTTTTGATTGATATATGCCCATGGTATGTGATTTCATGGCTGATTCCACAACAAAATAGAATGGCTCAATGGAAAAAGAATCATATTCTTGAAGTTGCTCATTCTATTCTTTTTGCATCGCATGTTCCTACAAAGTTCTGGGGTTGTGTTGTCTTAACTGTTGGAAAGTAGAAGATTGACTCTCTGATTGATTCTCCATAATTTTTGGTCCATCAGTTTAGGAAACTTAATTTCCTAGAATCATGGGATATTAATTGGAGAATCCCACTGATATAGAAATTAGTTTTTTAGGAAAAGTTAGTTTCCTATTTTATCACCCTGTAAATTAGCTCTGTAATTCTATATAAAGTTGTGTATATGCTCCTTCCAAGACAATACAATCAATTCATTTTTTCTCTCAAATTTTCACATGGTATCAGAGCCAGGTTACGACCTAATCCACACATAGTATCTCTTTGGTCATCTCTGCTGCGTTCAAGAACTCTCAAACAGTATTTGGGAGGTTCTTGAGTGTCCTTGATTCTTCTTCGAGATCGGCTACAGATCTGAACTCTACATTTTTGCTTCTTCTGGACTGTTGCGCCATTGGATTCATCCTTTTTTCTTGGATTTCTTTGTAGAGACATCAGATCAGTCTGAAATCTTAGATCTGGTGTTGCCCAGAGCAGATTTACTGAATCCCTTTGGTTTCATTTGGATCAGTTTTGATTTTGAGTGGTTTCGATCCACTCTTCAGTTTGGTGGAGCATTACAGTTATCTTTTTTTTTACATTGGCTGAAAGATTCTTTAGGCCTTCATCGCCAATCCTTACTATGTTTTTTAGACCTTCATTGTCTGTTTTTTTCTCTCTTTCTTGAAGCCCACCCAATATGTCAGAAGCCACCGTATCAAATACTACTGCACAATCGGAAGAAGTTTCCTCACATCAAGCATCTGGCGACCTGCAAAACATTCAGGCAGCATTCTGTAATTCTATATAAAGTTGTGTATATGCTCCTTCCAAGACAATACAATCAATTCATTTTTTCTCTCAAATTTTCACATTAACTGTTATCTATCTAATTAACCAGATGCCTTTAAAGGTTCTTGGGTTCAAAGGTCCTAATGAAAACATGTTTATATGTTTCTTCAGGTTTTTGGCTGTACATGTTATGTTCATATTCCTAGTTCTCATTGATACAAATTTAAACCTAAGGTGACAAAATATATATTTCATGGTTATGCTTCCACATAGAAAGGTTATTTCTGTTATGATCTTGTTAGTGGTAGCTGCTGTTGGATTGAAGTCTTTGTATGTATGAGTATTCAGCTGATAAGAGTTCTTATTAGCCTATACTTAAGTTTAAGTTGTCCTGTACTGGGCCTTTGTTAATGGGCCTAATCCTGTTTAATGTTTTAAGTTGTCTGGGTGTCCCATCACTAATCAGGGGCATTCTAGTAACTTCCTGTATCATTGTACTACATCATAATATAAATAATAGTACTGTCGACTGAGCAGTGCAGTTCGACATTCCAGCATCTCTTCTTCTTCTTCTCTTTTCTGCTACTTCGGCTACAGTAATTTATCTTTCATGGTATCAGAGCATTAGCTTCTTCCTGGTTTCTGCCGGCACACACTCTCTTCTCTTGCTGTCTTTTCATCTTCTCTCTTCCTTTTCTGGGTTGCTGCAGTGAAGACCTAGGGGTGTAAGAGAGTAAAACAAGTTCGAACCTAGGGTTTCTCTTGGTTGTAGGACTCAAGGGAAGTAAGACCCAGAAGTAGATGTCCTACTAGGTTATTTCCAGCAAATAGTAGCTATTTGGCTACTAAGAGAGGTCTGTGTAGGACAGACCTAGTTGAGGACTGATTTCAGCAGTCCTAGCACTAGCCGAAAGGGGCTTAGCTACTTCTACAGTTGCAGCTTCGGTGCTCCAGCAAGACTCGCAGACTTAGCTTCTTTCCCGAGCTGTTGCAGCCTCGAACTGTTCACTTGCTACTGTTGCAGCCTCGAACTGTTCACTCGCTATTGTACCCGAACTGTTGCAGTTTTTTGGTTCAGCCCAAGTGAAGTCTATCTAGTGTTCTACCAGCACTGTGAACACTTCTACCAGCATAGAAATGTGGCAAACAACTCCAAGTTCAGGGTGGTTATCAGTCCGAAACCCCTCACCACTGCTGTGAGATTACCTAGGGAGCTGCCAGCTCCAGATTGTTCAGCACTGTGAACCCTAGTTGAGGACTGATGTCAGCAGTCCTAGTATTGGCCGCAAGGAAGGGCACTCTCTTTATAGTTGCAGTATTCAAAGTTCAAGTGGAGTCTGCATAGCACAATAGTTGAGAACCCTTAGCTTCAGGTCGGTTACCAGCCCAGAACTCCTTGCTTGCTGTTGTAACTGAACTGTTTCAGAACTGTGACAGTCTCGGCAAGTCTGAAACTGTGTCGAGTGCTGTCAGAACCTGCTGTGATCATTTCAGCTAATCAGATCTGCTCTAGATTTGGTTCAGAACCTTCAGAACTGCTTCGGCTAGTCTTAATCAGTGTCACCTACATAGTGGCTGCAGTCAAGATGTCTTCAATACCCAGAAATGTTCCTTCTAGAGATAACAGGCCTGCGGCAAGTGGGAATTTTGTCACCAGGAACAATGATGACAACTCACAAAATACACCAACAGTGTCTTCTTCTCCTATGGGACAGGTTGCTGATTCCTCTGGAACTGGTACTTTGGGCTTCACTGCTAGTGAGGTTGAGGTCCTTAGCAGGGCATTAGCCCGTCTAAGAAATAATTCTTTTGCTTCTACATCTCTTGCTAGATCAGGTACAGTCTCTGCCTTCAGTGCCACTGGCTCTATTGACTCTACTTCTTGGGTTATTGATTCCGGTGCTACTGACCATTTGACACATATGTCTTCCCTATTCTCTTCATATCATTTGTTGTCTGGTCAGGATAAGATGAGAGTTGCTGACGGGTCTTTCTCCACTATCTCTGGAAAGGGAATTGTTGACCTAAGCAAGGACCTCTCTCTTGAATCAGTTTTACATGTTCCTAGTCTTACCTCAAATCTTTTGTCTGTTTCAAAACTTACCAAAAATTTGAACTGTAGTATAACCTTTTTTCCTACTCATTGTGTCTTCTAGGACAGATTGACAAGGAGAACGATTGGGTGCGGTCATGAGTATGGAGGCTTCTACTACCTTGATGCAGACATCGACTCAGCCTTACAAGCTTCTGCTGCTAGTAATCCGGAAAGTGTGGAGTCAATAGCTAAGCTGCATCTTTGGCATGCTAGGCTAGGTCATGTGTCTTTCTCCTCATTAGAAATGTTGTTCCCCGAATTGTTTAAGGGCATTCCAAGTCAGAGTCTAACCTGTGAAGTATGTCAAATGTCAAAACAATGTAGAATTGTGTATCCAATTTCCAGCAATGAAATTTGTGCTCCTTTTGATTTGGTTCATTCTGATGTCTGAGGCCCTTCACCCATTGTTTCTATTGATGGCTTCCGGTACTTTATGAGTTTTATTGACCACTACTCTCGTTGTACATGGATCTACCTGTTAAAAGGACGGGATGAAGTATCATGGATAACCATGGCATTTTGCAAGATGATTGAAACACAGTTTAATAAGAAGATTAAGCAATTCAGGTCAGACAATGTTGCTGAATACTTTGAAAAATCCTTGAACTTATTCATGGAAGATGCTGGCATATTACATCAGTCATCCTGTGCTATACTCCTCAGCAGAATGGGGTTGCTGAGCGCAAGAATAGACATCTATTGGACACAGCTCGAGCCTTACTATTCCAGCACAAAGTCCCCAAGCAATACTGGTCTCAAGCTGTACTTTCTGCATCATATCTGATAAACCGGATGCCATCTAAGGTGTTGGGTATGAAAACCCCTTTCTCTGTTTTGTGCCCCACTCTTCCAGACTTTCCCCTTCCAGACTTTCCCCTTCCCACTCTTCCAAACCGGATGCCATTATATAATATTGCAGCTTACCAACCTTTGTAACCATCGCTAGCTTCATGGCTACTGTTTCCAGAAGACTTAGAGAAGAATGAGAATCTGCAACCACTGCTCATCTAGATTGAGATGATGCCATAACAACCATAGTGAACATGAAAATATAAACCAAGCCATGGATCTATAGGCTGATCAAAGCTGATTATTTCTTGGGCCAAGAATAAACAACTCACGCCATGGATCTATAGGCATGATTTTAGGGAAATAGAAGGCATCACACAGGGGCTGAACATTACAATCAATTGGGTAAGAAGGACTGCAAATGGGATGGCCGGTACTCTAGCAAAACAAGGGGTATATAGGCAACAGTTGCTTTGGGTGCAATTGTAACATAGGTAACTTGTGGGGATTGGAACTGACCCTTTGTATTATCAAGATTTAGCATCTCTTAATAAAAATTTTTCATTTCTTCTTGTTGATCAAAAAAAAAAAAAAAAGGAACACAAGCCATGGGCATTGAATCATTGATTTTATTTAAGAATTTGCAATCTATAAGATTTAAAGAAAACTAAATGACTCATAGATAAATAGCTTAACAACTAAAATTCTCAAACAACTTCTAAAATAATAATCTCATAAGACTTTTTTTTTTCTTTTTAATATTCATGCTCTTAGTTACTTATCAATAGGAATTTAGGAATTTTCAAATTTTGATCTTATATCCCAAATTTTGTCACGAATTCTTTAGCTTCTAGAATACTTTCTAAAAACATTAAGGTGCTTCAGGTAGATTTGGTTATGAGACACTGTTTTCCTGTTTACTGGAGTGGAGAAAACCGACGTGTTCTAAGAGGTCACTGGTTTGCTCGTAAAGGAGGTCTTGATTGGCTTCCATTGCGTGAAGATGTTGCTGAGCAATTGGAGTTTGCATATCGCTGCAAGGTATTGTCGATCACAGGGTTCATGATCATCTATTTCTTTAATCAGCATATTTGCTATTGCATCATGTTTGTTCATATTTTTCACTTTCTAAGTACTTAAATTTATAGATGCATTTGAGCCTTGGTCATACCAACTACCATAGTTAATTAAAAATGTTAGTGGAATGAAAATGATAAGCTCTTACAAATGGAAAATATTTTGGAAAATTCAGACTTTCATGGAAAAACATTGTGAAATCTGTAGTAAAATTTTGAAACTCCTTGGAAATTTATTGAAAATAATATTCATTATTCCTTTTATCAGTAAAATAATATTATAAAAAATTATGAAAAAACTAGTAGTTAGTTTTCCTTCTCTTTCTCTACTTTGTGCTTGCAGTTTTTTTGTACATAGTATATAACAGTTATGTTTGAAGTTGTTATTTTGTTATGCGGAAAAGTTTTGTTGGCTTAAAAGTGCTTTTATCATTGGTTTTTTGACTAGCTAAAACTGAGAAGTAAAGTCAAATAGATAAGTAGTGGTTCATATATATGTGGCATTTTGATTATTACTTTTTTTTGTTCTATTTTGTTTTTATTTAATATAAAAGTTATTTAAATATGGATGTGCTTGTTATGCTTATTAAAATTGTCTATTCTTTTATTGGAAATGTTACAGTGGGATCAGGGGTCATTACAAAAAATAATCACAATGAAGTATCACTTTAAACTAAAAGTTACAGATACACATACCCTCTCATAAAATAAGGGCTTGAAGAAGGAATGGTAACTAGAGGAGTGCATACGCTTCGTAATGAATTTATTCTTTAGGTGATACTTTTATGTATGTGGGCTAGGAAATTAACCTGTCTGTAAAGAAAGTAAAGTGTATCCAAAACAATGTGAATCATATAAAATAACTTGGAAATATGCTATGGAACATTTTAGGTACATATTGTCTGCTCTATGCATGGAAGTACAGGAGAAATATTAATAAATTGATCAATTTTAAACCATGACTAATGCATGGAAGTACAGGGGAAGATCTGCGGAATTACAGTTTAGTAGATGTTATGGCTCCTGATGGTGGTATGGTTACACAGGATGTGTAGTTGATCCCAAATAATAGGGACTGAGCTCTATTGAGTGTCCACACATGGAAGCTTGATATCTACTAATTCAATTCAAGAACTGTACTCTGATAATTAATTCACATGCATGGTAATTATCACTTCATCCATACCCAACCATATGAGATTATATAGTGATTTTTTTTTTTCTGCATTCTACAAGGACATGTTTGAAATATTCGGTCTGGATTCTGCAATGGTTTGTCAATGTTCTGATGTTCACTGTCATTACATGTATTTTGGAAGCTAGTCAACCTAATTGCACTTGTAAATTTTCAGATAAAAATAATATATCATCAGTCTGCCAATAAAATCAATATTCACAGTAATGGATATGCTGTTTGTTCACAATGTTGATTGTTCTAGTCCGTTTTTATCTATCACCATTCATGTTATAATATTGCTGTTAATACTGTCCCCTAAATAAATAAATACATAAGAATTGAAAATGATATTGGGAATCCTATTGCATCCAGGTCTGGCATCGGAGGACGTTTCAGCCATCGGGTCTTTTTGCAGCACGAGTAGATTTACAAGGCTCTACTCAAGTATGTACTTAATTATTCTTTTATGACAAGAAGCCCATTCCTTTGATGACAATATACTTTTCCATGTTTAATAAACACCTTTTCTTGCAGGGCTTGCATGCTCTTTTCACTGGAGAAGATGATACTTGGGAAGCTTGGATGAATGCTGATGCCTCTGGTTTTTCTAGCATTGTTGGTTTAAGAGGAAGTGGAATTAAATTAAGGCGTGGATATTCTCCATCTGGATCTCCAAAACCTACACAGGTTTGCCGTCTTGTCAATGCACAGCATCATTGTGCTTTCTGTTTCTTTTATTACCATTTAATGGTAGACTCTGGTTATAGAGTATAGGATGATCTCTATGCCTATTCATTCTTTGCGGTAGAAGAGAATCATCAGAAATTGTAGAGAAGCAACCATTGTTGTTTGGAAGACCAGAACTTTGCCTTGGAATGCATTAGCAGGGTGATTAAGAAATGGTCAATTCATCATGTGGGTGTGGATTGTGGTGAGTAGGATTCCACTTCATGCTTGGGCTATCCACATTTCAAAGAGGTTGGAAACTCATTTGGGCGGTTTGCGTTCATAGATGATAGAAACTAGACCTGGGAGGATCTTTGGCACACAATAATCCTGATTGAAGTGGACATCATGATGACTTAAGGTTTGCAGGAGAGATTTGAGTTAGACATAATTATCAAGGGAAAAGATTTAGCGATAGATGTAATTGATCAGCACAGTTTAATTTCAGAAGAGTGGGGAGTTGAAGATGATGACATGGCAGGCTTTGGAGGTTATTTTGCAAATGTAGTTCAAAAGATAGAAATGTGGTTGGTGGTATTTGGGAAAGGAATATGGATTGGTATGAGCTCCTGGTTTTTGAAGCTGTGTATAAATTTGGATCATTGCTTTAAGTTGGTAGTCAGGTCACTTGTTAAGGGTTTGTGTTTGTGGGCTGTTAGTGGCAGCTACTTTTCTGATTTGTCAAGAAAAGGGTTGTGTGGTTGGAATAGGGATAATCTAAATATCAGAATAGATCAGAATAGGGACCAATCGAGAATTGGTTCCTTTGAGTTCTCTCACATTGGAGGCAGTGGATGGTTGAACTAAGAAATCTAAATAGAATCTTTGTCATTAGAAGTTGCTCTTAAAGATCAGTCCAGGTATATTTAATGCCTCATGACTGATACAGCTTGGTAGATGGGTTCTTCATTTTTTTACTGTAGGAGATCTTCTGAAAACCCTAGAGGTGAGACTGAGTCTGCACCGCTAAGTTTGACCAATGGTGATGGTAAGTATAACTAACTCTGATATTCAGTCAGATGAAAGTGCAAATCTTGAGGGATTGAGTACAGTTGCTGGTTGAGCTTCTCAATGGTGTTATCTTGGTTTCTGAATGGTTTGGTGGAAGATGAACTGTGGAGTAGAATCTAATGATGTTGCTGATCTTTCTTTGGAAGAAACTTTGATCAGAGGTTGTTGTATTGTGGAGGAGAAGAGGAATTGGGTTTTGGGCTGTTTTTCTATTGCTTTGCTGTCTGGTATAGTGACAAACATGTTTAAAAGAGTTGGTAGTCAGTAGATTGTTGCACTCTTTGCTCTGGTGATATTTTATCATCAGAGATTGCATCCTTTCTCTTCTCCTTTTTCTTTAATAAATATTTTTCTTAACCATCAAAAGAAAAGTTGTTTTGGGTCTTTTCTTGGATTTGTTCAGATCTGCAGGGAGAGAGGAATTGAAGATAGTTTTGTTGGAAAATTTGGTGGCCAAGTTAATGACACAGGGCTTTTTGGGGGTTTGATTAATGAGAAGTGATTTTGATGCTGTCAAGGCTGGTGAGGTATCATCTAGCAGAATTGTAGTTGTGGTGAGGAAGGAGGTTTATGGCATGAAAAAAGACAAGTGAGGTAAGTGGTCTGATATTCTGACAACAATTAGTAAGATAGGTTTGTACTTGGGTTGGGTTAAGAAATTTTCAGAGTGCTAAAAATTGTGACATTATCAGAAGTTAACAGCAAAGGATGGTGGCATTATTGCTAAGGAGAATTTTACAAGTAGTGGCAATTGATTTATAGGTTTCAAAAAATATTATTTATTGCATATTACAAATGTGTTTTCAAGGTTGAAGATTGTTCTGTGTGGAGCAGGTCCATGTAAAATGTTTAGAATAATTTATAAAAGAGAGATGTCAAAGACAGTGCCATAGAACAGGTAAATCTGAGAGGCAGTCATTGTTTCACAATTCACTGATTAATTGTAACATTGTAGGGTCTTTCAAGGTGAGGAATAAAGAGTACAATGGGCAGGGGGATTTTGGGAATCCATTGCTGGATAGGGCTGAAGATAAAGATTTTGGTGATGAGAATAATTTCAGAAACAGTACTAAGGGTGACTTTAATCAAATCAAAAGTTTTAGAACCAAGCCATCTTGTGATGGTTCAGTGAAGAATTCCATCATTAGCTTACAGTCAGAATATGCAAGAAAACCTTTTAAGGCACTAGAAATAATATAGAAGAATATCACTAAACCCTCTTTGAAGTGGGATTAAGCTTGCAGGTTGTAGAGGCCTTGGGTTATTGCAGAGGTGATTTTTTGGTGGTGCAAGATAAAGTTTTTTTTTTCTTTGAGTTGTTCTTGCTTCTTGATTAGTAAAGATAGGCTTGGATTAAGTTTTGTTGCTAAAGGGGGATGAATGTATACATGGGCTGTTTTGTTTTGTTCTGTGTGGGTTTGTTTTGGGAGGTTGTTTGCTTTAAGTCATTGAATTCTTTTCTAGGTAGTTTGTCAGATGGTTATTGATGGGTTCCAATTCTGGGAAGTTCTTATTTGGATGGGTTTGGCTGAAGTTTATTTCCTGTTCTCTCTCTATGATTTCTCATCACCAGCTCCTGGATTCTCCTTTTGTTTCGATAAAATCTCATTTACAATAAAATACTATACTTTTTTTTCATCAATAACGTTGAATTTTATTTAATATATAAACAAAAGATGTACATATATACATGCATTCATTTGAGAGAGAAGACATCATATCTCTCACCTCTCTTTCATACTGTTACGCCCAGAACATTTGATCTCTCCCCAGTCCCCACCCCATCTCTTTTTTTTTTGATCAGCAAAGTGAGAATTTTATTCAATTAATTTAATTAAAATAGAGTTGCATCAGAAAGAGCACAGACATTTCAACAGAAAATGTTACATTAAAGCCCAAAAAAGCTGTTGCCTTTGAACTCCCTGTTTAGCTAGAGAGTCAGCCATTCCATTTGCAGTTATCCTGACCCATGTGAATGAGGCATCAAGTTCCCTTGCTATGCTTACTATCTCCCTTAATGGATGTCTGTAGAAGGAACGTTACTGCTTGAATTGGTCCAAGATATCACTGTTTTTGAGTCCCCTTCTATCTCCAAGTTCTTAAGTTAAGCTTGCTTGGCAATCTTTAGCCCTTGCAGCAGGGCTCCTGAGTACAAAGCCAACACTTTCTTGAGGAATCTCTAATCACACCACCAATGCCTGCCGTACCTGGGTTTCCTATAGAGCTCCCATCAAAGTTCAGCTTTAACTTATTGGGGCCTAGGGGCTTCCATTCCATCACTTTTCTTTCCTTCTTCTCAGCAGTGCGTGCCATTTCATTCCAGGCTCTTACAATATCAGTAATTGGGATATTTTAAAAGAGCTGGAGTGATTTTACCCAGAGAGCAACTTTTATCTATGGACTCCACAATAGCCTCCTTTGGCCTATGCTTCTCATTGAAGATTCTTGTATTCCTTTCCTCCCATATTGTTCACACCACTGCAGCCCTTGCTGATTTCCACATAACCCTTCCTCTTTTTGTTGGCTGCCTTAGAAAGTTTGGTTCAAAGAGGCTTACTACATCTTGGGGAGCACTCCACCTGCAACCAAAGAGAGCATAGAGATTCCCAAATAAAAAGAATAAAAGGGCAATGGATCAATAAATGAGGTAGGGATTCACCATTTGCAGAGCAAAGGATGCACATATGAGGGGAGAGGCATTTATTGGGCCTCTTTTTTGAAGCATGTCGCAAGTATTTATCTTCCCAAGAAACACCTCCCCAGTCCTCATCTCTTGCTTTGCTAAAGCATCAGCCATGCTGTTATCTGTCTTTTATACCCATTGAAATCTCACTTCCATGTCATTTATTCAGCCATCTAAGCTTCTTTATCTCATTCCTATAAGACCAAAGAGCTGCCTCCCTGCTCTGCAACCACCCTATCACCTATGTACAATCTCCTTAAATGATCAATTTGCTCACATTCATGTTCCTTGACCATTACACTTGTTTTATCACAACCATAATTTCATTCCTAAATGAGTCTCCTACACTAACCAGGCTTTGATAGCATAGCAACAATATGACCTTCCTCATCACTAATCAGGTTTTGGTAGTCTTTATCAAGGATGTTTCTCCCACATCCTTTCATTTTTTAATGATTCCATCAGTTGAGAAGGATGAAAAGCTCTCCTAAGATTTTATCTTGAATGTTGGGTTGCATGCGAAGTTGAACTAGTAGTAGAAGCTAGTTATATGTGGATCAACTTCTTAGAGAATCCCATTTGTTCAAAATTGGAGAGTTTTCTGTTTTTCTTAGACTGATAGGAACATTGGGAAGGGTTGACTTCTAGAGCCTCTCCTAGGTTAGTTTTTGACCAAAGGCCATATAGTCAAGAAGTTGTGGGGGGAAGGGGGTGGGCCTGTGTCACCCCATTTAGATTTGAAAATATGTTGCTTACTCAGTTTGGGTCTACACAAAAAGTGAATAAATGGTGGAGGGAGGGAGTAAACAATGTGAGATTCCAAAAAAGAGATACATCAGTTGAAGGCTAAAATGGAGTGGAATAGGAAGGATTTTGAGTAAAACAAGGATGTACACTTCAGCACCCCTTCCCATCCTCTCTGATCCTTTCTTTATGTTTTGTTTTTTTTTTCTCTTTTTTTTTGTTTCTCTCAAAATTTGAAAGGGAACATATAGAATAGAAATTTAGTAGCTTGCCACACAGGTTTGAATGCCTATTGAAAGATGAAGTGCTGTAGTCGAAGTAGTAGAAGAAAGAAGAAGACCAAGAGATGCTGAGAATGTCGAACTGAATAATCCAGTCGACAATACTATTATTTATATTAGAGTATAGTACAATGTTACAGAAAAATGTTGGAATGCCCCTGATTAGTGATGGGACACCCAGACAATTTAAAACACTAAATAAACTTAGGCCCATTAACACAGGCCCAGTACATAATAACTTAAACTCAAATACAGGCTAATAAGAACTCTTATCAGCCGAACCATCAATACATAAAAAAACCTTCAACCTAACACTCCCCCTCAAGCTAAGCATGGATGTTAATCATGTTTAGCTTGCCAAGAAGGTCCATGAACTTGCTGTAGCCAACCCTTTAGTCAGTGCATCTGCAATTTGCATCTCAGATGGAGTGTAAGGAATGCAGAGTTCTCCTGAGACTATTCTCTCTCTAACAAAATGTCGATCAATCTCAATATGTTTTGTCCTATCATGTTGCATAGGGTTATTTGCAATGTTGATGGCAGCCTTGTTATCACAATACAGTCTGAGAGGACCCTCATCTTTAATACCAAGCTCATTAAAAAGGGTCCTGAGCCATAGGAGTTCAGAAGCCCCACGAGCCATAGCTCGATATTCTGCTTCTGCACTTGATCTAGCAACTACATTCTGCTTCTTACTGCGCCATGTGACCAGGTTCCCTCCCACAAATGTACAATATCCTGAAGTTGATTTTCTGTCTCCAACAGAACTAGCCCAATCTGCATCAGTATAAGCTTCAATTTCAATTCTATTGTTTTTCCTGAATAGAATTCCCTTTCCTGGGCAAGTCTTCAAGTACCTGAGAATCCTTTCAACTGCTTTCATATGAGGGATCTTTGGAGAGTGCATGAACTGACTGACAACATGCACAACATAAGCAATATCTGGCCGGGTGAGGGATAAGTATATTAGCTTCCCTACCAATTTTTGGTATCTCTCTCTATCATAGTAGTCCTCCCCTACTGATTTCTGTAGGCCATGATTCTGTTCTATTGGAGTATCTACTGGCCTACACCCCATCATGCCTGTTTCCTCTAGGAGGTCAAGAACATATTTCCGTTGACATATGTAGATTCCCTCTCTTGACCTAGCAACTTCAATCCCAAGAAAATATCTCAAATGGCCCAAGTCTTTGATCTCAAATTCCGAAGCTAGAAACTCCTTCAGTCTTTTTATCTCTTCCAAGTCATTCCCGGTAATTACCATATTATCCACATAAACAATGAGTGCAGTAAGTTTGCTATCCTGTCTCCTTATGAACAAGGTATGGTCTGCACCACTCCGAGTGTACCCCACTTTCTTCATGGCCCCACAAAGCCTTTCAAACCTTGCACGGGGAGATTGCTTCAACCCATATAATGCTTTCCTCAGTTTGCACACCTTTCTACCAAAGTCATAGCCTGGTGGAGGTTCCATAAATACCTCTTCATGAAGGTCACCATTTAGGAAGGCATTCTTCACATCCAGCTGATGAAGTTCCCATGAAAAATTTGCTGCTAGTGACAGTAGAACCCAAATTGTGTTGAGCTTTGCTATTGGGGCAGAGGTTTCTTTGTAGTCAATCCCTGTGCTTTACAGTAAATACCTTTCTGCCCGTCCTCCTTGTGCTTTACAGTAAACACCCACTTGCACCCAACAGTGCTCTTCCGCTCTGGCAGATCCACTAATTCCCAAGTTCTTGCTTTCATTAGGGCTTTTATCTCTTCATTCATAGCTTCTTTCCACCTTGGATCAAACACAGCCTCTGAGTACCTAGAAGAAACACATACAGAGGAAAGAGCAGACACAAAGGAGTGATAGGCAGGAGATAAATGTGAGTAAGAAACAAAATCAGCAATGGGGTGCCGGGTGGTGCAAGAGTGGATAGGCTTACGGAGAGCAATAGGAAGATCCAAATCAGAAGTATGTGAGTTGGAATTACCTTGGATTGTAGAGATAGATTGATCCGAGTCCAACTGGTTGCTGTCATGAGGTTGGGGGCCCCTGTTTCTTCTATTGTATTTGAGTATCTCTTTCTGTTGCCTACTGGAGCCTTCAGGAACATCTGCAGCATTAGGAGAGGTAACCGGCACAGTGGGAGCCTCACTGGGTTGACCCGGAATGCCACGACAAGGAGTAGAAGAAGAGGATGGAAGACCCGAGGCAGATAGGGAAACAAAAAAGGAGGGAGAATGAGAATCCTCTTCCATCCCACTAGTCTCCCTCTGAAGAGGATTCTGAGAAGACTGAAAATAGGATTGAGACTCAAAGAAGACCACATCTCTGGTGACATACTTTCTCTTGGAGATAGGGTCATAACACTTGTAACCCTTTTGTGTAGGAGAGTACCCCAAGAATATTCCCTTTGTAGCCTTAGGATCTAGCTTTGTCTTCTTTGGATCCTTCACATGTATGAAACATATACAGCCAAAGACCCGAGGAGGAAGGGGAAAGTCTGGAAGAGTGGGACACAAAACAGAGAAAGGGGTTTTCATCCCCAACACCTTAGATGGCATCCGATTTGTCAGATATGTTGCAGTAAGTACAGCTTGAGACCAGTATTGCTTGGGGACTTTGTGCTGGAATAGTAAGTCTCGAGCTGTCTCCAATAGATGTCTATTCTTGCGCTCAACAACCTCATTCTGCTGAGGGGTATTAGCACAGGATGACTGATGTAATATGCCAGCATCTTCCATGAATAAGTTCAAGGATTTTTCAAAGTATTCAGCAGCATTATCTGACTTGAATTGCTTAATCTTCTTATTAAACTGCGTTTCAATCATCTTGCAAAATGCCATGGTTATCCGTGGTACTTCATCCCGTCCTTTTAACAGGTAGATCCATGTGCATCAAGAGTAGTGGTCAATAAAACTCATAAAGTACCGGAAGCCATCAATAGAAACAATGGGTGAAGGGCCCTAGACATTAGAATGAACCAATTCAAAAGGAGCACAAATTTCATTACTGGAAATTGGATAAACAGTTCTACATTGTTTTGACATTTGACATACTTCACAGATTAAATTTGACTTGAAATTCCCTTAAACAATTCGGGAAACAACATTTCTAATGAAGAGAAAGACCCATGACCTAGTCTAGCATGCCAAAGATGCAACCTAGCTATTGACTCCACACTCTCCGGACTACTAGCAGCAGATGCTTGTAAGGCTGAACCGATGTCTGCATCAAAATAGTAGAGGCCTCCATACTCATGACCGCTCCCAATCGTTCTCCTCGTCAATCTGTCTTGGAAGACACAATGAGTAGGAAAAAATGTTATACTACAGTTCAAATTTTTGGTAAGTTTTGAAACAGACATAAGATTTGTGGTAAGACTGGGAACATGTAAAATTGATTTAAGAGAGAGGTCCTTGCTTAGGTCAACCACCCCCTTTCCATGGATGGTGGAGAAAGACCCTTCAACAACTCTCATCTTATCCTGACCAGACAACAAATGATATGAAGAGAATAGGGAGGACATATGTGTCATGTGGTTAGTAGCACCGGAATCAATATCCCAAGAAGTAGAGTCAATAGAGCTTATGGCACTGAAGGCAGAGGCTGTACCTGATCTGGCAAGAGATGTGGTAGCAAAAGAATTATTCCTTAGACAGGCTAATGCCCTGCTAAGGACCTCTACCTCACTAGCAGTGAAGCCCAAAGCATTTGTTCCAGAGGAATCAGCAACCTGTCCCATAGGAGAAGAAGACACTGTTGGTATATTCTGTGAGTTGTCCCCATTGTTGCTGGTGACAAGATTCCCACTTGCCGCATGACCCTTCTATTGTTTCTTGTCCTTAATGCAGCTGGCTTTAGGTGAGGGTACAGGACCCAACACTTTTCTTTTACATGTCTCTCACCACCACAATGAGTACACTTGAGGTGCTTCTTGTCTGGATGTCTGTTTCCCTTAGTAGAAACCAGGGCTGAATGTTCTCCAAATTGTTCAGTTTGTTGAGTCTGGGAGTAAACTTGCATGTCCTTTCTCCTGACTTCTTCATTCCTCACCAGATAATAAACATGGTGTAACTCGGGCAGTTCATCTCTCCCCAAAATCTGTTACCTTATACCCTTATACATTGGGTCCAAACCAGCCAAGAACTTGAAGGCTCTGCTCTCTTCAATCTGCTTATCATGTCTCTCCTTGTCCCTGGCATTTTCCCAATCTAATATCAAGTGATGGTCAAGTTCTTCCCAAAGACCTTCCAGAGTTGTAAAGTATGTGGCAACTATCATATCACCTTGCCTTAAGGCAGCAATGTCTTGATTCAATCTGTAGATTCTAGCATTGTTTTTCTTCTGTCCATAGGTCTTAGACACCTTTTCCCAAATCTTGGCTGCTGTAGGATAGTGATGAACAGTCCTGGAAACATGAGGAGTCATAGAGGCAAGCAACCAAGACATAACTGTGGCATTCTCCTTGCGCCACACAGCGTACTCTGTACTGCCAACTTCAGGTTCCTTCTTGCTTCCATCTAGGTAGCCTGTGAGATCACGGGCAGTAATAAACAACATTGCGGAAACTGACCACTCCCTGAAGTTGTATTCATCCAGCAGCACACTTGTAATCTGCAAGCTGTGCAGATTAGGGTTTTCTAGATTTGAAGACCTTGCCGCAGGTCTGTTATCCCTAGAAGAAACCTCTCCGGATATTGAAAACATCTTGACTGCAGCCTCTGTGTAGATGACACTGATTAAGACTAGCCAAAGCAGTTCTGAAGGTTCTGAACCAGTTCTGGAGCAGGTTCTGATTAGCCGAAGTGATCATAGGAGGTTCTGAAGCAGTTCTGGAGCAGGTTCTGACTAGCCGAAGTGATCACAGCAGGTTCTGACAGCTCTCAACACAGTTTCAGACTTGCCGAGACTGTCACAGTTCTGAAGCAGTTCAGTTACAGCAGCAAGTGAGGAGTTCTGGGCTGGTAACCGACCTGGAACTAAGGGCTCTCCCATATTGTGCTATGCAGACTCCACTTGAACTTCGAGTACTGCAACTGTAAAGAGAGTGCCCCTCCTTACAGCCAATACTAGGACTGCTGAAATCAGTCCTCAACTAGGTCTGTCCTATACAGACCTCTCTTAGCAGTCGAATAGCTGCTAACTACTAGAAACAGTCTAGTAGGACATCAGCTTCTGGGTCTTACTTCCCTTGCGCCCTACAACCAAGGGAAACCCTAGGTTCGAACTTTGTGTTGTTCTCCTGCAACCCTAGGGTTTCACAGCAGCAACCAAGATGAAAAAAAGAAGAAGAAAGACAGCAGGAGAGAGGAGATGGCATCGGCTGTAACCAGGAAGGTGCTCAATGCTCTGATACCATGAAAGCTGAAGTGCTGTAGTCAAAGTAGCAGAAGAAAGAAGAAGACCAAGAGATGCTGAGAATGTCGAACTGAATAACCCAGTTGACAGTACTATTATTTATATTAGAGTATAGTACAATGTTACAGAAAAAGACTGGAATGCCCCTGATTAGTGATGGGACACCCAAACAACTTAAAACACTAAACAAACTTAGGCCCATTAACACAGGCCCAGTACATAATAACTTAAACTCAAATACAGGCTAATAAGAACTCTTATCAGCCGAACCATCAATACATAAAAAAACCTTCAACCTAACACCTTTCATGAGAAATGTTTGGTTTTCCAAAGCATCTCCGATCATTAGCATAGTTGTCAAGGCAACACCTAGGCGCCTGCCTAGGCGACGAGGCTCCCTTGGAGGCTCACCTCGCCTAATCGCCAAGCAGTTTTCTATAGTGTGTTATAAAAAGCCTTTAATTCTTAATTTTTTGAGGTTATAATTATAAAATAGACATTTTTAAACTAAAATATTAATTTTGTGTGTTTATATACTAATTTCTTTTTATTATTTTCTTATTTGTTAGGGTTTAATCAACACAAACATTGCTAAATGCTGTATTGAACCCTCAAAGACTTCAAAACCTGAACCAATAAGGAAGAACATAAAATGTTGTCCAATCAACACATTTCTTCTTTTTCTTTAATAATTTTGTGTGTGTATATACTAATTTCTTCTTCTTCTTCTTCTTCTTCTTCTTCTTCTTCTTCCACCTTTTCTTTTCTTCTTTTCCTATAACAGAAATAGGGGTTGAGCCTTATATTTTTTGATTTTCTATACTTTAACATGAAGTTTATGCTTTTCTTATGAAAATTATGGATATTTATTAAGGAAATATGATTATGGAGCCTAGGAAACTACCCTAGGATACATGTTTTTACTTAAAAAAAATCCATTGCCTAGGCGACTAGGCACCCTCTTGTTGCCTAGCCTCACCTTGGTGCCTTGAAAACTATGATCATTAGTATGAGCATCTCTTCGTTTTTCAAACCATTTGGTAATATAGAGAAAAAGTTCTCTAGATGCACGGAATATAAATTCATGAAGTTTGAAGTTAATGAATGAAACCCTAACCTTCAGGTTGGTCCTTGGTCACTCTCTGGAAATTCTTTCTCCAGCACATGATTGAAGATCTTCGCAATACTTCTGCTTTCAAATTAAGGTGATACATCCAGGGAAAACTTTTCAAAAAACCTTTCGTTGTTTTCTCGCCTTAAATTCTATACTGAAGAAGGTTAAGCTTTAAGTCATATAGCAGACAAATAGAGAAAACAAATGCTAACTACAAAAAAGTAAATACAGATGTATGGATATAAAGCAAAGACCATATAGCAGACATAAAGCAAAGCTGATTCTTAGATCTCTAGAATCCATTTATTGATCTATTGATAATGTTGAAATGTATTCCTGTAGAGGGAAGTTTTGTCTTTTGAATATAGCTTTAAGAATCAGTTAACCAGGGCGTTTATATAATTTGTGCATAATTATAAATGAAAATAAAGTTTAGGTCAACAAGAGGGGAAGACTGGTTCAAATCTTCTCCCTTTGAGACCCTTGTCTCTCTTTCTTTTCTTCTTGTTCTCTACTGCAACAAGTTCTTTTCTTACACCTTTTCTCACTTTTCCTTCTCTTTCCTCACTTTGCCCTCATGTTTACATATGGTATCAGAGCTGTGAACTCGATTGTCACTGTTCACACTCTTTTTTACCTCGTAGGAGTTGAGGCTCACCTTTTCCAATACAAACAGGAAAAGGAACTTAAAAGGACTGGTCATCCCTTAGGAAAAGAAGCTTTAATGCCTCTAGTTGGTCTGTTTGAAGCATTTGAGGTGGTGTGCTAATTCATCAGGATTAATTATCTTAGATCATGCTAAATACAGCCTTATATGCTGGCCAGGCAACCGTAGGGACAAAAAAAATGCTGTACAAATTTCCTCCTGTCATTCTGTTCCAATTCAAGGTGTATTCATGTCGAATAGCCATTTTCAGGAATATAATGTAGTTGATAGAGTATCATTGATTTTGTGATTTGTTCTAACACAATCCTATTTGAATTTCGTCAAAAAATTTTGCATTTATCAAACAAATTTTTGTTTGTAATGAAAATCAGTTTCTACCTTGCTCAACTTTTTAGTCCTTTTCAGGATGAATTACGTCAACAGAAAGAGGAAGAAATGGATGACTACTGTTCCCAGGTGTGTACCCCCCTAGTGCTTCAGTACCTTCTGCCTTCACGTGTGTGGTTTATATTCTTTTTCAGAGACTCCTCATTGAGGATATCCAAAGAAGCACTGACCCTCTTTTGGGGATGAGGTTTGGACAATCTTAGACTCAAAGAGGATACATGACTTGTGTTTATATAGTCTATAGATTCCTTTTTTGTATTGAAATGTTTTCTCAACAGTTCTCTACCGTAAATTTCCCTTTTTCACTTGATAAGACTAATTTTGATTTAGTTGTCTAATGAGGACTGTAATAAGTCCAATTTCTGCTGTAAAATTAATGAGAAAGATAACAAAAACGAAGAAGAGAGAGAATAGAGAGAAGAGATAAACAGAGGAGAGAGATGAGAGGAGTGTGGGTTGACAAGAGTTGCCGCCCCACTCAGATATTTATATTAGCAACATAAATAATGCAGCAATTACACTAATGCCCCTACTGCTTACATAACTGAAATAAACTAACATAACTAATATCACTAACAACCACCTAACAACAAATATAAAACATAAAACAAGCAAGGTTTAAAATGTCAATGTCGATGAAAATGTCGCTCACCCAAATAAAGGACATATGTCGAAATGTTGGAAGTGTCGAATGGAAATATTGTAAAAAGTATAGACATTGGGGAAATATTGTGAAATATATGGAAATATGCACTAATAGTTTGTGAGATGATAAAAGAAACCTAATTACACCGTTCTATACTATTATCATATTCCAAACCATCATAGAATATTTTAACATTTTATTAATATGAAATAATATTACATGCATGCATCTCTTTTGGTTCTAACAAATAATTAGAATAAAATCATATAAACCTTTTAATATTTGTATTATTATAAAAATATTTTATTTATGCATTTTATTTTATTCTAATAATTAATTAGTTTAATCATTTTTACATTTTGTTTTTTTTTTTTTTCTGAGTATTTTATCTTTAGTATTAATCTTCGTATTATTTATTCATTTTTATTGGATTTTATAATGAGGGTCTACAATATTACCATATAAACCATTTAATATTTTTATCATTATAAATAATTTATTTATGCATTTTATTTTATTCTAATAGGTAATTAATTTTTTCATTTGTTTTTATTTTTGTTTTCTAATGAATATTGTATATTTTTTCTCAAATATTAATTTTCTTATTATTTATCCATTTTTAGTGGCTTTTGTAGTAAGGGTCTACAATAGTACAATAGACCTTCATGTACTGTAATAAGAGTGAAATAATGATTCTATTTATAAGTTTTCAATTATGAGGTCTATATTACAATAGATCTTCTTGCATTGCAACATGTTTATAAAGGTGTTTTAAAGATTCCATTTCAGGGCTTGCTATTGTGATGGTCTATAGGCTTCCATAGACCATCATGGACTGCAGCAAGTCTTTGAAGTTTAAACAAACTAGAGTTAAGGCTTAAGGATTCAATTATTCATTCGAACAAACCCTTTAGCCTCCTAAAACCTCGAAGAGACCCAGAGTGTGTCTTATAAGCAGTGAGCTGCAAACCAACACTCAATTAAGCCCTTCAAGAAATGACGAAGATAAAGAGCATTCTCCTCGACTTCGAGTTTACACCTTCCCCCCCCTCTCTCTCTCTCTCTTCTTTTTCACGGGTTTTTCATGGTTATTCACCTTGAGAGAGAAATAGGGTTATTGCGTACTTGAGAGCAATTTTTCATAAGTCAAACTTCCTACTTCCAAGTAAAAGGTATTTCAGCTCTTGACCAAGGGTATAGACCACTCTTGTGCTTGGTTAGACCCTGAAGTTGTAGTGCACTAGCTCCATGTAGACAAGCTAAAAACCTCTTCTTTTTTCCCCCTTTAACGTCTCTGTTTTTTTTTTTCCTCTTTTTATTTGACATGAGATGTTTGTAGTTGGAATATATGCTGAGTTGTCGATATATACTTGGAAATATTTCAAAATATTATACGTTTTTTTTTGTTTTTTGGAACGATATGGTCGCCATTTACCGAAATGGTTAAAACATCGACCGATATATTGTATTTTTTTAATTCATGTGAAAGTTTATGTCGCTTGGTCTTGACATTGACATATGTCAGGCGACATTTCCGAAATTTCGCTACATTTTAAACCATGAAAGCAAGTAATAGTAGCAATGGGGACCACAATAGATAAATTGACAGCAATATAACAACATTATTTCTCTATATCTCTACACTCCCCCTCAAGTTGGGAATAGATATTAATCATTCCCAACTTGCATAAATCTGTTTCTGAGGCAACTCTTTCTCTAATAAAAGAGTAATATCAAGCTGCATATTGGAGGCAATATATGGAAGACACACTTCTTAAGAGGCAACTCTTTCTCTAATAAAGTGTCGATCCACTTCAATATGTTTAATTCTGTCATGCTGTATTGGATTATGGGCAATGTTAATAGTAGTTTAATTATCACAATTCAACATCAAGGGCTTCTCATAAGCAATGCCCAATTCCTCAAACAAGGACCTCAACCATAATACTTCAGCCACACCATGTGCCATGGATCTGTATTTTGCTTCAGCACTGGAATGAGCTACAATATTTTGTTTCTTACTTCTCTAAGAGACAAGGTTTCCTCCTATAAAAGCACAATACCCAGAAGTAGACCTCCTGTCATCAACACAACCAGCCCAATCAACATCTTTCTAAGCTTCTATCTTCATGTGACCATTATTTTTGAAGAGTATGCCTCTTCCTGAACATCTCTTCAGGTAAGCAAGTATCCTCTAAACTGCAAGAAGATGAGTGGTTCTGGGTGAATGCATATATTGGATAACAACATTGGCCGCAGAAGAAATGTCTGTTCGTGTGAGGCAAAGATAAAGAAGTCAATCTCACGGGTATCACTCCCTTTCACCACAATATCATCCACATATATTGGCATATAGCAAGTAGAGTCAAGGAGGAGTCTATTTTCTTAATGAAAAGAGTGTGATCTGATTGAGCTTGGACATAGCCAAATTTTTCAAGAGCCAGTCCAAATCTGTCAAACCCTCTTGGCAACTGTTTCAGTCTATATAAGACTTTATTCAATAGGCAGACCTTCATCCCTGCTTCTGAACTATACAATCCAAGAGGTAACTCCATGTACACCTCCTCTTGCAAATCACCATTGAGGAAGGCATTTTTAACATCCATTTGGAACAATGGCCATGAGAAATTTGCTGCAATAGATGGTAAGACTCTGGTAGTGTGCATCTTGGCTACTGGTGCAAAGGTCTCCAAATAGTCTATTCTATAAGTCTGTGTAAACCCCTTTCTACCTAATCTGGCCTTATATCACTCAACAAAGCCATCAACATTATTTTTCACTGTAAACACCCATTTGCATCAAACTGGTTTCTTCTCTTTAGGCATCAACTAGCTCCCATGTATTGTTTTTGAGAAGAGCATCCATTTCTACCTTCATGGCATCCTTCCACTCAGGCACCAATAAGGCTTCCTGCACTGTCCTGGGAATGTGAATAGAAGAAATAAATGCCAACAAAGACTTATAGGATGGAGACAAATGATCATAAGTTAGAAGCTGAGAAATACAATGTGTTGTAGATGAGGTACAACTGTGCTTCCCTTTGCAGATTGCAATTGGAAGATCAATATCATCCAAAAAGGGAGAAGGCTTAGTAATGGAAGGCATCTCATCAGACTCAGTGATGGGAGGTATCTCATCTGCAGTGGGATGTAAAGGAGATGTGGTACTTGGATTTGGGGCCGCAAAGGAAACTGGAGTTGGCCTGGACTACTGAGGACCGAAATCAACCTGTCTCCACTGCTTGTGAAACACCCTCAAATCCCTACACTTTTGACAACCCTCTCTCTACACTTCTCTTCAGTGATTGGGACAGGTAATGGAATTTCCGATGTAGCAGAACCCATCTCACTATTCTCCTCCTAAGAAGAAATTCTATGATAGTAGGGTACATCCTCAAAGAATGTGACATCCATAGAAACAAACCGTGTCCCCTTGAGTCAAACTAGAGATGTCTTGATGAGGCCTATAAATCGTTGCTATGTTATTTTTTTGATCATAAGTGTTGTACAACTTTTCCCAAATCTTATGGGCTGTTGTATAGTGCTGAACAGTCCTTGCAATTCTGGGAGTCATAGAAGTTAGCAACCATGACACTACAGTTGCATTTTCCCTACACCAAGTTCTATAACTTGGTTCATCTTCCTTGGGCTCCTTAATCTTCCCATCAATATGGCCTTCAGTCCATGACTCACTATGGACCATCTTGCTAAAATGACCCATTCCCTATAATTGTATTCATCTAATTTTACATTAGTTATTTGTACCATAGGATTTCCAAGATGAATAACATTATCAACAGTCTTGGAACCATTAGATGAGACTTCACTTGTGCTGGAGGACATCTTGAACTCACCCAAACTGATATTTAATTAGTAGAACAGGTCAAACAACACCTCCCTTTGCTCGAACTCCAAATATAACCTGGGCAGAGTGCACACAGATCTGCTGGACTGATACTACTTGCAGCCCAGAAGCTATACCTGTTAACTAGGTCTCTCTAGTAGTACATATGACTACTCCAGAAGTTCTTGGCCTCCCTGCATGTACCAGAAACTATTCTGGGCCTCGGAGATTTTTCCAAGGGAAGAACCCTAGAAACAGCTTCAGCTAACCACGACCAGCAGTAGAGTTCTTTCTTGTTGCTCCAACAATAAAAAATGAAAACTTAAGAAGAGAGAGGAGGTGAATAAAAGAGTAGGTGAGCAGAATAATAGCAGGTTATTGCTCTGATACCATGTTTGTATTCGGAGAGTTGGAGAATAGGACGACACACTCTAACCAGCCCATTAAAATGATATTTATATTAGGACAAAAATAATACATGAGATGACAACTTTACTCCCCATTAATAAGTAATGATGTAACTTAAAATAAAAGAAGGCCCAGGCCCATTAACACTTAATAACAGTACAGCCTAACAGAATAGAGAATGCTATAACATAAATGGGCCGAAGCCCATTCTATTAAGTCCCACAACAAGGGGGAGCCATTCAATGATCCTGAAAGGTATAGGAGATTAGTTGGCAAACTTATTTATCTCACTATTATTCGTCCTGATATCTCCTTTGCTGTAGGGGTTCTAAGTTGGTTCATGCAGAATCCCACAGTCATTCACTGGGGCGGTGTTGTAAGAGTATTGAGATACCTGAAAGGTGCTCCAGGCCGAGGATTACTATACAAGGGGGAGAATTAACCTTAGAGGGATATTCTGATGCAAATTGAGCAGGCTCCTTGATGGATAGAAGGTCTACTATTGGGTACTGTACCTTTTAGTGTGGCAATCTCATTACTTGGAAAAGTAAGAAACAAAGTGTAGTTGCTAGAAGTAGTGCTGAAGTTGAGTATAGAGCAATAGCCCACACCACTTGTGAGTTGACATGACTGAAACATCTCCTTCAAGAGATAGGTATTTTTATAGGGAAGCCTGTCAAGTTGTTTTTTGATAATAAAGCCGTTCATATTGCTTCCAACCCAATTTTCCATGAGAGGACCAAACATATAGAAGTTGACTGTCATTTTGGAAGAGAAAAGGTGACAAATGGTGATTGTGACTCCTTATGTCAAGTCAGAAGAATAGCTGGCAGACTTGTTTACAAAAAGTTCGTGTCGTACTAGGATGGATTATATTTGTAACAAGCTGGAGCTTTATGATATATATGCTCCAGCTTGAGGGGGAGTGTTGAAATGTTTGCCTACAAGGGCATTTTATTCCTTTTCTGTAATCTGGTATTTCCCCTGTTAAGAATCACTTAATAGGGCATTTTTGTAATTTCTGCATATTATGATGAATAGAACTACAGTGCGGGCTGATATTATAATGAAACCTCCTTTTCTTCCTCCTTTTATTTTCTTCTTGCTTTCAACTGTGTGAGACAGGTTTCCCAACCTTTTTCTTCCTTTTTCCTCTTTTTTTTTTTTTCTTTTTTATTCATAAGTTTTAATAGTAACAAAAATTACAAAATACCAAGGAAAACTATGTTTGGCTAACCCCAAGCCCAATACATTACATTACACTGAAGCCCAGAAAAATTGATCCCTATTGACCTTATGTTTGGCTAATGTATCAGAAGAACAGTTATCCGTTCTTCTCACCCATTTGAAATTAGATTCTATCTCCATTGATATCCATTTAATTTCCCTCAATGCTTGTCTATAGACCCAATCTCCTTGCTGTAAAGGTTTAGCCAGCTTACTACAGCTGTTATCTCTGCCCTTTAAAGGAGTCTTCATATCCAACTGGACCTGAATACATTGCTAAAATATTACCATTATCATGTCTGAACATACTTCCTTGCCAATTAAACTTCCTTCAAATATTTGGTCTTTATGCTGCTTGGAGAACTCAAAAACTAGACTAGAAGTTTCATGCGTACAGCCAACAGAACACCTTTATACCATCAACCAGCACTCACAAGTTTCTTGATTAACACTTTCAGTCTTTATTATTCGTTAAACACATGGTACTGTTTTCAGTAATATTCCAACCAACCTGCTTTATGCACCATTGAACTGTCACTTACCTTCAATTCTTTATCACTATCACCACCGGCCACCATGTCTATTTGAACTGTCAATTAGAGGAACTTAAAGCACAATGATGAATACCTTGTTCTTTAGTCACAAAAAAAACACAGATCTGAAACCTTATTAGGAGAATGGATTCAGATCTATGATATGGTGTCTTCATAAAAGAATAAGAAAGAGAATGAAGTGAAAAGGTGATCGCCTAGGTTAATTCTCTGATACCATATCATAAATCAGAAGACCAGCTAAATGATGATGAAAAGGAGAGAAATCAATCTTCCACCTGCAGCTGACATCTATTTATGTAGAACTCTAGCACAAATCAAATTTAGCAGACTTCCCTTAAATAACCTATGTAAATAGAAATGACCCTGCAGCCTACTCCACTGCATTGTTTCCTACTTCTAAATAGCCATAGAACCTTGCCCGCTGTGTGAATGAGACAAAGATGTTCTGTATTCTGTCTGCATTGTTGTCCAAAGGAGGGTTCCTAAGGAACTGAATTCAGCTTTTGATGGCCTAGCAACCAAGGGCTAGCACTTCTTCCATCCCATCTCAAAGATTTTAGAGACCAAGAATTACAGTGTAATTCTTTGCCTTGGGGGTTCAGACCTCAAATACAGCTCATTTCTGTGACAGAATTTGCTGATGGAGCTCAAATTGTTGTTGACTTTTTATTATGTTATTGTTTTAACCTTTAGCTTATCACAGGTTCCTGTCCGGCATCTAGTATTTATGGTTCATGGTATTGGCCAAAGGCTGGAAAAGGCTAATTTAGTTGATGACGTTGGTGATTTTCGTCAAATCACAGCAAGTCTTGCTGAGCGACACCTAACTTCATATCAGCGTGACACTCAGAGGATTCTCTTCATCCCTTGTCAGGTAGAAAGGCTTCTTTTCTTCCCATATTATAATTGTTTTTTTGGGAGGAACAAAAGATAATTACTATTTACAACTATCTGGAATTTGGAAATCCTTCGCAATATCATATCAATCAAGCACATGGCATGTTCAATAACAATAAGAACATGACAGCTTTTGTGCAACTCGTTATTGTCCTGCAGCCTGCACCAAAGATGTTTGAAGTTTTTTATGACATTATTCTTTTTTAGTTGGGATAAGGCTTAGATTATGATGATGATGATTGCATTATCCTTCTTTCAGAGGTTCAGATTGTTATCAATGTCAAGCAAAAACAATGTTCTTTAGGTTATCTTTTTACCATTTTACCTTTCCAGTAAAGAAAGAAGTTGCAGATTTTTTATGGGAGGTAATATCAAAGGAGTAAAAATGAAAATTGGTCAAAAAAGAACCAAGTATACATATGTATCTTGCTTACTGAGTATGCACAGTTTTTTCTCCTTATAATATATATAGTGATAAAAAGTACAAAATCTCTAGTAGCATCTCTAGTTAGGATTTAGGAAGTTTTCAAGGAATGCTTTCCAGCAGCAGAGTGGCTGCTGTTAAAGCACAGTTCATCTGTTTACATTTCCAGAAGTACTGTGATAACAATCACCTTCATTCCTCTTTTTTTTTGGGGGGGGGGGGGGCAGGAGGGTAAGGGGGGATTCCCATATTCTTGAGAATATAAATGATGTCAAATAGAAGATAGAAGAAAATTAAAACTATTGGAGCATTCCATTCAGTGATTAATGATGTTTAATGGGATGTCAAAGCTTGTAATGCCTATTTCTGGAAATCCCATTTTCTTCAAACCAATGGATCACTTGTTCTATCCTGCATAGGCTTTAGTATTTTGTTCTGATAAAAAAATTACTACATATGCATGTGATATGAACGTGGATTCCTTGTATAACAATAATAGCAGAAACAAATAGAAATACAGAAAGAAGGTGCACATGTCTATGAATATTCATGTTCCTATTCTCTTATTTTTGTTCTTTTTCTTCTAATTCTCATTTGAATTACTTGCTAGTTTTTCTCTTTTTTTCTTTTCTTGAATAAAATCTGATTTGTTACTTACAAACAACAATATGGTATTAGAAAACTTGTTTTTTTGGTCTGAACTGAATTTTTAGGTTCTTTGTGCTTATTCCTCCTTTTGAACTTGAAGAATGCTCTGATACCAACTTGAACACTATTTCTGGTAATCAGAATCAGGTTTGAGTGGAAAAGAAGAAAATAAAGGAAGAAAAAGAAAGATGGGCTTAGAGTCTAAAATTAGATCTGACACTCTACTCATTGTTATTTATACTGAAATTAAGAAATTACAACTTTGCCCTTAATTAAGTGCCCCTTAAGCACTTGTGACCCAGTAGACCATTTCAACAAACTAAGGTTGAGCTATACATATGCAAATTGGGTTGGGTCAGTTGATGACATTCTCCACTTCTGGCTATTGTTTGCACCTTGTTGTATTGTCTATTGCAGAAGCGAAAGGCAAGCAGACTCGATTGAGTGCAGAAGCTAAGTACAGAGCTATGGCTCATAGTGTTTAAAATTTTCTCTGGTTTTCTAACCTTCTAATGGAAATGAGAATACAGTTCTAGAATCTATAAAATTGTATTGCAATAATTAAGAGTCTGCAAACAGTGCTTACAACCCATTTCAACATGATCAGAATAAAGACATAAAGTCAATAGGCATTTTATTAGAGAGAACGATGCAAGTGGAAAGTTTTTTCTTTTATTTGTGAAATCAAAAGATCAGATAGATGATTGCTTGACTGAAATTATCTCCAAGAACAAGTTGGATAACAGTCTAGGCAAGCTGGACATGTACAACATATATGTTCAGCTTGAGGGAGTAATGCAGATATGGATGCAAAGAAAGAAATTGAAGAGAAAGGGTGAGATGGTAGACTTGCAGAATACATCATTGACAAGAGAAGAAGTGATTACTTAACCAGTCAAATCTTGGTCTATTTGGATGAAATTTGGTGGCATTAAAGTATACACTTCCTGTACTCAAATGTAATTGATTTTCAGCTCAATCTGATATGTGAAAGTTTCCCAACTAAAGGGTTCAAATGACTGATTTTTGGGTTCTGCAAGTCATGTCAAGTCTCAAGTCCTAGTCAACAGGTTGACCAATGGACCACAATGGCATTTATGATAATTGTCATCATTGCTATTTATAGTAAAGAAAACTTACAATTTAGTAATTTCTTGTTTCTTATATTTACTAGAACTAGAGAGTTATAGTGTCCTAGTTTGAAAAGAAAGTTCATACATATTTTGTTTATGGTTTGAATACACACAAGGGAGTTAGAGTCCAAGTAGGAGTTGAAAGTTTTTTTTTATTTTTTATTGTAAATAGAAAAAAATCATTAAAATAAAAGGATGATTATAATCAACTCAGGTTTGAGGAAACACAGAGGAATAAAAGTCAAAAGAAACTTTCAGAATTACAGTTTTGTAAGTCAAGAACATAGCAAAAATTATCTCTTGAATCTGAACGCCAAACTTGGACAAATTCAAGTAGTATAAACACCCAATCTGAAAGCACTTTCCAATGGTTGTCACAAATTTCTCAATCTTCTTATGTCTAGTTTCAAACACTCTTTTGCTCCTCTCTCTCAAGATGGACCAACATACAGTAAACAGAATACAGCTCCACACCACCTTAACCTTCTTGCATCCTTTAAATGATGACCACGTTTTCATCTGGGGACCTTGGCTGAAAAACTTGCATTCTGCAGAGGGATGGGTAGAATTTCCAGAAAAAAAAAAGCAATTCTACAGGAGAACAATAAATGAATATTGTTTCCTCGTTCCCTTTAAACATATAACACATTTTCCAGGCTGAAACTCCTGTTTCGTAATTGATCTGCTGTTAAAACATTATTCATAATCACCAACCACACAAAGGTTTCTACCCTTGGAGGGACAGGATTGCCTCGCACACCTTCGCATCTACTTGCATGCACCTGCAATCTTCACTAAATCTGCATAAAAGGATTTCACACCAGTGTTCCTTACACCACAATTCATCCCTGGAAGAACTTGACACCCTTGAATTTTCCAGCACTTCCAACAACCTAAAACACTCCTCCACTTCCCTATGTAAAAGTGGCCTTCTGAATTTATGACTCCAAATTAACTTTTATTCACTCCTCGTGATCAGCCAATATAAATAATCCGGCACACAGTTCACTTAACTTTCCAACTCCACTCCAATCATCTTCCCAAAATTTTATCCTAGCACCATTCCCCACCAAGAACCTAGTGAGATTCTTAAATTCTTGATTAAACTCCTTAATACATTTCCAAATACTCACCCCAAAAGAAGTGGACACCTCCCTTGATTCTCACCCAAATCTCACCACTCCATACTTTCCCACCACCACTTCTCCAAGATGAATCCCTCTCCTCTAAACCAAACCTCCAAAGCCACTTACCAAGTAACGGCCTTGTTGAATGCCCCCAATCTTCTAATACCCAAACCCCCGATTTTTGAGAACACTGTCTTGGAACTTGAAAGGGTGAATGAAGGTAATGGTGATAAAAAGAATGCTGAAGGTCATCCTAGTGCAGTTAAAAGATTTAGGCATAAAAAATTTAACATATCTGTGCCAGTTTCAAAGGTGTTTGCTAGTCTGAAGAGGAGCCTATTTGGGATTGGAATCTACAGGTGGGTCAAGAAGATAAAGAGTTGTCAAGAAAAAAAGAGTTCTCAGATCTTTTTGTAAATTCCCAATGTACAGGAGGTTTTCATTGTACATGGGCTGATGTAATTGGTTTTCTTTTGCAATGCAATACTTTACCTTCTCCAAAAACAAATTGTCAAGAAAAAAAAGAAAGAAAGAGGATACTAATGCTGCTGCTGCTGCAGATCTGGGGTGAGTAGTTTCTTGTTTTCTTTTGGGATGGAGGTCAAGCTTGAGTGGTCTGTCTGGTTGGGTCCATAGATGGTGAGAAGTGTGTCAAGTTTTGGGTTGGTTTGTGTTAAAATTGAGTTTTTGGGATGGGTGTGGAGTGCTTGAGGTTTTGCAAGTTTGAGATTGTTTTATTGCTGTGTTTTTGTTCTGTTTGTGGTGATTTCTTATCACCGTTTATATTCCTTTCATTTCTTCATTATTAATAAAATTTTTTCTTTATTATCTTCAAAAAGAAAAAGATTCAGCAACCTCAAGCTCTCTTTTGAGCCAATCTACGAAAAACTCAGTTTTTTTGGTTCAATTCCTCCCAGTGCCACCAGCTCCACTCCCTAGCCGTATATAAACCTTTGTAAAACTTCACAACTTTTTCTTGAATTTCCAGCCATCTTTGTTCCACCTCATTTCCCACAATGACTCTAGATATTGTGTTCCTCGTATGCCTTGTGTTTTACATCTGTGCTAAGGAGTTCGAACTAGTAGAGAGAAGGGAGAAAGAAGAAGAAGAACAAGGAAGAAGAAGAATAGTCGATTCTGATGGGGTAAACCCTATCAGTCGACCATATTTTACATTAGCCTCTAATTAGTTGTATAAAGACTAAACTGCCCCCTCTTAAGTATTGGACAAAAAGTCTCTATTAAAACTGCCACATAAGCACATAACTTAAAAGAAATAAAATGACTAATCTACCCTTATTTGGCTAGCTCTAACACTCCCCCTCAAGCTGGAGAATATATGTCATATAATCCCAGCTTGTTACATATATAGTTCACTCTCCCTGAGTTTAAACCTTTTGTAAACAAATCTGCCCATTGATCACCTGAGCCCACATGTTCTGTGCTTATCTCTCCAGTAAGGACCTTCCCCTCACAAATTGGCAATCAATCTCTATGTGCTTTGTTCTCTCATGAAAAACAAGGTTAGATGAGATGTGGAGTGCAGGTTGATTGTCACAGTATAATTTCATAGGTTTGTCCATGGAGAACCCGATTTCTTGTAGGAGATTCCTCAGCCATACTAATTCACATGTAGTGTGTGCCATGGCTCTGTATTCGGCTTCAGCACTGCTCCTTGCCACAACCGTCTACTTCTTACTCTTCCATGTCACAAGATTTCCTCCAAGAAATGTGCAGTAACCTGTAGTAGATCTTCTATCTGACATTGAGCCTGTCCAATCTGCATCTGTATACCCAATTACCTCAAGTCTTCCTCTTGGTTTGTACAATAACCCACGGCCTGGAGCTCCCTTCAGGTACCTTATAATTCTAAGAACTGCATCCCAGTGAGGTATCCGAGGGTTCTGCATAAATTGGCTCACCACACTGACTGCAAAGGAGATGTCTGGTCTTGTGATAGTCAAATAGTTCAGCTTCCCCACTAACCGTCTGTATCTTCTAGGATCATCAAATATTTCCCCTGTACCACTTCTCAACTTAGCATTTGGCTCCATGGGAGTTTCAACCGGTTTTGCACCTAACAGTCTTGTTTCATCCAACAGATCAAGAACATATTTTCGTTGACACAAATTTACACCTTGTTTTGATCTGACAACTTCTATACCCAAGAAATACTTCAACGTCCCAAGGTCTTTTGTTTGAAAATGGTTTTGCAGAAAGACCTTTAGTTTATTAATCCCCAATTTGTCACTGCCAATTATAACAATATCATCCACATAGACCACTAATAAAATCTTTCCTGCTTCTGAATCATAGTTGAACACTGAGTGGTCAACCTGACATTGTTTCGTTCCAAAATTTTTCACCACTTCACTAAATTTCCCAAACCAAGCACAAGGCGATTGTTTCAACCCATAAATTGCCTTTTTCAATCTGCACACCTTACCATCCTCCCCCTGAGCAACAAACCCAGGTGGTTGCTCCATATATACCTCCTCCATAAGGTCACCATGAAGGAAGGCATTTTTAATGTCAAGTTGAAATACGGGCCAGTCATACATAACGGCCAGGGAAATTAAGACACAGACATAGCCAATCTTAGCCAGTGGAGAGAAGGTCTCCATATAGTCCACCCCATACAACTATGAATAACCTTTAGCAACAAGTCTGGCCTTCAGTCGCTCCACACTACCATCCGGCAAGTATTTAGTAGTATACACCCATTTACAACCCACAACATGCTTACCGGGAGGAAGAGTAGTGAGCTCCCTGAAGGGATGAGAGATCCATCGTATGGATGCCCAAATCTTGCGGAATAAAGGGGCGGATTTCAAAAATTTTTCTCTCCCTTCAACTAGGAATCGAATTCCCTATTTAGAAAATCATATTTTCAAGGATCAATCTTGAACCATAAACTGAACCAGATCTGAACCAAAAAGAGTAGGAGAGGATTATACCTGATACGGAGAAATAATATCTCCCAACGAAGGTGTTCACGCCCAAGGAAGGATCCAAAGACTGTTCCCACTGAAGATGGCTCAGTGTAGGATGGAGCAGAATCAACAGTTTTCTTCTCCAAGAACTCCGTCCTTCGCAAGAAACAACAGGATGGCACGTGAGCACAACTTCCAATCAATTCTTTCACAAAGAACTGATGTCAAGATCGAATCTTGACTTCTCCCACAGAGTTGGAGATCGAACTGGATGTCTGGCAGCTGCAGGAAGGAGGCGGCAAGAAAGATTTTTGTAGGGATTGCAGAAATCTTTCTTCTGTGATTTCAGCTCTGAACAGGATGTGAGTATCTCTTCTCTAACGGTTGCCGCTCCCTCCTTCTTTGTAACCCCAAAGGATCAGCTCCTAATCCAATTAGGAGTTGCTGATCCAAATCTTATTTGGATCAAAACATCTCTTTAGGTGATAAGGATAAACGCTTATCTTATCTGCTGATTGGATCAACCTTCTCCTAATCTTATTAGGAGGTTTCCAGATCCAAATCACATTTAGATCTGGACTCTCTGAGTGGATAGGGTTATGGCCCTTTCCTATCTGCTGATCCATCTCAGAATTCGCCCATCTTTAACTTATTAAATAAGTCCAGTTCGAAATGGGCTTTAGGCCCATTAAGCTTATGTGCTCACTTAACCATCCTAACTGCTGCCCAGTTGGGTTTCCTTGTATGGCGTGGGACCCAAGCATTGATTTACACATCAGCCACATGGGTTCAGCCCAACCTTTGTTACAAGGCCTGGCCGAATACACTGCTATGGACAGTGCACCCCCTGAAACCCATCAAATGGGCTCTATGGGCCCAACACTTACCCTAAGTGGTCCCTGGGCCAAGCCACCTTGTAACACCCCAGGAACTGTGGGCAGATGCAAGATTAGCCCATCAGGTATTATCCTCAATGGTCTTACCCTCAACCTCTCAGCCCATAATGATCAAACACTGCCCGACAAAAGAGGACCTTTCCCTCGGCTGCAAGGAATAGTGTTGCATTCTCTGCTTATATGGATCCCGGGAATTAAAACCTTTTGCAAACATTTTAGAAACCATAATATATATACTTTTATATCTCATATAAAATATACTTTGCAAAACAAATCTTAACGATTAAAATCGGCTGCTGGCAGTCTTGGTTTCCATTAGTGAGTGCGCATCCCCGATCATTACCTTTGTCTGACAAAGGGACTGATCCTGTCACTATGATCACCCACTCAGATGAATTCTCAGACTGTCCCAACATACCCAGGTTTTGACCCCCGCTAAGGATCTCACTGATTGGTACATCAAAGACAGCCCAATCCGACACCTAGTGCAGTATCATAATCGAGTCTAGGGGTCGGGTGTAACTTTCCAGTTTTGCCCATTAATCTCCAAGGTCCAGGGCAATACTGGAAATCTAGTCCGGTTCAAAGATTCAATTGATCCTACATTGCATGTGCCTAGGGTCTCACCCTGGTAGCTGAGATAGGCCACCCCAACCGACTTGGTGGCACATCAGTGTCAGCCTTATCAGGATAGGTCTGCCCAGACCGACCCACTGGCTGTGAACATTCTAAACTAACACGAGTCTCGTTAAGTGTCCAGTTTAAGGGTATTACATAGAAACATACCAAGGGAACATGAATCAAATATGCACTTTTATTCATTTACAATAAACTCATAAAGTACATCATTCTGATTGAAGCTAAGGGCATACAAAACTGTCCAACAACTCCCACTTACACTTAGGTCTAATCAGGTACAAGCCGGAGTCCCATGCTTTCCACGTGTTTCTCAAACACTCTCTGTGATAGTGGCTTTGTCAATTGGTCTGCTACATTTTCCGCTGATGCTACCTTCTGAATCAGGACGTCCCCTCTACCAACAATCTTTCGCAGTACGTGGTACTTCCTCTCGATGTGCTTCGACTTCGAGTGGGCTCGTGGCTCCTTAGCCTGAGCAATGGCTCCATTGTTGTCACATAACAACGGGATGGGTGATGTGCTGGACGGAACTACTCCCAACTCGTAAACAAACTTCTTCATCCACACGGCTTCTTTGGCAGCCTCACTTGCGGCAATGTACTTGGCCTCGGTCGTGGAGTCTGCAGTGGACCCCTGTTTGCTGCTTTTCCAGCAAACAACACACGATCCTATCGTGAAAACATATCCAGATGTAGACTTTATATCATCTAGATCCGACTGGAAATCGACATCTGTATACCCTTGGATCTACAGTGAGCTACCGTTGAATACTAGACAAAACTCTTTTCTCCTTCGAAGGTACTTAAGTATGTTTTTCACAGTAGTCTAGTGCTCCTGCCCTGGGTTGGCCTGAAATCTGCTTAATACACTCACTGCCTGAGCAATGTCAGGACAAGTGCACAGCATGGCATACATGATGCTCCCTACGGCAGAGGCATAGGGAACGTCTTTCATGCCATCAATCTCCTCAGAAGTCTTGGGAGACATCTTCTTGGAGAGAGTGACTCTGTGCCTGAAAGGAACATTTCCTTTCTTGGAGTTTTCCATGCTGTATCTTTTGACTATTTTGTCAATGTAAGCAAATTGGGATAATCCTATTATCGGCTTCGATCTATCTCTATAGAGTCGAAGACCCAGTATATAGGAGGCTTCTCTAAAATCTTTCATGGAGAATTGCTGTGAAAGCCATACTTTCACCGTAGTTAACATTCCTACATCATTCCCAATGAGTAGAATGTCATCTACATATAGAACCAAGAAAGTAACCTTATCTCCACTGTACTTCCTGTAGACACAGGGTTCATCCGGATTCTGCTTGAAGTCAAACAATTTGACAGCAGAGTCAAAACGGATGTTCCAACTTCTAGAAGCTTGCTTAAGTCCATAAATGGATCTATTAAGTTTACATACCATGTTTTTCTGACCTGCAGCAATGAAGCCTTGCGGCTACTGCATATAGATATCTTCAGTAAGATCTCCATTCAGGAATGCAGTTTTGACATCCATTTGCCAAATCTCATAATCATGGTATGTTGCTACAGATAACAGGATCCTAATGGATTTAAGCATGGCCACAGGCGAAAAGGTTTCCTCATAATCGATGCCCTCTTTCTGAGTGTACCCTTTCGCCACTAGACGAGCTTTGAAGGTCTCAACCCTACCATCGGGGCCCTTCTTCCTCTTGTAAATCCATTTGCAATCGGTTGCTTTTACCCCGGAGGGCGGATCTTCCAGAGTCCAGACTCTATTGGTCTCCATTGAGTCCATCTCTGCTCTCATGGCCTCCACCCACTTCTGGGAAACTATGTCCAACATAGCTTCCACGTAAGTCACAGGATCCTCCTCATTAGTCAAGGTTTCCACCAGGTAACTATCCTAGTCATAACCATAACGGACTAGTGGCCTGGATACCCGAGTGGATCTTCTAGGTTGGTCACTACCTGGAACTTGTGGGACATCTCCCACTGCTCCTGAGCTCTTCTCATAAAGAACTATTTCCTGACGATGGGTGTCCAAGATATAATCGATTTCCAAGAATTGTGCATTTCGACTGCAGAACACCTTCTGCTCACTTGGGTCATAGAATAGGTAACCCATAGAGCCTTTTGGGTAGCATACAAATAGGCAACGGCTGGTCTTTGATTCCAACTTGTCTGCACTCGTTCTTTTAACGTGTGCTGGACAACCCCAAATCTTCAAGTGTCTGACACTTGGTTTCTTTCCGGTCCAAAGTTCATATGGAGTGTTCGGAACCGATTTGGTTGGAACCCGATTCAGCACGTAAATTGCAGTCTCTAATGTGTAACCCCAAAAGGATGTGGGTAACTCTGAGTGTATGAGAAGTGAACGGACCCTATTCAATAAGGTCCTATTCCTCCTCTCTGAAACACCGTTAAGTTGTGGTGTAGCAGGAGGAGCTAACTGTGATACTACCCCATTGTCCTTTAAGTAGTCCCTGAATTCGTCAGAGAGATACTCGCCACCTCGATCTGATCGAAGGGCTTTAATTTCTCTCCCTAACTGTTTCTTGACCTCTTGTCTGAACTCTTTGAACTTTTCAAAGGATTCAGACTTGTGTCTCATTAGGTACACGTAACCATATCATGAAAAATCATCGGTGAAGGTAATGAAATACACGTGTTGATTCCGTGTCCTAACACTCAGGGGACCACACACATCAGTATGTATAAGGTCGAGTGTGCCTGTACATCTTTCAGGCTTACCGTTTAATGGCCGTTTCGTCATTTTGCCTTGCAGGCAAGGCTCACAAGTGGGAAGATCTTCTATAGTTAGAAAATCCAAATGACCATCCTTTACCAATCTTGTGATTCGGTCAACACCGATGTGGCCAAATCGGTAATGCCACAGGCACGTGGGATTAACTGTATCACGGGCTCTCTTCTTGGGGATTTCAGCCGACACAGTTTTGGTTATGTTAGTTTCTAGAGAAGGATGTAGAACATAGAGACCGTTCTCCAGTTCCCCGTATGCGATGAATCTGTAATTTCTTTTAATAGTAATCGT